>NC_088902.1:4960000-5270000 GCF_037157495.1 Lathamus discolor
GCCAGCACCAGGGTGCCTGGCAAAGGCTCGTGGCCAAGTTGCCTGCAGCTTGCAGAGTTATTCCAGCCATGCGGGCGCCTTGGAGTGCTTCCCGGGAATGCTGCGGGTCTTCCTCTGAAGCTGTCCAGCTGGCAATGGCCAGCAAGCAGGATTACACCTCCCTGTCCTCAGAGTGTGCTCTGCATCCCTGGGGACCGTGAGGTTCAGAGAGGAGGGCTGGGTAGATCAGCACCTGGCTGAAAGGCACCGTCCTGTCCCAGGTACTGGCTGCAGGCTCACCCTCCTCCTCCTCACCTTCCTGCAGGGTCTTTATGCCAAACCTGGTGCCTCCCAAAATCCCAGATGGCGAGAGACTGGATTTTGATGTAAGTAGTGCACAAGATGTCACCCCTGCGAGGTACCCAGCAGCTCCTGGAGGGCTTCACTCATGGGGGCCACCACTGCTACTTCTGTCTGGTGCAGGACATCCACCGCAAGCGCATGGAGAAGGACCTGAACGAACTGCAGGCTCTCATTGAAGCGCACTTTGAGAGCAGGAAGAAGGAGGAAGAGGAGCTCATGTCCCTCAAGGACAGGATTGTATGTATGCAGCCTTCCCCCAGCTGTGATCCTTCCCCCATGGCCCTGACAGAAAGACCTGACACATCCCATGTCCCTGCTAGACAAAGCCTGAGATCTGAGCCAGATTTTGTCCCCTAGTGCCTGGAAAGCCCTTGGCCTGGCTGCCATGATGCTGCGGTGCCTTTCCCCATGGTCACTGCTCCGCATGCTCTCTTAGGAGACGTGAGAGCAGCAGCTCTTCCCCTGGGGCTCTCAGAGGGGTCAGGGATGTGTCCCTATGGACAGCGAGGATGCAGTGTCCAAGCCAATGTCCTCTCCTTCTGCAGGAAAAGCGGCGAGCGGAGAGGGCTGAGCAGCAGCGAATCCGCAGCGAGAGGGAGAAGGAGCGACAAGCCCGCATGGCTGTGAGTGTGCCCCCAGGGATGGAACTCGGGATGCTCCATGGGCAGCTCCAGCCTGGCCATGGAGCACACGGGAGCCTGAGCTGTCCATGAGGTCTCTGTCCTGACCCACTTCTGACCCTGGCAGGAAGAAAGAGCTCGCAAAGAGGAAGAGGAGGCGCGGAAGAAGGCTGAGGAGGAAGCGCGGAAGAAGAAGGCTTTCTCCAACATGCTGCATTTTGGAGGCTACATGCAGAAGGTGTGATCCCACCCTGGGTGGTTGCAATGCAGGGGCTGGTGCTCCTGGGAAGGGCTCAGCCGCGGGCTGGCCTCGCAGCACTGCTCTTGGGTCACAGCAGCAGCGAGAGAGCCAAAGTGAGCTGCGAGCTCTGCTTTGAAGATGCTGGTCGGGGTCCGGCCTCACCTCGTGGACAGGAACAGGGGTGGGGGGTGTCTTGTCCACTATTGCCAAGGTTTCCTTAAGGATGTTAAGGACCTCGTGTGCTTCCAGCGTCCCCAGAGCTGAGGGTGTTGGGGCAGAGCTGGGGATGGGGATAGAGGGAAGGTTGAGCAGATTTCCTTGCCTCCAATGGGCTGCTGGTTTCCTCAGTCAGAGAAAAAGGGGGGGAAGAAGCAAACGGAGCGGGAAAAGAAGAAGAAGATCCTCAGCGAGCGGCGGAAGCCCCTGAACATCGACCACCTCAATGAGGACAGGCTGAGGTGAGCACCGGCTCTCCAGGACAGGAGCTCTGCTCTGCGGCAGCATCCTGGGCTGGGGCTGCAGCCTCGACAAGAGGGTGATGGGCTGTGACACCCCAGCGGGGACAGGGGCTGTGTGGCTCTGCCAGGCTGCTGCTGACAGCCGTAGCCATCAGAGGGAGCCACGCTTCCACGCATGGGACGTGCATGTCCCCGTCTGTCCCAGCCTCCCCCATGGCTCTGGTCCGTGCGTGGGACTGGCATTGCCGCATGTGTCACACATCCCCATCTGGGCACAGAGCCTGCACGTCGGTGGCATCACTGCCCTGTCCCCTGCGGTGAGCCACGTCCCTTTCCTGCACTGACCCCTTCCCACAGGGACAAGGCCAAGGAGCTGTGGCAAAGCATCCGTGACCTGGAGGCGGAGAAGTTTGACCTGCAGGAGAAGTTCAAGCGGCAGAAATACGAGGTGAGCTCAGTCAGCCCCGTGTGCCTGGCTGCTGCTCCTGCTCCCCATCGAGGCCATGGGGAGGGGGCTGTCTGACTGACCCTGCTGTCACAGGGAAGCTGCTTGCATCAGGAAAGGACTGTGCCCCCAGGGTGCATGGGGTGACAGACACCCAACAGGCTCTGCACTGAGAGCAAAGCCACAGCCTCCTCCTTTATGGAGATTTTGTCCTCAGTGGAGCTGTTGGGGACAAAAACCTCAACAGAGCAAGCGCAGAGGAGGCCATGAGGATGCTCAGGGGCTGGAGCATCTCCTGTATGGAGCCAGGCTGAGAAAGTCGGGGCTGTTCAGCCTGGAGAAGAGAAGCTGCGTGGAGACCTCAGAGCAGCTTCCAGTGTCTGAAGGGGGCTAAAAGGGTGCTGGGGAGGGGCTCTTCATCAGGGACTGTAGTGACAGGACAAGGGGTAATGGGTTCAGACTGAAACGGGAAGTTCAGGTTGGATCTAAGGCAGAAGCTGTTCCCTGTGAGGGTGCTGAGGCGCTGGCACAGGGTGCCCAGAGAAGCTGTGGCTGCCCCATCCCTGGCAGTGCTCAAGGCCAGGTTGGACACAGGGGCTTGGAGCAAGCTGCTCCAGTGGAAGGGGTCCCTGCCCGTGGCAGGGGTTGGAGCTGGAGGAGCTTTAAGGTCCCTTCAACACAAACCAGGCTGGGGTTCTGTGAGCCAGGATGAAACCAACCCCGGCAAAGCTGAGCACACAGCTATGAAATGCTGGAGGATGTGGCAGGCGGTGCAAGGGGCTGTGTGGTGGCCCTGTGACCACCCAGCTCCTGGGAGCAAGTCCTTTGCACCCCAACAGGCTTCCTGCTGTGCTGCACATCACAGCCCTGCGCTGAACCCCATGCAAGGGGAGGGAGAGCAGTGAGGAATCTGCATCCTCACCCTGTCCCCCATCCCTGGCTGGGTGTGGGGCATCCTGCCCAGCCTCAGCACCCGCCTGCATTTCTCTTGCAGATCAACGTCCTCCGAAACCGTGTCAGTGACCACCAGAAAGTGTAAGTCCCGGGCAGGCTCAGCATCCCTCCTCCTGCCTTTCCAGCTCCCTGCTCCCCTGGCTCCACTTCCCTCCCTGGGTACCTCCTGCCCCTCTGGTACTCTCACAGAGCCATCTCCTGTCCTTCCCACTCCTGCCTTTGGTCCCACTGGTACCCAGTGCTCATGGACCTGTAGGCCTGGCCCAGCATCGATGCTGCTCTGCTGCTGTTGACAGACCCAAGCCATTGCCTCCCACCTCCACCAAGCTTCCTCCTGCCCCAGGCACCCCAGATGGGGATGGACCCTGGGGAGACCCCACCTCTGCATATGGAGCCTTGTGTCCTGGGGGGTCCTACCAGCCTCCATCAGCCTCCATCCCTGTAGGGGCTCTGCCCAGCATCTCAGGGAGGGTGCTGGAGACTCCAGCTTGTGTAGGAAGGGAAATCCCATGGGCTGAGGGAGCTGTGCAGGAGAGCCTGTCCCCGTGCCCGTGTTCCCTGCCCAGGACAGGGGGACCCTTTGTATTAGGGCAGAGAGGGGTGTTTAACTCCCAGCCTTGGGAGCACCATGCTGCTCTCACATCCCTGCTGTCACCTCACATGAGAGGTGCTCAGCCTGCCCCGTGTGCCAGGTAGCAGCATCTCCCACCTGCTTACACCAAATCTCTCTTCTCTTCCGCCCCATCACGGCCTGTTACTGCAGCAAAGGGTGAGTACAGCCACTTCCCCAGTGCTGTGTGTCTCCCAGTGCATGTGTGCTGCATAGACACTGGGGCTAGCAGTAGGGCTGACGGAGGAGGCAATGCCAAGTATTGGCAGCCAAAGCTGCTGTGGTGACCCTCAGGATGACACGCCAGTAATGCCCTTCACTGTCCACCTGAGCTTCCTCCTCCTCTTCCTCCTCCTCTCAGCTGATCTGTGCCCACAGCAGTGTCTGTTCCCCTGATCCTGGTTAAGGAGGTTGATGTGGTGGGTCCTGACTAACATCACCACAGCTTCTGGTTCTTGAGAGATGGATCCTGCAGCCGCTTTTGTCCCTCTGCCACCAGAGATCCAACTTGTTGATTCCTTTCTGAAGGAATCTTGGGAGGGAGAAATACGGGAAGGGAATTGAGGGTCCTTAGAGACACCTGGCAAAATGCATGAGCTTCTTCCATAGAACCCCAAAACACATAGATGCAATGACTCAGGTTCCAAGGTTTTACCTGGGGCCACTGAGGACCTTCTTCCCCCCAGTGAGCATCAACTGGAGATGACTTATCCCCCCTTTCACAGTCACTAATGCCATTTTACATGCACTTCTCTCCTTCCCTCCCAGGTCAAAGGCTGCCCGTGGGAAGACCATGGTAGGTGGCCGGTGGAAATAGATGCTCAGGAGGCGAAGGCGGCTCAGCCGTGGGGAGGTGTGTGGCCTTTGGTCCACCATCTGCCTTCCCCACCTCTTGGAGCCAGCACCGCACGCCCTCCCACTGCAGAGGGCTTGCCGGGCCTGGCTGCAGGCGCAGCGCTGCCTGCTTGGGCAGATGCTTCACAAGGCGCCGTTTCCCACCTCCACACCCCCCGCTGATGTTGTGTCTGTAAATAAAGAGAACAGGGACGGGGTCAGGGTCTTGTCTCCATCCTGAAGCCCTAAGCCCAAAGGAAGCAGGCGCAGGACAGAGCTCGGCTGAGCAGCGCAGCTCCTTGGGGTGCAGGAGGATGCAGCAGCCATTCAGGACCTCCTGAACATCGTCCCCTTGCCTCACAGCATCTCACACCTGCAGTGCTTGGGAGGTTTTGGAACAGACCCCGGTGGTCTGACTGCTCTTCCTGTGGCAAACCTCGTTATGGACCCTTTAGCTCCTGCTTTTGCTGTACCAGACCCCCCTTGCTCGGCTCTGAGTCAGGGTTGGCCCTGTGGGACAGCATGGGTAGGGGTGCTGCTTCCAAGCCTATTGGTGCATGGATTAAACAAACCCAGCTCCAGGCCATTATAACTCATATTTCCACCTCTTCCTAAAGGGCCCAGACCAACTGTGTTCGCCTCCTCTGCATGTTTCTGACAGCACACAGCAAAGGTTTGAGAAAAAATCAGTGTGGGGAGACCATTCCTCTGTCCTTCCAGGTGTGCAGATCTCTTTCGTCTAGCCGTAGGCATCTCTGAAGCATGCTTCCACTTGCAGTGCCCGTGGTGGCGCATCAGCTGCATAATCCTGAGTTCCTGCTGCATGGATCTGGACAGCATGACCGTTTCCTGGGGCAAGCTGTCCCATGCAGTTGTTAAACCTCATCTGTGAGGCGTTTCCAGAGCAGAGGGGAAGGAATAGGTGCAGAGGATGGTTGATCTTTGAAGGGTTCTTGTCCCTTGGCAAGACGTTTTGTCTCCCCTCTTGCTGGGGCTGCCTGTCCTCTCTGTCCCAGACCTGGGGAGGTGTGAGCATCCTTGAAGTTTTCTCTCTTATGCTGCGGGTTGGATGATGACTTGTTTTGCCTGTTTCAACACATGCCATCAGGTTTTGGGGAACAAGCCTCTGGGAAGCCTCAGCTTTAGTAACCAGCAAGTGGAGGGTAAACAGGCCTCAAAACCGAGGTGGGGAGGGATGAACTTGATGCCTTAAGGGGATGAGGGAGGACCGCGAGGATCAGGAGGGGCTGGAGCACCTCCTGTACAGACAGGCTGAGAACATTGGGGCTGGAGAAGAGAAGCTGCGTGGAGACCTCAGAGCAGCTTCCAGTGTCTGACAGGGGCTACAAGGATGCTGGAGAGGGGCTCTGCATCAGGGACTGGAGCGGTAGGACAAGGGGCGATGGGTTCAGAGTGGAACAGGGGAAGTTCAGCTCGGATCTGATGTCAGAGGAGAGCGGAGCGCCCAGGGCCCAAAGCTGGGAAATAAACACCCCCTTTCCCCAGGCTCCCACCCTCAACACCTCCCCGGCAGCGCCGGTGCCCGGTGCGGCTCCGCGGCCCCGCAGCCGCTCTGCCCGTCCCTGCGGGGCCGGCAGCGCCCAGGGGTGGGGGTACGGAGACACTCCCTGCTTCCCACAGCGATGCCTGTCCCGGCAGCGCGCTGGAGCCCCGCCAGCCCGGCTCCCGCTGCGCCGGGGCCGAAACCTGCCCCGGTGGCACCGCCGTGCCAGCGGAGCTGAGTCAGCGCCCAGCCCTGCCACCGGCCTCCCCCCCGCGCCCGCGGGGCTCCGCTCGGGCAGGGCAGAGGAGCCCTTTGCAATAGGAGCATAGAACGGCTGGGGTCGGAAGGGATCTTAAAGCTCATCTAATCCATAACCGCCCGCGATGAGCAGGGACATCTTCAACCAGAGCGGGTTGCTCAGAACCACATCCAGCCTGGCCTGGGATGTCTCCGGGGATGGGGCATCCACCACCTCCCTGGGCAATCTGTGCCCCTCTCACTGTAAAGGATTTTATCCTCGCACCCAGCCTGTATTTCCCCTCTTTCAGTTTAAAACCACCCCCCCACCCCATCCTGTTGCAGCAGACCCTGCTAGAAAGTCTCTCCTCATCTTTCTCATAGGCCCCTTTAAAGTACCGAAAGGGCACTCAAGTGGATGAGTTGAGACTTACCAGGGGCTGGCCATGCTGCTGTGAGCTGCAGAGCGAGGACCCCTGGCAGCAGTCCTTGGAGGGTCATGCAGGGTGCTAACAACCTCGCAGTGCCAGGTTGTTGTGGAGATCTGCCGTGCACTCGTGTCCTGCAGCACTGCAGTGTGGTCCCAATGTCCCCATGGGCAGCAGAACCTCTGGATGCCAGGTCAAAGCACCAGCACCTTCTGGAGTGTGGTAAGGACAGAGAGCTCTGTTCCCCTCCCTAGCAGAGCATCTTCCCTCCAGGAGCTATAAGATATAGCATCCTCTAGCATGTTGCAGAGGAACAGCACCTTTTGCTGTTGCGTGCTAACATCCTTCATTCTGTGGTCCTTTGAGGAGCAGCCCTTCTGGAGCACAGAACGTGAACACAGTGTCCACTCGAGGGCAGTTCTGGTGTCTCAGCCAAAACACTGCACAAGGATCAGGTTGAGTCCCACACTGTGCAGTGCAGGATGCCAGGGTCCTTTCGCCTTTTCTACTTGACACTCCTCTATTAGAGGAGTCTATTAGTCTATCAGTCTCCTCTATTAGAGACTAAATGGTCTTTAAGTCCCCTTCCAACACAAGCCATTTTATGATTCTATGAAAAGACTGCAGATAATGAAGCAGTCCAGGCTCTGACGGCTTGCACGTTGGGCCTAACAACAGGCTGCGTTTTGAAAGAGAGAAACAGGATGTAAATGTTCAATTCGGAAACACCTTCCAGACCTGGAGCTCCCATCTTCCGAGTCCCAAGCCATCGTGTTGCTGTGTGATGGGCTTCCTCAGCACCTCCCTGCAGGGCAGGTCCGTTTGTTCCTGCAAGCATCTGACGTTAGCAAGGCTTTTTTATGGTTATTTTTAAATGCCTTATAAAACTTTAGGTTTCATTTAAGATCTTAACCCTGTAAATCACTGCCTATAGCAGCTAATTCATAGGTATCAATTAATCACCTTTAATTGGTTAAAGTCATCCACGGTTTGTGCTGATTCCACAAATGTGTTAAATCATCAATGAAGTCTTTAATGCACCACAAGCACAGTTTAGCATCTACGCAATGACCCATGTCCTTGAAACAAGTGCCGCTGACAAAGCAGGCAGCAATGCTCTGGGATGGAAAGGAAGAGGCTTTAGCTGTTGTCTGGAAGCAGCATTTTATTGGCACTTAGTGGAAGGAAAATAAGCTTCCTGGTGATGTCTGAATCACTGCTTTTGCATGTGCTCTCATGCCCAGGTTTCTGCTGAAGTCCCTGGTGTAAACTACGCTCTTTGGCAAAGGGCAGCCACCACCAGCAGGAGCACTGCGATGCTGAGACAGAGATCAGCCATTTGCCCAGCGTTGGATCCATAAGGTACATGACTGGTAAAGGCAATGCTGAGCACCAGAGCTGCATGGTATCACCTCTGGGGAAACCCCTAGAACATGAGGCCCAGAGCCCCACGTTTGGAGTTCTGAGGCCAGGTGTCTTCAGAAAGAGATGGAGCGATGAAGGGTGAGCTTGGGGGCTTCGCCTTCAGACCTGGCATGACCCACGCCTGGGAAGATCCGCATTGCACAGCAGTTCTCCGTGTTTGTCTTCATGCATGAAATAAAGCTGCTAGCAGCTGGTCTGCTGTAGATGATTCAATTGCACTGCCAGACCCAGGAGTGCCTGATCCCGGCCCTGAGATGCCACCACCACTTCCTAATCCCAGGATGGCACCACAACCACCTAATCATTGCAACCAGCCCGCATGGTGCGGCTGCCTGGGTTCATGCTGATGGAGCCTGATGCTGCTGAGCAGCTCAGCACCTATGGTGCAAATGGGGTTTTACGCAGCTTGCCTCTGAGGCTAAGTCTTAAGCAAAGGACACAGAGGAGGAGGGAAGAGCAGCAGAGGAAGGCAGCACATCCCTTATCTAACAGCTTGGAGGTTACAGCACTTGCTGGCAAGGTGGAAGATTCAAGTTCCTATCTCTCCTTAGTCTGATAGGAGATGGCTTTGAGCTCTGATTTTTAACCCCAGCTGAGCTGCAGCCTTCAGTGCTGTCTTTATGTGACGCTGATTTATAACGCCAGCGCTACAACTGATGCCTTAGATTGTGGCATGGTGCAATATTGAGATCACCCCACTGACAGCGCTCTCCTGCTTTCGGAAGTGCTGTGAGCAGCTCGTCCCTTTTATCTGCACCCGTAAACAAACCCAGTCACAGAGCAATAAATCTGGCTTTGATATCCTGACAAAGATGGAACACTTTGATCCCGGGGAACTTTGATCTTCCACTGTGAACCAGATGCTGCTGATTAGCTGTAAAAATAGAGCAATTATTCTAACTTCTCCGGTGGTGCGGTGCTACACTGGGAGCTGTCAGGGTGTCAGCTGTGTGCCGCGCCACACCGCACGCTGAGATTGACACAACATGAAATTCGAGTCAGTTCGGTAAGTCTCAAATTCTGCTGATTTTAATTTTTTTTTTTTTTTGGAAAAACATATAATGGAAAGGGAGCCTTTGGCTTTGGGAGGTTTTTCCCCCTCAGTTTTTGTTCAGACCACTGTTTCAAACACTTTGATATAATCACAAGCAGAATCACCCTGGGCGAAGACTAAGAAGCACTTCTGGGTGCTGGAAGAGGTGCCCAAAGGCCCTTCCAGGAGGATAGGTCTCCCTCCCTGGGCTGAGCATCTCGGGGATATCCCCATCACCCTCCTTGGTGCTCCATGGATGCCACGTTGGATTGGCTGCTCCATGGTGGAGCAGCCACAGCATGGAGGAGATGTCAGCACTGCACAGTTCCAGATCTCTCAGCAGGATCCCTGGAAACCATAAGCTTCAGCCAGGGCTCAACTTGCTGCTCCTCCAGCCGCACGATGTAAACCAGGCTCTGTGCGTCCGGATTCATCCCAGCTCACAGCGATGCTCAGCCAGTGCACTCATCTCCTGGTTTAGATTCCAGCTCTCTCCTGGCAGGGGGCAGAGATCAATATCTCCAAAAGGTGATTCAGTGTTGGGTGACCTGGCAGGGCAAAGCCAGGAGGACGGGGTCCTGGCTGGAAGGAGCTCACTGCAGCAGGATGGGTTGTCACTGCAGCTCCTGGTTATTTGCTCAATGGGGCAGTTAGTCCTGTAAGTTCCTAAGCCCTGTGATTAACTCCAGCCATCCAAACGTTATCATCGCGAAGGACGAGCAGCTAAAGGATTCTGGAAGTTACTGGCATTTCCCTGTGGCTGCAGGGAAATCCCAGTTTAGCTTGCAGGCCCTTGGGCTAAGGGCAGGATAAACCTACCACACACAACCCATAGGAGGAACTGTATTTTGGGGAAAGAAAGAAAGAAAAGCGATGCAAAAGTCCCCAGACCTTCTGCCCACAAACCAGGTGAGGGACCAAAGGGCAGCAATCGCAGTCTGCTCCACGTCTCAGCTGTGGGTGGCTCCATGGGGCATAGCATGAATACCAACCCTGGGTGTTTCATGGAGACAAAACTCGTCCATGGATTTTTTCCCAGACCTCAGTGTCCCAAGACAGATATTTTGGAAACCTGGCCCTGAGCTCTATGGAGAAGCATTTGGCCCAAAAGTGCTGCCTCGCAGATGCGAGAGCTTCAGCTCCAGAAAGGTTTCCCTGAGGCACCTCAATCCTTTAGTGGAAGCTGCAGATTTGAACTGGGCTTTCTAACACCTTGGGCAAAGCAGAGGGGCAGAAAGTGCTTCATTGCAAGGTCCTTGGCACACCGGGTGGGATGGATGCTTGCATTACAGTGGGGACATTGTACGTTGACATCCCAGCATCCCTGGGACTGAGGGGTTGTGAGATGGGGCTGGCATCCCTGA
Source organism: Lathamus discolor (assembly GCF_037157495.1). Classification (NCBI taxonomy): domain Eukaryota; kingdom Metazoa; phylum Chordata; class Aves; order Psittaciformes; family Psittacidae; genus Lathamus; species Lathamus discolor. The sequence continues at coordinate 4,970,496 of NC_088902.1, forward strand.
AGCGTGTCCTTGGATTTGGTGAGGCTCTCACCTTTTACAAACCCCACAGCCGCACTTGCTCCCCAGCAGTACCCCACAACCTGTGGGCTGAAATCTGCAGAGGATGTGGGGAAACTGGGTTTTATTTGGTCTGTCCTGTAAAGGTTGTGCCTCAGAGGCAGAGCAGGGATGTTTCCTGGTGGAAATAGAAGCAGCTACGCAGGAGTTTCCAAGGCAAAATTCTTGGCTTGAAATGCCTAAATTCTTCCACAGGGCTGGGTCTCTGACTTCATTTACCCATAGAAAAACCCATGACGTTCTCATCTCTCTTTTGCTCAGGTAAATGTGACCCGTGCTCCCCAAAAGCCAAGGACCTGCAAGAGAAGTCACATTCTTGTGGAAGCAGATAATTGGCCCAAAGCAAGGAATAGGTGAGCTGGGACTTCAACACAGCTCTGTAAGATGCAGACACAGCTCCAAAGCCAGGTCCTCAGCACCCAGGGTTACGTTAAGGAAAGCCAATTCCGCACTAACAGACCCTGGTTCTTCCTGGTTTAATGGTCTTGGAAAAAGGCTGTTTGCAAGTGAAGTCTTCCGGAGCGGATCGGGATGAGCTTTGCCATGGGACTGTTAGCTCAGCACTTTCAAGCGCCCATGCAGATTAAAAGGAGGAAGCCACACGGTTTGGTTTTGGGGCATTCCTGTCAAGCTGTTGCTCTTTTGAAGTCACTGGGGCTTCTCCTGGGCTGGGTCCATCCGCAAGGCTCACAGCCCTGGAATGTGGCTGGGGATCGGTGTGACCCGTCGGGGCAGTGAGCAGACCTTCCTCCAGAAGGAGTTTTCACTCAAACCTGCACAGAGCTGTTGCAAGCGGGTTGATTCACGGGGTTTCTCAGCTCTTAGTCATGAGCTTCTGCTCTGGACAGTTAATTAGTTTGTTCTTGAGGAGAGCTTTGAAGATGCAAAGCAGGCTGGGAAAGTGAAGTGTTATTAGCTCATTATCTGCAATCTTTGTCTTTTTGTGACAGTGCAATGAAGTCCAGGCTCAGCCCCAGATGCTTAACAGCACTCAAAGCTGAAGTGTCCACACGCCCAGTTCTATCCTTGTTCAGTGCAGCTCTTTGCCAAAGCTCAGTGCCTCTTTAGACTAAAGCTCCTTAGCACCAGGCAGGCAGAGTGGGATGGGTTAGCATCCCTCTACTGATAATAGCCAGGGACTAAGATTTAGCCCAACCCTGGCAGGATATATGATCACTTGGAATCTGGACTATTCGTTTCAGTCTTCTTCTTACTAATTTCCACTTGGACGTAAAAAGGAAGAATGAGGCCAATGGGGTTTTTAATATGTGATCTGAGTGTATTAGGGATCCAGTTCAGCATCTGAGAACCTGAAATCTTTACAGAGCACTAAAACTGAAACAGCCCAGAAGGTTATGAATGAGGTGAATTAGCATCTGTCTTCACAAAGCAGCTTAAGTGTGTCTGGTTACATTCAAAGAGAAGTCAGTATTAGAAGCATTATTACTGTGTCTGCAAAGGCCATGCTGGCCGGACAACTGCCATGCCCTGTGGAGAGCAATACATAGAACAGCTCTGTCTACATAGCTGGTCACTAGTTGTGTATCTGGCAATTTGGGGATCTGGCCAGGGCATTTCCTAAGCTTGTGTGTGCAGCGATGTGGCCTGCTGCAAGGAAAGTTTAGGCTGAGGAAGTTGGGGCTGTTCAGCCTGGAGAAGAGAAGCTGCGTGGAGACCTCAGAGCAGCTTCCAGTGTCTGAAGGGGGCCTATAGGGATGCTGGGGAGGGACTCTTCATCAGGGACTGTAGTGACAGGACAAGGGGTAACGGGTTCATTGGATCTAAGGAGGAAATTCTTTCCTGTTGGGGTGGTGAGACACTGGAATGGGTTGCCCAGGGAGGTTGTGAGTGCTCCATGCCTGGCAGTGTTCAAGTCCAGGTTGGACGAAGCCTTGGGTGCATGGTTTAGTGTGAGGTGTCCCTGCCTGTGGCAGGGGGGGGTTGGAACTGGATGATCTTGAGGTCCTTTCCAACACAAACTATTCTATGATTCTATGATTCTATGAATGGAGCCCTGTGGCTCCATTGCAATGGCCTCACATGCAAAACTGAGCCTCTTATTGAATTCAAGACCATGAGCATAAATACCCACCTGCTTTGTAGGAGAAGATTCCATGTGGGTTGCCCTGATCACGCTGCAGACCTCCAACCTGTCTCCAGCTTGACCCGAATGTGCTCCAACAGTACCACAAGCTCTTAAGTCCATGGGAAAAGGCCAGGCTGAGCAATGAGCCTCATCCCTCAGGCGCGTGCATGTGCCTGCACAAACCCACACACGTGAGAGGAGATCTCCCATGACACAAATGTAAATGAAATACCCAACTGCTTTCTTCCTACCTGTGGGTTTCACCTGGTAGCATCTCCCCTTGCCGAGCCACCTTTGTACAAGTCTGTGAGGTGTTTCCTTGTGTTGCTGGCCACAGGTGCTGGATTCACAATATCCCTGTTTGGGGAATGAGACGTCTCATTTGCATTGCCTTTGCAGGCTACTGGCACCGTTTCCAACCCTCACCTGGGGGGTCAGAGCACCACCAGAAAAGGCAAGGCTGCCCAATCAGATGAAGCACTCTTTTGCCACGCAAGCCTTTCTTTGCATTACTTTGTGTCCAACCGTATACAGTGAAAGCAGGCACAAGTCACAAAGGAAATTCACTTAGAAGGGTTTCCTTCTAAGGGTGAACAAAAGGAATCAAGCTATGAACGTGAGTCAGAGAGCCCAGCTATTTACAGTGAAGTCCTCTTAATCCTAACCATTAAAGGAGCCTTCCCCTCCAGCACATGGGTGGTGCTGAGGATGTCAACCTTTTCTCTTCAGACTTTTGCTTGCAACCCAAGGAAAGCGAATGTCCTGGGTGGCTTCACGACCCCAGGAGATGGGTTTGTCAGCGAAGTGGTGATGGCCGTCACTTATCTCTAATGGTGGGTTGCAGCAGGGGTTTGCAGCAGCATTGCGAAGCTTCTGCCTGTTTTCACCCTTTTTGGTGGTCTGAAAGCAGGTTCATGGTCACGTCAGAAAGACACAAGAAATGCGCTGTTTGCTGTCCCATCCTGGGGGTAGAGCACTTTGGGAAGTGTAGGTGGCGGGTTGGGTAGCATAGGTGGCATTTAGGGTATGCTCATGTGGCTGATTTAGGATTAGTAGAGCTTTATTAGACTGGTTACACCAGAGAAGTGGGTTGTGAATAGAGACAGGGTACACAGGGGTAGGAGAAGTTAGGGTAGGAGGGAGGGTCTGGGGTTTGACATCCTAGAAAGAAGATTGTCCCTTTGCAGTACAGCATTAGAGTGGGTGTTTCTGTGTATGTGCGCTCACAAAAGATAAGAGGTGAGGTTCAGGCCACCTACCAGTGTCTGAGCATCACTTATCTCAATCTGGACTTCCTGAATCAGCAGTGGAAATAGCAACATTAATTTCCCCCTCCTTCCATCCCTGTCCGTCGATGGGGTGAACCACACTCTTTCCCTCCACTAGCTTTGAAGCGAGCCCAGAGCAACTACCTTAGACTTCAGTGTCCAGTTTTAATCTGCCATGGGGAGGAATAAGCAATGAAGGCCAGGGTGGTAAGGGAAACTTTATAGATGTGGTTGTTTAGCTCAGTTTGTGGAGAGCTGGTGTTTGGCAGCTTAAAAACAAGATAAAAGCAAGGAAGCTGCCCTGCAAGCCCTGCAAAACCGTGCAGATGAGGTAGGTGTTGGCAAATGGTAGCTGCTCAGAGCTAGAGGGGAGGAGATGGTAGAGCCTTTCCTTCCGCAATGCCAGCAGCCTGGCACAGGGTACCCCTTGTTGCACCACCACTATCACTGCTGGCAAACTTGTGCTGAGCAAATTATGCTTGGAGACCCTCAAGATGACTTTAAAAGCTATGTGAGCATCCGGATGCTCTGAGTTCACTCATCCTTTGTGAAAATCCTCAGGTCCCACTAAAACATTCCAGGTTTGCACCTTGGAGCCAGAGGATGATGTAAAATCACCGCTGGCTTTGGGCAGCCCTTTCCTGGCGAGTGAAATTTAAGGCCCTAAATGTGTAGCTTGGTTTTAGTGGGTGCCAAGCTCTGTCTGCAGCCAACAGCCTGGTTCCTTGGCAGGATGCTGAAAGCAAGAGTCTGGGTCCAGACACGAAGGCTCAGATTTTGGGCTGTCTCCCAGGGACATGAGCTTTCCTGCTGGAGGCAGATTCCTGATCCGTGATGTGCATCCTGAGCCCTTCCAGCAGCCAGCAGGTATCCAGGGGTATCTCAGAGCACCTAAGGTGATGTAGGAGTTCTGTGCCAGGATTTCTGGGAAGGAAGAGGCACAGCAAGCTCCCCAGGATCTGTGCCTGCAGGGTGCTGTGAAGGCAGCTCAGCGCTGAAGCAGGAACCACGTGTTAATGGCCTGAGACCCTCTCAAACAACAGCAGAACAGATGCCCAAGGTGCAAAATACGCACCTGTAAAGGAGATAAACTCACTCCTAGATGAGCCTAAGACATTGAAGGAGAAGGTGAGAAGATACACATCCCACCCAGGCTGGAGCAATAGAGAGAGACTGTCATGATGCCAGCCCTTGTGTCTCTGCTTGTACCAAGCTCCTCTGCTCTCTGTGGTCCCAAAGGAGGGTGACAGGGTGATGACAACACTCCTGGTCATGCTGGGCAGTAGGAGCAGCCCGGTGGCACATCCATAAGTAAGGATAGAAAGATGCAGTGAAAAGTGGGGATTGCCCCTGCAGCATCTTGCTAAATGAAACCTGAAGACACCAGCTGTTTTGGCCTGGCTCCTCCTTAGGGTTTGGCCTCAGGTTGTGCCACACGGGTGCTCAGTCTGGGTTTGCACTGGACGCCATGGAGATGCTGCCCTCGAACCACTCCCAGGAAGGCTGCATTCCCCTTTGGATAGCTTATGGAAGGCACCTCAGCTCTGCTGCTGCTGGAACACACGCACATCGCTGTTCTTAGCCATAGGGCTGCATGGCATCGCATGTGTCCCCCACCATCACTCCTGTCCCTCCAACTCAGAATGGAGATGAAAAGGTTCCATCTCTCTGCCAAACACCAGATGTGTGGACCAGCTCCCCAGCCTTGGTTTCTGGGGATTGCAGAGCGTGTTCATGCTGGGATGTGCTCATGGCAGGAGGGCTGTGACAGGAACAGAGCTTAGAGGAGTCATGCAGAAGATATTCCCACATGCCGTGGTCTCGGCTTTTCCAGCACTGGGCTCTGTTTGACCCTTCCCAGGGCAATGCTGAGCAGTTACCTACCTGCCCATGAGTAATGGTGACTGCTCATCCCATTCCCTTTCTTGCCTGCTGGAGACCCGCCAGTCACTGTCAGTCTTTCCCTGCTATGCTTGGGAAAATCTCCTCCATCCATTCTCCTTCTCCCACTGGCTGCCACCCTCCAGCACACGGCCTCACCCCTGTTTTTACTGGGATAAAGCTCCAGTGCTCAGCTGTGGGGATGGGTTTTCGAGCCCCGCCATGGGTACAAAGCACCCTCTTGTGCTCTGCCTTTCCTTGGGTGCCTCTCGGGGCTCTGCTGCCTCCTTGCTCGGAGCAAGGTGCGGCTCTGACTCACCTGAGCCGGGATGTGCCGTGGCTCCGCTGACTTTCCCACGGTGGCTGAGCCCCGCAGTGATGCTGCTGCATCACCCAGGAGGCTCCAGGGGCATGGCAATGGGTGCGGGCTCTGCTCCATGCACCAGGCAGTCATGGCTTTGACCAGCATCAACACTCGCCTGAGCCATCTCCCCCTTCTCCCCTTTCTCCTGGCTCTTTAACTCCTTCACGCTATAGGAAAGCATTTCTATGTCACTTCTGGATTACCCTTGAATAAATCAAATCAATAAACAGGGGTAGGCACAGCCAGTTTCTCATTGCACAGACTAAAATGACAGGAGCTGTTTAGGAGATGTGCTGCTGCCTGGGAAACCCAGAGTCTCACTGTGACCCTGCCAATGGCCCTGCTCTGATGCTAAACCAGCACCTTCCCCCTCCATCCGCTGATGGGATACAACAATCAGTTTTCATCGTGTGTAAAACGCGCTGCAGAAAGCTCAGGGTGGAACACAAAGACACCCAGATCATCTCCCGTTTCTCCCTTTACCTTTGAGCGTTTCTTTCAGCCCTGCTGACAATGAGACTGATTTTCCTGTTCTGCCGGGAGAGATCCCTGTTGAGTGAAGCAGGAGTTACCTGTACTGTGAGATAAAGAAGCTTCCTGGGGAAAGAATAGAAAACATAAGGAAGAAAGCAATAAGATGCACAAAGCGAATCTCTGCTATATTTCATTGCACAGCACCCAGTCTGGGTCATCTCTCAGATTGAAACTTGGCCTAGGGACCCAAAAGCAGTTACTGCCCGAGCTCCGATCTGTTAGGTAAGATCCCGCAGTGCAATTATAAGGCTTTTTGTGGTGAGAAGTGCCAGGGAAAGGAGGGAGGAACTCTGGTTCTCTGGGAAAGTATTTGGGGTTTGCAGTGCCAGGAACCAACAGCTTTATCGCTTGTGGAAATGTCTCCCTGCTGCTTTTCCCATTGCACTGCCTTGGGAAGCCGGGCACGCCAGGCAGGGAGGGGGCATTCACTGCTGAGAGGCTGGGGGGATTGCAACTGCTCTGCTCCTCATCTGCAGAAATGCAGAAGGTCAAGAGAGAAACCAGGCTCAGGAGGGTCTCCTGCAGGCTCTGTGAGTGGGTACGACAGCGCTGAGCAGTGCTCACAGCTGGTCATCTCAGCACAGAACGAGTGCACAGGAGGGTGGTGGTGGGAAGGTAAGTACCCTCTTGTCAAAGCCTTTCCTGCATGAGATTAACAAGTTGCAGAGGGCTGTAATGGGAGACAGAGCTGGAGAAGCATCGCTGGGGCTCAGACAGATACAGGATGCTCAATGTGAGCATAGAATCATAGAACAGTCAGGGCTGGAAAGGACCTTAAGATCATTTAGTTCCAATCCCCTGCCACAGGCAGGGACACCTCACACTAAACCATCTCACCCAAGGCTTCATCCAACTTGGCCTTGAACACCGCCAGGGATGGAGCATTCACAGCTTCCCTGGGCAACCCATTCCAGTGCCTCACCACCCTCATAGTAAAGAACTTCCTCCTTAGATCCAGTCTAAACTGCCCCTGTTTAAGTTTGAACCCATCACCCCTTGTCCTATCACTACAGTCCCTGATGAAGAGTCCATCCCCAGCAGTCTTATAGGCCCCCTTCAGATGCTGGAAGGCATCCAGTATGATGAGGTCCCACATCCTGACAAACTGCACACAGTTTCCTTAATCCGGGAAGTGTTGCTCTGGATGTCACCACTTCACCCACCCTGATGGAGAAGAATATGCTGTGAAGGCTCAGGTAGAGCTTCAATGTTTTCCTGCATCCCAGCAGTGCAAAGGAGAGACCTCCTGTTGTCAGACGAAGTGGACGTGGCCCTGTGTTTGGGATGCCTCACAGGAGTCCATCAAAAGGCTTCTCCAAGAGAAAGGCAAGCTTAGAAAGCAGCGAGGAAGAGGCCGAGTACAACCTTGGATAGGTACCGGCGTCTGTGCTTGGCAAGATTAAATCTGTAGGGACACATAACTGTGGGAAAGATACAAATGAGGGTTATAGGCAGAGGAGCACGAAGTCATGCACGTTACAGGGAAGGTGAGTAGGGAATGAGTCACTCCCTGTGCTTGCTCCTGACCCAGGCCCCCGGCTCCTGTGGTGGAGATGCCCTGGGGTGTGGGTGCATGAGCGCTGTGGGGGCTTTGGGCTGTGGGTGCCATGCATATGCTCAACCTCTTCTGCATATGCCTTGCTTTCATGGGGCAGGGCTTTCTGGTATGGGCTGCCACGTGTCCTTCAGCAGTGTGCCGTGGGGCCGGGATGCCACAGCAATGCCTCTGCTTGGGGTGATCTCACCCAGCATGTGGGAAACCGAGATAGAGGAGCTTTGTTAGGGGTGTCCCAGCAGGAGATGTTGGTACTGTGGGGTCGTAGGTGCTGTTGCGGTGTGTGGGTTGGGCTTGGGTGCCCTGCACAGTGCAGTGTGGTGGCTGTGCTGTGGAGCTGGGAACTGCTCTTGGCTGGGAAGTGGTGATCCTCTGGGGTATGGCTTGGGAATATTGGGTATGCCTGGGATCTGTGGGAAGGTATCCTCTGGACCTGAAAATGGGCAGCAGGGTCTGCCCTTTTTCTTTCAAACTGCACTGTGGTCTTTGTGTGTGTCTGCTGACTGTCCTGTCCAAAATGGGCTTTTCTTATGCGTTCATACAAAGGATACAGATCCCAAAATAAAAAGGCATGCTCATTTCTTGGTGTTCCTTTTACATGCTTCAAATGGATAGAGAGAGATCCAAGCACATAGTCCTGTATCAGATCTATTGCTGAGCAACTCTTCATTTCCAAATTGGAGACATGTGCTGAGAGCTATGCTGACATACCCTGCCCTTCTTCAGTGTCCAGACAGCCCACTCAAGAATATGGAGGTAGGACTTATGTGTATTAGTTTTAGACACTCTGCATTATGCTGAACTTGCTCTTCTAGCATGTAACTTATAGGACCTTTCTCAGATGTGATTTGTGCCTGAAGAAACTGCGGGATGGACGTCTCTACTATGTATGCAACATCAGTATTTAACCCTCCCAAGGAGTTCTGGATACACTGCTCCTTAACGGACTTTTGTAAGACAAATGCTTAGGTGTTACATTGAAAACCACTTGCAGGTATGCCTGCTGCCCTGTGGCTTAGAAGCAGCTTAGGTAAGGAATGCTCCCAGTTGCCAACGCAGCTTTGGTTTTGACGTGCTGCTGCAAACCTGGCTCCGATGTCGGGGTTTGGGTACTTTGCCTTTGTGCTTAATCCTTTAGTGCTTGCCCACCTTTCAAAGACCTCAGAATTGCTCCTGGAAAGGAGCTCTGAGCAGCGTGGCACGGGGTGACGCCTGTCCCTTGGTCCATGCATGGATGCACAGGCTGTGCCAAGCCTGGCTGATATGAAAAGAGGATTCGCAGCCTAAGATACTTGTCAGTGGTAAGAATTATTCCTCAGCCTTGCCTTGAGTAAACCTAAACACTGAAATCACTTCCCCCTTTGCCAGGTTTCTGCTTTGAAGAACTTTCTTCTGAAGGAGATCAAGAGGATGCTGCTTCCTTGTTTCTTTTGTAAAAGCCAGCATTTATACACTGCAGTGCTCCCCAGCACTGGAAGTACAAAGTCTTCTGTGCATCCTGCACATCCTGCCATCCCCATGTAGGCTGGGCTTACGTTACTGCAGGATGTGAGGCAGAGACCAAATCCTTAGATGCTGTTGTTGGCAATTTCACGGAGCAGGCTGGGCAGTCCCCAGAGCAGATGCAGCATTAATGTGGTCCTGATTAGCGTGAAAAGTCTGGCCTCAAACCTTACATTTATAGAGCTGCCCCATGACATCAACATCTGGATCAGCAAAAGCCTAAATTGCCAGTACTCGTCTTCCAAAAGGGGGACTTAGAGGATAGTGCTTGTTAAGGGAAAAAGAAAGGGAGAATTGAACTTTACAGGCAATGTGGACTGTGCTTATCGCACTGAAACACAATCCCAGCATCCCCAACCAATAAGGAATACTGGAGGAAGGGCAGAAGGGAGCTGGCCTGGTTAAGCAGCAGGAGAAGGAGGTTATTAGAAGGTGTCTTTCAAAAAGCTGAAGACAAAAATAGGAAAGACATCAGGTTTAGCATAAACCATCCTAAATGTGCCAAAAAGGAGTTAAAGGAGCAACTAGCTGAAATCAGAAGAATAAGCCATAAACAGTAAGAGCATCTGCACATACATGGAGGAAATGGGATTTAAAGCTTCATTACTCAGACTGGCATAAGACAGCAGCCCAGTCTGATCACTGCTGGAGGCTAACAGGCCTTTACAAACCATCATGCAGATGCTTTATTCTTTCCTAACACTGGCAAGACAAACAAAATAAAACCAGTCAAATTGGGAAGCTTGAAGAAATTCCAGCAATTTTTATTGATTTCAGCTTTTCCAATGAAGCAAATACATACAGTACAGCCAAAACAAAACTCTGATACATTATTCTCACATACCTGTATCTTACAGAATACACTGTATAGCTATGGACTGGTAGGCTATGTTGGTCTCAAACTAGTGTGTGGTCAGAGAGGAATAAAACTGCCTACTGCCTTCTACTCGTCCATGAGGCTTCTGAAATGCTGGGGTGGGTTGGATTGTACATACACAAAACAAAACAAAGCGTTTATGAGAAAATAGACCAAAAAGCTCTGCTAAGCCCAGGACAAACAAGAGTGGTATTTATTTACATGGTTGTGTGTCCTGCGCACAAATCAGGCCCCAACCGCTTTGATTTCTGCTGCCGGCAGAGCTAAAGGTGCTGCTAGCTATGGCCCTTCCCTCCTCAGTCATTCTCCAGCACTGTGAGCCAGGGCATGTGCTACATGCTGAGGACCTGCTCTTGTCCCTGTCGTTGGGGGTACACCCTACTTTGGTTCTTAAAGAAGCAAGAAACAGGAAACCAGCTCATCGAAGAGGGTATTGCAGTCAAAAACACGCCTTTAAGGATACCTCCCTAGAATGAAAGAATAAAAACTGGACTGGAGGTGAAAACAGCATCCAGTTGTGAAGGAGGGAACCTCACTGAGCTCCCGAAAGTGCTGGTTATGAGCAACACCGCTTACTCCAATAAGTCTGATTTTCCTTTCTCTTCTCATAAACTGGCATCAGTGTCACTTCACTGACTTGAGTGGAGTTTGTAGTCCAGCGACTGAGAGGAAAATAGAGTCGAGCATCAGGAATTTCCTGGGAAGTAGTAGCTGCAAAATAGCCCTGGGCTGGCAGAGCAGTTCCAGTTCACACAGCCCACTGCTCCCACGAGTTAGCTGTATTCTGAGGTATGAAAGCAGTACCATACAGCATCATAAAAACCAAATGAGACCGGAAAGAACCTCTCTGGTGTGCCCAGGTCCAAGCAGGGATAACGCCAAAGCCAGATGGGATTGCTCAGGGCTGTGCCCAGTCATGTTTTGAACATCTCTGAGGATGGAGACAGACCTTTATTTTTATCATTTTATTAGCTTTGGAAAAACAACTTTGTTGTGTTCATAAAATGATGCATCTGTCTCTTGGAGTCTAATACTAATGAAATCTCTAGTCCTTGTAAATTTAATTGTGAGATGATGATCATCCAGCTATAGCTCTTTGCGCCTTATAAAGTGATTCAGCAAACTGCATTACCGATGAAAGCAATGGCAGCACTTTAAAATAAAGCCTAAATAACAGCCAATTAGAATGAATTTCCTCAATATTCCATCATTACGTTTTGCAGTTAGGTTTCCCCAATTAATTTTACGGAGAAAAACATTAGCTCCCAGGACTTCTGCTGAACATGTAATTACAGGAACAAATCTGAATGCAAAATGGCATGCAACATGCTTTTACACCAAAACTGTAGTAATCCTGCCTGTGGATGCTGCCATTGTTTTGGATATCCAGTGTTGGGTCCTGCCAAAACCATTTTGAACTGAGAATATGCATCCAGGTAGGGAAGAGCTGGCAGGTATGGGAAGGGCATGCCCAAGGGCTGGGGCTCCTTTGCCACTCTTTAAATGCTCCTGAAACTGTCCTACCGGATTCTCCTGGTTCTAGCTCCCACTTCAAAGGTGCTTTTTTTCCTCTCTCATTTGGCTGGGAGCGCGGTGCAGAAAGCTCTCGACTGAATGTGGGTAAAGGCAAGCAAAGAGTTGCTTCTCATTGAAGTGCACAAGATTAAGCCACTCTTTGTAGTCCAAGAGAAGAAAAAACCAGCTGGGAAATGAACTTCTTCTGTGGACACGTGCTCCCTATGGTCTAAACGGGGGCCGAACAAGTGTTACCGCATTTCTTAGCTCTAGAGCTGTGTCAGATCAAATCTGAACTTCATGGACGGTTCTTTAGCGGGCACGAACCACCCCATCTCTGTGAAGGAATGGGACATGCTGTTTCCCACCAATTTAGGAGTCTGATACTTGCAATAAATGAGACTGTTTTTCCCTTTCCAAGGCTCACGATTCATCCTTCCCAAGCACCTCCTGCACCCTGATATTTGCAAAACAGGGTCCTGTAACCCTGCACTGTTTGAAGAAGCAATAACTGTGGGTGCGGGAGAGCCAGCAAATGTATCTTCAGCTGGTCCTTTCCCTGTGGATCTGAGCTCCATCCCCTCTGGGGACAGGTAGAGGATATTTTTCTTCTGGACAGGGGAAGATCAGCTTCTTTCATCACACAGTTCCTGCCGTAAGAAGTGGGTTGGCCTAAGATAAGCTCAGCAATTGCCTATCACAGCTTTAGCATCACAGCGTGATTCATGTAATTAAGCATCCCAAGAATTAAAACATTTCCGAATTTGAATTCACACAAGTGCTTACATTCCTTTGCATATCAATACCCCCTCATTTCTCTCATTCTTGTGTGGCAGGCAATGATCCCAGGGGAAAACCGCTTTGCCTGTCTCCAGTTCAACTTCTCGAATGCCACATTTGTCCAGGTACAATTATGAGACTGAGTTGTTCCGGTGCTCAGAATGGTTTGGGACTCAGTAGTGCTTTGCAGATGTGTTGTAGTTGTCCCCTCACATGTAGCTTCAGAGAAGGGTTACTGAGACCCGGGAAAGACTTTGCAGACGTCAGTTCACTTCTTGAGACAAAGAGTTCACGTAACAGGAAAGAAAATGCTAATAACTATAAGAGCTGATTGGAGAAAAAATCATAAGCAGAAAAGAAGCCCGTGTTCATTAATGTTAGGAATAACCAGCCTTTGTAAAGAAGAGTATCGTGTGTATCTGTTGATAACGGCCATATGCAATGGGGGAACTTGACCTAAAATCGGTGATTTTTATACTTGTGGGTAAAAATAAGTTGTGACAAGTCTGTAGTGTGGCAGTATTTGGTGCCTGGGTTGGGTGGCATTGGACAAAACTCTCCAAGGGGGTTAAACTGCACAACTCACACCGACTTTCAGTGGAAGACAGGGGAATAAGCCTGTAGGAAGATCCTACTCGCCACGTGTGCGCATGTATGTTGCCTGCATGCACACATACACAGCAACATGCACATAGTTACACAGACACACTCTTTGCAAAAACAAAACCATAGTTATTGACATCAAGAAAGTATAACCTCAATAAAAGTCCCTTCTCCCCCCTAAAAAGAAGAAAATGCTTAAAAATATTAGTATCATCCACATGAAATCCATATGTTTAGTTTGCTTTACAGTTGAGTTAAACTCAGTAACACTCTACACCTTTAACATCCTTAAGTAATTGTGGAAGGGTTGTCTTCCTGGACAGGAACCAATTCCAAATTCTGAAATGGAATAAAAAAACAAAGGAAAAACAAAACCCCAGATAATTAAAGCATTCAAGAGATCTTTTCATTACATTCAAAACCAACTTTCAATCTCATTTCTTAGCCTGTACCCAGTTTCTGTACGGCCCATAGCTTTCCACCCTAGACTTCCACGCTTCTCTGAGTTTCAGTAGAAACATCCCAACAGAGCAAGAAGTGAAATCCAAACCTGGGCAGAGGAAAGGAATGGTCTTTTGCACCATTTTCTCACACAGTTTGGTTTGCAAAGAGCATGTTGGGGAAGAGAGCAAACCCATTCGTTCTGGATAATCTCAATCCACATAGAGACCTCGGATATTTGAGAAGTGCTTAAAGCTTTTCCCTTCAGTGGGAATTACGGATATAAAGTGCTTTACAGACCAAATCCTCAGTTCACAACGAATGAAAAACCATAATGGTGCCTTGTAAATTCTGCCTCGGATTTCTCTAACCTGGTTTCTTTATTGGGATTTTTGGGATGACAGCATGTAGCTGCAAATTTTGACATGAGGTTTACAGGTGGATTATTGAGTGCCCAAAAACCCCCTAAGGGAGGTCATCGCGTGTGCTGGAATTAATCGCATGTTACTGACACTGGACAACATTCCCCAAAATTCAGGAATGAAAGAGGCCTGTGAAAAGCCCCACCTGAGAGGATCTGGCAAAATACAGTTAATCAGATACTGCCTTACTCCAAACCACCCCTTCCTCATGCACGAGGGCCCTGTTCTCACCTGCAGCCTAAAGGTGCATGGAGGTGCTCCTAAAACCTGGACGAGAGGGTCCTGAAGGTTGTTCCAGCTAAAGATCCCATCATGTTCTTATCAAATCCTTGCTGAAAAAGCAGATAAATAGGAACTATATATATATATATATGAAGTAGATGAAGTGCAGTGAGTACGTGTCAATTTCAAAACTGGTAGCTATCTATTGATCTGAGAGCCTTCTGCCCCACTTCAACAGCTGTGCTCCATTTAAGGAGTGTGTTTCGTTCTTAGACAGCTTCAGGACAGCCTCTGCCCTCCCTCTGTGTGCCTTTAACACATCACCCCTATTGATGGACTTTCTTAATTCTAACTTTTCCCCAAAGAGGCTTCTTCAAAGTCTCTGACAGGTTCAGGTTGGATGGGGCTTGGAGCAACCTGGTCTAGAAGATGTCCCTGCCCGTGGCAGAAGATTGGAACTGAATGAGCTCTAAGATCCCTCCCAACCCAAACCATTGTATGATTCTATGACTTCATCTTCCTCGCACTGCTTTCTGCCCTTCAACAGTCAGACTTCTCCAGCTTTACTGGAAGAAACCTCTATTTAATCATTCACGGAACGTTATTTCATCTTATTCCTCACCCTGGAAAAATGGCAAAGATTTATGCATGATTTATCCTTGCATACTCCCATCCTTCTCATCTGATGTATACCTATGCAATGAACATCTGTGTGAGCACAGGAGTGACTCAGTCACATTAAATTGAGTTGGCACAGGCTCCTGAGCACAGCCCGGCGCAAAGCTACACAAGCTCCTATGAAGAAAGTCCCTAACCGTTAATATGAGAATCATATTTAGGTGCTCTCTACCTTCCTGCCCCCAGGGTGCTCCCCTTTGTGGATGCTGCTCCTTCTCTTTAATTTGGCCCTTTACTCTCTGCAGGTGCTGCTGCTGTGGAGTTGGAAAAACCCAACTTGTTCAAAGACAGCCACTGCGAGCTGGGAGCTGGCTCACGGCCCCGTCTGGCTCTGCGCTTCCGCAGTTTCTGTTGCAGGGAGCAAAACAAATCCTAAAGACTCCTCTTCTTGGTTGAAAAGATTACCCCGAGTGTAGGGGTGATGTAACCACAGGGTAGGGTTATGAACACAGGAGAAAATAGGGGGAAAAGGAGGAGGAACCTTGCCAGGGATCTGTTTGGACACGCTGATCCTACACAACGGGCTGCAGCGAAGGGAGTCTCCCAAGCTAGCACTAAACGTCCAGGTCTGTTCTCAGCACTAAGCAATGCTGTGCACACACAACAGCATCGGCGCCAGGAGCAAGGTGTCCTCAACATATAAAGGACATGGAACTGTTGGAACAAGTCCAGAGGAGGCCATGGGGATGCTCAGGGACTGGAGCACCTCCCATATGAAGACAGGCTGAGGAAACTGGGGCTGTTCAGCCTGGAGAAGAGAAGGCTGCGTGGAGACCTCAGAGCAGCTTCCAGTATCTGAAGTGGGGCTATAGGGATGCTGGGGAGGGACTCTTCATTAGGGACTGTAGTGACAGGACAAGGGGTAATGGGTTCAAACTTTAACAGGGGAAGTTTAGATTGGATATAAGGAGGAAATTCTTTCCTGTTAGGGTGCTGAGGCACTGGAATGGGTTGCCCAGGGAGGTTGTGAGTGCTCCATCCCTGGCAATGTTCAAGGCCAGGTTGGACAGAGCCTTGGGTGAGATGGTTTAGTGTGAGGTGTCCCTGCCTGTGGCAGGGGATTGGAACTAAATGATCTTAAGGTCCTTTCCAACCCTAACTCTTCTATGATTCTATGACTCTAAGGTGGCTCTTTTATGGAAGAGCCCACCTAAACTAGCATCATCCTCAGGGTACAAGCCACCCAACACAACACACCACTGTCCACTTGGTCCCTAAAGTCAGTCCCAGCAGTGGCGGTTGTGATTTGCTGCCTCTTGTTCACATCTGAGGTGGGTTCCCATGTGCCAAGAGCACCGTGGTCCTCCCAGCACCCTGGGCTCCTCCAGCCACTGCCCAGGCTGGCTGCTGAATCATGGCCTTTGCAATCTCACCCACTGCAGCGAGTGAGTCAAGACCTGGGTTGTTCTTATAGACCAAGCAGCAGAAGCGTTCTCCTTACCTGCTTGAGCACACTCTGGAGCTCCCTGTTTGACCAAAGATCTGTCAGGAGGAGGCGAGCAGCTTCGGCCGCTTTTGGACAGGAGCTGGGAATATGAAAGCAATCCCGGTGAATTCTGGCAGGCCACAGAGCAGCAACCCACATGCGTTACTGACAGCCTTTAAATAAGGCCATCTCCAGCTGGGAGGCTGGCTAGACTTGATGGAGGGCTGTCAGTAAAACCTTCCTTCCTCTCTCAGCAATAATACACGACAACAACCTCTGGGACCAGAAGAGGACAAATGAAAAAGAGGAGGATTTGAGTGGAAAATTGGGCATTAAACTGAGCTAAAAGAGTGTTTCAGGGGCGTGAAAGTTGGGAGAGTGAAAGAGAAGGGAAATTTTGCCAGCCTTTCGCTGGCGTCTGTAGGGACAGTTTGGGACAGCAGCAGAGGAACGGGCTCCATTACTGCCTGGTGAGAACGAAGGAGATGGGAACATTTGTAACAACGCCTGCAACCGTAAGTCCTTACTCAGCACAAGTTAATAGATAATTGCTCATGTAACAGCTCCGAAACCGTGAGTCATAGCAGCACCTTTTATGATTTTAGAACATTTCATACAACAGCCCAGATATGAACCTCCTTGCTGGTTCCAATCACTGCTCCTCATCTCCTGGGCCTCGTCCTGTCTGTGGGAGACTCCTGATTTGGGCTCAGTGCAACAGCCCCAGCCTGCGTCAGCCAGGGTGATGGAGAGCTATGAGGCCAGACTCAGGACCCTCCCTGTATGTTACAGCTTCACAAAACATTGTGTCCTCAAAATAATCCTCATCAGACTATGAGGAATGGGACTGATGGTGCTCATCATGAAACTGGACATGCCAAGGAGTTCCTTGAAGAAGGATTCTTTCAGGATGTCCTAGGTTTACAAAATCGATTATCAAGGAGCAATCTTTGGAAGAAATGGGAAATCGGAAGTCTGTGGATGAGAAGAACTCTCTTTCACAAACAAAAAAATAGAAGGAGGGACTCGGGTTTCTTGAAAGGTGAATTTTGGTAAAATGCTGTGGTAGAATTAAACTGCAACATCAAATTGTACAATAGAAAAGATGTGAAAAGTGAATGAACAAAGAGAAACTAAAACAAGTAAGTGAAAAAGGGACTGTGAGATGAACTTAAAATCTGGGGCTCTAAAGTACAGGAAGGGATGTTGGAGAAAAGCTTTTAGTGGAACCAGTAAAATTATTGAGGAAAATGATGTGATTTTATTAGTGGAATAATGTTGCTTGAAAATGAGCAGAAGAAGAATATTTTTCAGCTTAGTTGGAGAAAAAGGATGAAAAACCCATCAGACATCCCACTAAAAGCAGTAACAGCAGCTTGATTTCCAGAATCACCAACCAACAAAAAAAAAAGAAGCTAATATGCAATATTTTGGCAACTTGGATTAGAAGTAGCAAAGAGCAAGACCTCCTCACTGTGGAGGCCATGTCATCAACATGGATATATGCAGGAGAGAGACAATTATTTAATTGGGATCTCCAGGAAGGAGAAGAAACCACAGCTATCAGATAAACTGCTGAACCGTTTGTGACTTTCACTCAGAATACAGCTACAAGAAGCATCGAGAAAGAGAAACGTCAGCTTGGAGGAGGGATGGTTGGCACTGGAGAGCACAAGAAGGGAAAAGCTGGTCTGTAACCTGGAAGCACTTTCTATATTATGAATACAAAACTGTCTGAGCATCTTAAACTAATGATTTACAGCTTCAAACACAACAAGAGGAAACGTGCATTATGCAGACAAGCCACCACCAGTGCTGGAAGGCGAGGGAAGTGTGTCCACAGGTAAACTGAGGCAGAGTATTAGAAAATACTCTGCAAAATACTGACAAGGTGCAACATGGTGGTGTTCTCCATGGTGATTTGGTCACCACTGAGACCTCCTTGGTTCTCTGTTTCTGCTGGCAGTGGTGCTGTGAAGAAGGAGGTTGATAGTGTTGAATTGCCTCATTCATTGTTGATATGGGGAACCTGGGGTCTGCATCTAACTTGGGTAAGAACCCCCATTAGAAGTGTTGGATCTAGTTATTACCCGCAGGGACTGGATGAGGCTGTTTCTGGTGCAGGACTGGACAAACCCCACCCTAAAGGTTCTTCTTTATCTTCACAGGCTGCATAGGAAAGTGGGAGAAGTGAAGTAACTTGTGAACTGCCAAGTGTCCAGTTCACTGGTGGGGAGAGCTCTTTCACATCTGCTCTATGGAACAGTCTGAAATCATATGGCTTGAATAAGTAAGATTAGTCCTGGGTGTAAATTGCTGTCATTTCTTCATAAGAATTGAACAGCATCAAAGACTTTGGGGACAGAAATGAACAACGGAGGAACAGGAACAATTTGAGCTTGGGATATTGCGAGACCTGGGGAGTTTCTCAGAAGGAATCTGTGATACAGACTGGAGGAACACGCTGAGAACATCCCCAGAGTTTAGTAACTCCTCGCAGTTTAGTGACTCACTGCAAACAAAGCTCATCGCACAAAGC
The DNA here is from genome assembly GCF_037157495.1 of Lathamus discolor. NCBI lineage: Eukaryota > Metazoa > Chordata > Aves > Psittaciformes > Psittacidae > Lathamus > Lathamus discolor. The sequence continues at coordinate 4,989,247 of NC_088902.1, forward strand.
AGTCGAGACAATTAAGGTAAGCACAACCCCAGTTGTGCAATGCTTTGCTGAAGTAGTAAATTAGCTGACGACTGGTCTGAGGGATCCAAAGTGGGGCTTTAAGCAGAAGTAAATATCATTCGAAACAACGAAGACTTAGGAGAGGGCTGGGTTTCATGTTAATACGGCTTGTTGGAGAGTGGAAGCATATAAAAGCAGCAAACTGACTGATGTTCACTGGTTGAGGTCCAAACTAAACATAGAGGCCACTTTTGATGGCTGAGAATCTCTCACTGCCATGAAACAAGCGGTAGATTGCAAGTGGTTGATTGAGGAGGCATGCAAATGTCTTTTCACAACAGAAAACAATAGGTTATATGTAGAAGGTATTTTAAAACAAAGACAGATGGTAGGAGAGATGAAAGTCTAGGAAGCAGAACACACGGTCAAAGCTCATGTAAGTTTAACACCAGTTTGGCCAGAAATGAGCATAGAGCTTGGCAAGGGTTGACAAGCTTTTGCACAGGGCTGTAGGAGTGTGAATAACAAGCAGGGTGGATTTACTACCATCAAAACCCACACCAAGTCCTAAAAGAAAAAGTGTTGAGTTTGCTCAGTCATTGCAAAATACATGTGTGTAGACCACTGGAGGCATTTATAATACCTATCATCACAGCTGCATCTTTGCCACTTGAGGTGGACTTTGAAGCAGAAAAAGTGGTAAGGTTGAACAAATCTGAACATTGAAGCTAAGCACAACCCCACTCTATCAGCAGTGCTTGAATCTCAGCCCTGACCTTCATAGTAAGGTTTGCAGGAAGATCTGAGTGGGAAGCCAGGGTGCCAAGGACTCAGGCCACGCACTGACATCCTCTGTTCCGAGGGCTGGAAGTTTGAAAAGGCTTTAAGATGTTGGTGCTTCAGTTCTTTATAGAATTTCCTAAAACAAGCAGCAAATCTCCTAAGGTCCCTTTACAAATCTCACCCTGGATGGCTCATGCCTGTTTCTAAGAAACTAGGATTGAGGGTTTCTGTCTACCAACATGCTTGAGTTTTCTTTGGTTCTCAATCTATGAGCACAGAGTAACAATAATGCTTTGCTAAGGCTCTGAAGGGTGTTGGAAATGCTCTGGGGTTAATCTGGCTTTGTACAGAGTGTATGGACTCAAAAATGTCTTCGCCTGACCCTCTCCATGCCTTCTGCCCCAAACTCACCCATTTCGGCACAGGCTTACTACATTATTTAGCATGTTGCTTGTCAAGTAAGACTTCCCCAGGTGTGGGTTGGACATGATGAGGTTCCTCAGAGTGTAACATGCTGATGTCATGATCTCGCCATAGCTGTTGGTATTTCCAGACTGGAATGACAGGAGACGTGATACATCTGGGAGCACCTGGTGAGCTAAAGAGGTGGAACGTTCCAATCAACGTTTAAATAAAGCCTAGCACAAGTGAATGATACTATTTGCATTAGCACTATTCAAGTCAAGAATGCAGTGTTATCTCTGTGGGGAGGCACTAATAATGTAATGGCATAATGGTCATCACTTGATTTTCAGACACAAGAAGAGTGTTGCAGGTCGCTGAAAGGGCAATGACACTGGTGATGGATAGTCAAGACCAACTCAGTTCCCCAAACACTATCATGCTCATGATCCTATAGATTTGTCATTGTCTATAAAGTATTCCACATGCTTGTAAAGACTGAGCTAGCACATGTTTTGTTAGTTAAGCCTGCAGGTATCTCCTGTAATTGTCCTTTTGGACAGAAGAAATAACACTGCTTTGCCCAATTTCACGTCTGGGTTAGGTCCTGTTACAGGGTTTACAAAGCGAGAGGGGCAGGTATTAGAGTTGGAAACCAGACATTGTTCTGGAATCCACTGTGGTGGAAATGGCTTACCCATGGTTTTGTGGAGAACAGGATGCCGGGACATGTTGCTCAGCAAAGAAGCCCCAGACCGGACAACTTCAGAGCTGTTGGACTGGAGGAGCCGTGCGATGCGAGGCAAACCTTTCTCTTTCAAACCAATCAACTGGCTCATTGCATTGGACATCTAGGAGACAGAACAGAGATATCTCATAACTTCTATGCCAGGAGGACACAACTGGAATGATGTACAGGGCCAGATAAATACAACTGCATTGTAAAATAAGCATCTGTATATCTTTTGCTACCATAATTCCCTTTACTTTGTCATTTACCCTCTTCTCCACAGACATTTGCAAAGTCAGACTCTCATCTTCTGTGATACAACTGGTGCTTCTGTCCTCTTTCTGGGGCCTGAGTGGGTACAATTGCTCATCCAACAGATAACTCCCAAAAGCTAGGTAAGTTTTACCTTCATGGCCCTCTTGCCCTTGCCCTTCACAATGCCCTTGCATCGCCCTGCCATGCCCAAGTAATCGGCTGCAGTGGAATAGGCACAGTTAATGGATACCTTTAAAAAAAGTCTGAAGACCAAAAATACTCATCTTGGATCCTGATCTCATGTTTGCTTATGTAAATCTAGAAGATCTCAGGATGTAGCCAATGCAGATGAGTGTTCATGGATGTTGAAGTCACATACCCTTAATAAACTGCCCTCTTATTGATAGACTTTAAATGGAACTCAACTACTGCCCCATCAGAGAGGCTGCTGGAGATTGTTGCACAACCAGTGACACATCAACAGTGACATGGGAATAGAGGGAATGGGCTAGAAGGCAATCCTCTTCCAGTGGGCTGAGACCCAGTTATCCTCCCATGCTCCAGGAGGCACATGCCTCAGTTTTCCTTTCCTTCAAGTGACAGCAAATCCAGCAACCCAACCCTACTCCAGCTCTGAGCTGGAATAAGCCCCTTGAAAGAAGAAGCCACTTCAGCACATTCAGGCAAATTCCAGCCATTCTGTTCCAGAAGGATGAAGTAAGTTGCTTCAACACTGCCAGAGCTGGTTTTTCTGTGTTTGTTTCCTTCCCCCCCGTCCAAAAGACATTCTTGTGTAATGATGTTGATTGCCACGGAGCACATAGCTCCGGTCCCATTTCTCTGATCAGCTCTACCCATACAGTGACATCCTCTGTCCACCTTGTAAGCAGCACTGCTTAGTTAAACTGCAAACACAAAACGTTCCCAAAGTATTTCACATTGGAAGACTTGGAACAAAAGCTCCCAAGGGATGAGAGCTGGCAAGTTAATACTGTCCTAGCATTAGGAAGGCTCCATTCATGAGTCACTCCATGTTTCTGGGTGGAACGCTTCGCACATGTGACACGCCTCCCCTACGTATGAAACTATTATCTCTTTATCTCCCCAACCATCTTATTTAAATTGGAATTGATGAAGTTTGACACAAACAGACAAGTTGAGGTTTGTCCACGTGAACTCAGCTTGCAAGGACATGCCCACGGTAACGACATTGGCCACAGCAGAGCTGCTGTCGTGACGTGTGCCTTGCCGTGCCCTAGCTCCTGCAATACCCACAGTGTCACTCAGCCCGTGTCACCTCCACGCTGCCATACCTACAGGTTAGGACACCTGTCAGAGCTATTTTACAAGCAGCTATGATGTGAGGACGAGCCACAATCCAGAGCACAACCCACCCTGTTATTAGAGCCACCTCCCACTTAGAAAACGCACACAGGCGGTGGCACACACACATCCTCTCTCACTCCTTTAATGACATCTGTCCACATGTGCACATCTGGGCACATACTCACTCATGTCCTGCGGGGAGTGGCAATACCAGTAGATGCTGGTAGTTATGACCAACAGACTGAAGAAACCTGGAAACCCGGTGTATGGCAGTGGGATAGACCCTTAGGATGCTGATGATAGCCCCTCATGAGACCCTACGTTTGGCATTATTAAATACTTTGCTGGAGCATCCACTGTGCAAAGACTTGCAATAGTGCCCTGAGGTTTAAGGAGGGCATTTTCCTTTCTGATTACTGTAAAGTGCTGTCACATTTGGCTGAGTGCATGTGGAGGAGAGAGGAGCCCTTACCAGCCCTCGGCTTGCAGTGAGGTTCTGCAGAGCTCCAGCACAAGCTTCCAGGGTGGCATCCTTCTTGCTCTGATCCATCAGGGACAAATAAGTGCGGATGGCATCAGAGTGGTAGAGCCAGCTGGGTCCTTTGGGTTTAAAATCCTCCTCAGGAAGGGGGACACCATACTCATCATTCTACAAAGAGATGAGAAAGTGGGAGCTCAGATCTTGCTCTTTGCTTGCAGCCCCTGCCCAAGGCTGAATACCACATTCCCAAGTCTCCTGTGGCACATCTTACCTCCATTTTACCACTCCTGCTGTTGAAACAGCCTGTGAGAGTTTTGTCCATATAAACGCTCCGGGCCATGTGGTTGAGCTGGGTGTATTTGTTGGGAACTTCAGCATCCAGGCGGTAGGAGAGGTTGTGCAGGATGCAGATGCAATTCTCCACAGACTGAAATCCCCCCCAGAATAAAAATCAAAGCATCACATTAGGAGCAGCACCTGCTATAGCTATAGAGAGAACATACACCATGCCATAACCTGCTTTTTTAGCAGTTAGACTACGTAAGCTCCTGACCCTGCTTAAGGTAGCAATGAGGGGAAGGAAGGGGGTAGACAGGAATGCAGGCTACATAGCCCAAGTGCTATACTGTGAGCTGGCTTACTCTGAACCTTGTTAGGTCCCACTGTAATGGACAAGCTGATAAACAGGAAAAGAGAGCAGAGGGTGGTTGTATCAAAGTGCCCATCATGAAATGCCAAATCTTGAAAGTCTTCCTCTTGCCAAGTCAACTTTTAATGACTTTCTCCAAGCAATAGCTACAGATCTGGGGACGCTTTTTACTAAGAAGAGGCTTTTAAGCCTCCGTTACCTGTAAGTCAGAGTTCCCAGCGTAAAGAGCAAGGGAGAATTTCCACTAGACACCTGTAACCAGCATCAAAACCTGTGTTTACATGTCCAGAGAGCTGCGTTCAGTATGTGCTGCTTGCAAAAGGCATCCCCAAAAGATGATTTGCTTAATCCTGAGCTCATCTGAAGTAATTTTAGTACTTACTGGACACTGAGGACTTTAGGGTATCTGTTTAGTATCACAGGTATTAAGCTCCTAAAAATACGGCTATAAATGCTATTTTATCCAAGGTAAGGGTCATCTACATGCAGCAACCAGTCACAGTTAGGGGACTGGCAGAGAAATGCCAGCTCTTGGCTTCTTGCTGAATGCAGTGCCATTCTGGGACTTACATACTTGAGTGCTGCTGGATGAAGTGATGTAGTGGTGGGAAGAGCAATAGATGGTGGATAACATGCTGGAAGGATTCCAGAGTGGGAGTGAAAGGATGGAAAACATATTAGGGGATCAGGAGCCAAAATACTTTGCTGTTTCTTTGTTTGTTAAAGGAAAATTGTAAACCCATCTCTATTTCAGAGCCTAGAGCACAGAAGACTGCAATCCTACAACAATCTGCACTGGGATTTGGAAGGACAAGAGCAGCCACAAAGGGTGCAGTCCCCTCTTATGTTTCTTTGAAAGAGATTTTGAGGTATTCCTGAAGTTGCAGTGCTTAACTATGGGGCTGAACGCTAGCAAAGAGCTTGGGATGAGCATCTGGTACCTTGTCATCGGGTCGGTTGGAAGCCACGCAGTTCTGGGCATAAGTCATGACTGAATCGATCAAGCCAGGGTAATTCCTCATGGTCTGGCGCCCCATGTCTGCAGAACTCAGGTTTCTGAAGGAAGCCACCGCAGAGCATGCCAAGAAAGAGGGAGGAGAGAGGATTAGTTGGGTTTACTTATCACTCTCTATGGGCTCTGTTCTGGCTATGGGTACCATTGAATTTAAGGATGTTTCTGTAGATTCAGCAAGGCTGGTGTACTGCTCTCAGTTTGGAGACCTTCTGCAGGACTCCAGTGATGCACAGGCCTCTTGTTGCTCTTTAGTATTGATTGCATCTAGGAAAATGTCCCTTTAAGATGCTCTGCATAGAAAACATCCTCCTAGTGAGAGTAACTATCGGCAATATTTTGCCTTAGAGGCTATGCGTGTGACATTACACAGACTCATCACCTCCTTGGAGGTGTTTCCAAAGAGAAGACTGAATAAGGACCAGCTGAGATGATTGTGAAAACCAGGGAGGTGCATCTGGTTGCACATATGGAGCTACCAAGGTCCAACGGCAATATTGGTGTGGGAAACGGGGGCAGAGAGCCTGAAGAGCGGCAGTCACCCTGACCAAAGGGACTGACCAGTTTGTAATGGTGTAACGTATTCCTGAGCACTGGTTGCTGCCGGGACAGGGGAGTTTTTCCAGTAACAGGAAATGTTTTTCGTTGTTTTGTTGGGGTTTTTTTTCTCTTCCCTCTTTTATTGCCTTGTAGCTTGCAAATGAAAAACAAAGAGAGGTTGGCAGTCCTTGTGAGATATTCACTCCAGGCATTCCAGAACTGGATTTGGTGTTCACTGTGATTTGCAGCCTCCTCATTAACATGAATTCATCTGCAATCCAGAAATGCTTGAGCAGCAATGGCTGGAGCCCAGGGCAAACACAAGGCTGTTCTCATCTCTGTGTTATGATGTGGCAGGGCAGTGAGTCAGAGCAATCCTGGCTCACCCCTCAGAGCAGGGGCTCTGGGCACAACCACTCTGCTTTCCTTACTCACCTTGCTCCCCAGTCCTGCTCCCCCCAGCCTCTTTTGCTCCCTGGATGACCTGCGTCTGGCGGATGTCGCTGGGGGTGTTGGATTTTAGTGCCACAGTCAGGAGACAGAGCCCACCTTGAGCCAGACTCCAAGGAGAGCTCCTTTCACAAGCCACCATCCTACCCTTTCCCTCATTTTAAAGGGCTATTTCATGGCACTGGTGGGTTGAGATGGTCTTAAAAGTGGAGCAGCTCACATGAACATATACCGCACACCCCAACATTCCCTGCACGGGGAAGGTGCCTTCCAAGACAGGGAAGGGAGCAGCACTCGCTATCTTTCAGACACGGTTCCCAGCCACAGAAGACGATAGTATCACGTCTCAAAAGGCCCCCACTGTGTTCACCCACTTCGTTTCATAAGCAGATACAGCTCCTACTAGCTGCATGTCTGGTAAGGGTGTGGTTGGTGCTGCACTCCCTCGGGGAGAGCTTCAGTTGATGAAAGTACCTAATTATACAGGGCATTTTTTTTCTTTCCCACTTGTTCCCAGTGAGACGAGGAGCTCGCATCCAAGTGGAGGAGGGTGGTGGGAGAAACAGCAAGTCAGGGCGAAGATCCTCTGCAAAAGGGATCTGGCTTTCCCGAGAACAAAATAAACTACGCTGGGCTCCGTCTGCACCTCCTCTGACCAGCCTGATGATAGGAGCCGGAAAAAGGCCAGGCAATGGGGTTGCTATGGACTTAAGTTATTAAAGCCAGTAGGGGAATGTTTTCCCCACATAGAGAATTCTGTCTGATAGTGCTAGGAAATACGAGGAAAAATGGTTTACATTGGTCTGCACCATCCCTTAGTCAGGAAAGCTTTCTCAAAGGAGAGATTTGTATTAATGCAATTGGAGCGAGCATGTCTTTAGCTTGTTGTAAGGTGATTTAGACAGCTTCAGCGTTTCTCAGCATACACAAGCTGCAGTAAACCTCTGTGTGATGACTCACCTCAAACACCCTGTAGCATTGAAGAATACTTCTGGGTCAATAATTTCTCTTGTCCTGTTGCAGGTGCCATCAGACCAGCCAGAGAAAGGGATGATAACACAGTCTGTCAAGACGGGGAGGGCCTCCTGTATCAACTCTTCTTTTAACTCATCGGTGGAGGAGAGGTTCCAGAGCAGTCCTAGGAAGGAGGCAGAAGACAAGCTCAAGCAGAGGGTCCCCATGCTTTAGAAACTTCCCTTAGGTCGGAGTGAATTCCAGTAACAAAGTCCTTCTCATCCCTCTTTGAACTAAGGGTGCAGAGGCTGCCCTAAATCCTAGTCTCTGTCCATCCTTATGGGAGACAGGCAGGATGGGCACCAGCAGCAGCGTTTGGTGTGGAGGTGGGCATCTAAGCATCCTCCCTCCTCCCATAATCACTGCTTATGGCCATTGGGTTGCAGGGGGAAGGCGTTACCCCAGGGATCTCATGAAGGCTTACACACAAGACCTCAGTCACAGTTGAGGGTGACCTGCAGCAACAAACCCATGTCATGGAGCCATTAAGTCATGGAATCAACCAGGTTGGAAAAGACCTCCAAGATCATCAGGTCCAACCGTTCCCCAGCACTGCCATGTCAATCCTTCAAGAAAAGATGAGACCTCAGTGAGATAACCTGCCCAACCATACTGGAATTGCCAACACCACTGACCTTCCCTGGCAGCAGCATGGAGGCCAGGGGTGCAGAAAGGCATGGGAATGGCAGGATGATCATAGCTGTGGGGGGAAACCTGGGTCAGGTGCTTTTCCAGTGGACATGAATGGTGTGAGGAGCCCTTATGGGACATTGAAAGGCCAAGACCACCTCCGCCTTCTGTTTTAGACAGCTATTTGGTGTGACAGGAACATAAAACATCCATTTGGTGCTATGGCAGCACCATGGTTACTAGGCCTTTGCGTGCTGGAGCACCATGGACCATAGGCATGGAGGACCATGGTCCTTGCTGAGGGCTGAGCAGTCTGCTGTGTACCTGTCAGTTGTTTCTGAATCTCAGTGTTCCCTGTCCTCCTCAGGAGGCTCACGCACTCCCTTATCCCGTTCTGCCGCCGGGTTTCTATCTTGTTGGTTGGATTCTTGAAGACCAAGTTCCGGAGGGCTCCGGCTGCTGCCCGCTGTACGTTCTGGTTTGTGCTGCGGAGCAGCTCCACAAGCTTGGCAATTCCCCCCAGCCGATAGACCTGTGCCAGGAGAGACATGCTGCCATCAGCACAGGGTGCGGAGCATCGCTGGGACAGGGAACTGTCACGGCAATGCAAGCAGTCAACATGGCACATAAGCAGGGAAGCTGGAAAAGCAGACCTGGCAGGAAAGGATGGCTAGAACTCAGAGATGGCATATCTGGTTCAGGCCATAGGTCATGAACACAAAGGTGCTGGCCTTGAGGTTGGAGCTGAAACTCTAGAAGTAGATGTCTATGAGTAATGGCCATGGACCGAACCCTTTGCTGACGAAAGGTGCTTGCTCCCACAAACTTTCTCCTACCTCTGTCAGTTTGCATCAGGTGAAAATGTTGCTCTGGCTATCTGTAGAGGCCATTTATAGCAATATAATAACATGATGTGGTAATTTATCTGCATCCTGAAATCACAGGCTGAGCTTAGGGAGACAGCCATGGTACAGTGTAAACACCCTCCAGGGCAGCCAGAAGCAGTACTGGGCCATGCCGCAGCACTCAGCAGGGCCAGCACTGGAAAGGGGTGTGAACCCCGACCTGCAGGACACCGCACAGATGCTGGGGAGGTTTTGAAGGCAAATCCTCTCCAGAATGATGAGTGCTCCCACTCTGGGAAGATGATCCCACATGGAGCCCCCTCCTGCCACAAACCAGCCCATGGGCTGGAGAGCTTGCTGACAACAGGACATGAACGAGCACCCTTTAGACAGGGCAGCAAACAAGCGTGCGCTGGGGTGACTCACGCGCCTGCTCTGACACATCCTTCTGGGAAGCGATGGGACAGGCCAGTGCTTGGAGAGTGTTTTCAACAGCAACAAAGGGTGCGGCTGCCCCACCATTCCCCTCTGTGATGTGGGCTGGGGTACCCGCACCCGTTGGGGACAAATGGGTACATTCCCACCCTCTGCCAACATATCCCGCTCCACTGTTGTGCCAGGAAATGGAAAACCACCTCAATAAGGGTGGAATCTTGATGAACCCGTGTCTGTATGACTGCAGACATGCTAGGGCGGGACAAACTTGTGTGACAGTCGTGCCACAGCACATCCATCCTTGAGGCTGCCTCCTTTGCTGCATGTTGGCACAAATGTAGTAATGGGAGAGTAAGAGCATAAGAAAAATAAGCTTCACTATAAGAAGTGCTTCTGTTTGGTCAAATATCCTTGTACAAGATCTCTAATCTGCCCATTGGCTTACATGGCAAAAATAGATGAAAATAGCTGAAATGGCTGAAAATGACTGCGTCCGTACCACCAAAACCCATCAATGTGTCACAGCAGCTCGCGGTGACAATGTGGACAGTCTCCTTTGCTGTCTCATAACTATTCCCCTGTGTTAAAATCCTGAGTGCTACTAAGAGAAAGTGGCCACTAGTAATTGAAAATCTACTTAATTAATTCCTGAGTGTGACTAATGAGATGCAAGGCTCCACCATTAAAACCGAGGGCACCTATGGATCCTAGGTACTGAGGAAACCAGTTTCATCCATCTCATGTGCCACCACATCCAGTGCGACAGCAGAGCTCTGAAGGAGTTTGCTCACCTCTTGCTTGGCAGACTCCTCCTGGAAGCAGGTGTGCTGGAGGTAGTAAGCACCCATAGCCTGGTATTTGTCATCAGAGGAGCACAGGAGTTGTATGGCTTTCTGGATGGTCATTGTACCGCCGTCTATCTCATCACCACATATTCTGTGTTAAAGAGAAATACAGTTTGGTTGAGTGCTCAGCCAAAAGGGCTACGTCAGTACTGGGAATTATAAGGAAGGGGGTTTAAACCACGACAAGGAATCAATTGCAAAATGTAAAATATTATCATATTGCCACATAAACCACATCGTGCACCCCAAGTGCATTTCTCTGTCTCAAAAACAAGAGATGATAAGAGTGGAAAATACCTAGTGGAGGACACTAAGAACAAGAAATTATGGATCCAGTTTGTCCAGAAACAAAGGAGGCAGCAAAGAAGAACTCAGTTGAGGTGCTAGATGTCTATTCATGTCTGCAGTGGAAGGTTTCATGAACAGAGAACCAGTATAAACTGTTCATCAAATAACAGAATTCGTGGACAAGAGTGAAACCAGCCATCAGGTTGTTAGGACAATCTGAAGTAGACAGATGCTGAAAGAAAAGGCAACAGGCATGTCTGGAGTGATGGGATGGACAAATACTGAGTGCATGAAATACTAATAACAGCACTGAGACTTCCTGCTCCCAGGCTATCTTTACATTGGTAGTCTCCAGCCCTTCATAGAAGTTGGCCATAATCATCACCCCCTGTTATAGGTAAAGAATGTGCCTACAGACCCCAGCGGAAGGGTATTGATACCTCTGGGTTGGAGCAGGGCTTGGATAAAACACAAACACCAGTGGCAGGATACAAATGGGAAGTGCTTTGTTAGCAGTGGATGAAATCAAGTGTGGGGGCTTTGCTAGGACAACTAGGTCATTGCTGTGCCTGTCTGATGTTATTCCTTGTTCACAATCCGGCCATGATTGATGGGGGAATTTACCTGGAGATCAGGATGATCAGTTCCTTTTTGAACCACATTAATCTGTATACAAGCTTTTGCTCCATGTCATACTAGTGAGTGACTATGTAGAGGGGCTGAACATCTTCAGACAGTCCAATAGACTAACAAAACAGAGTGGGTTTTGTTAAGTTCTTTAAATGAACCTATTATATTTGCAGTATTAAATATCACTGTGAGGGAATGGCTTCTTCTAGGCACGGAATGTGCAGACACGTTTTGATTGTGCCAAATAAATGTTAAGAATAAAGGTCTAGAGAAGACACCCATGTGCAGTCACCAGCACCAGCAGCTTGCAATAAGGTATTTTGTCCTTAAGCACCCAAAGGTTCACCTCCTTTCACAGCTCCTATTCACAGCACAGAGTAATACCCACAATCCTATGGGAAATCCCATAACAAACACGTCAAAAGCCAACGACTCTGCTGTGACACTGCAAGAGAACCTTTTGTCTCCCCTACCCTCACCGCTATAAGGTTGTATTCAGTTTAAATGACTTCTTTAAGCACCTGTGTAGTTAATGAAGAGACACAGATGCTTCCAAAGAGCAACTTGCCCCGTATCTTAGGCATTTTTCCTAAGACAGGAAGACCTGCCCACTGGAGACACCTCTGTCACTGCTGGTATGTGGGAGTGACAGACCACAGTCTGGGATTGGACCTTAATCATTGTCTAATGTTAGCTGAACCTCGCTTCACTTCTATGTCTGTATTAGCAATAAAACATCGGTTCATCACATGACTTTTCAAGTTTGTACATCTATCAAAACTCCAGGAAACTTCCATTGTACTTTCAGCGTGGGAACACAAAACTGGAAAGACAAAGTTTAAACTAGAAAGTAGAGGATCTCAGAAATCTTTGGTTTGGATCCAGGTGCTGTGATTTTTCGCTTAGTCTTTTTCACGCTCCTGAGACACGCGATAGAGCAATGGATCCAGCATAAGGAGCACCAGAGGGACCTCTTTTCTTTATAACTTATCCAATTGAGAAAAACCCCCATAGGAGGTGCACTTTTTATGGGAAAAGACATCCGTTATTGGTCCAGCTACTGAAGGGGGGCAATTTTCTACACATCCACTACATAATGGCCAAATCCTCCTTCAGCATGGAAAAAGGACACATTTGGGTCCAATTCTGTCTGGGAAAAGATAGGGAAGGTTCCATTTCCCCTGCTGGCTCACCAGCAGGAGAAATTCACAGAGGGTGGGAGGTCGGGCTCAGTCATGCTGCCTCAGTTTCTCCTACTGGGAACATAACCACCATGGCAAATCCCATGCTAATGGGAGGTTGTTCATCAGCCGGTCAGGGATATTCCCAACCAGATCTACACTATGAGCACAACAGCCTGCTCCAAGACTGTGGGCATCTCCAGCCTGGGCTGATGTGCCTGGTAGGAAGAGCTCCAAAGGTTGTTCTTCTTCCACAAGAAAGAAGCAATCAGAACAGGGAGAGACCTCAATTAGAAATGATTCAACAGGAGACAAATTAGATGATCAGATTCAGGTGTGGAAGGGAAACAAACACTTCAGAGGATCAGTATCACAGAAAGGCAAATTCCCTGATTTGATACTAACACCTTTTGTTCACTTTTTATTAGCAGATTGGTTTGTGTTAACTGGATCTAAGCCTCCATCCTGTTTGTTGGGGCTACAATTCCCAGGAGAGGAGGAAACCAGAAAATCCTAACAAATTCCATTGTTCATTAGCAAAATCGGTACGAAGACACTCAGAGTGTCCAGCGCATCCAAGACTTCCACAGTCAGGCCACACTGGAGCAAACCCAGTAGCCATGCTTCATGCCAAGCAGCCACATCCACCTCTGGAACACGGTACCAAGGTTATGATGCCACTGCAATCTCAGCTGGAGCTTCCCCTTAGGCTTTGCTTAGTGCAGATACCAGGAAAGATGGCACACACTGAACCAGGGAGTAGGGCATCCTCACTATGTGCAATGATATAAACCCTGCCAGGGCAGCATCACTCACAGCTCCACAGCAATTGCTCAATATAGAGAACACCAAAGGGAAATGCATCCACATCTTAAAATAAGGCCAAAGGTGCATGTGGTATTATGGAAGACAACACACAGTGTAGGTGTCCATTAGCGGCTCCTGATCTGTATCACCAACTGGGGAATGTCTGCAGACATCCCAGCTCACCTCTTCATCTTCTCGAACGAGAATACTCTGAATCCTTCACAAGGGATGAGATTAGTGTGGCCTCTCTGCAATGCCTCCTGCTCAGACATCTGGCTTTCCCCTGGAGTTAACCAAGGGGCACTGACATTGCCACTGCAGAAACCTGTACTGTGGCAAAAAGTGAGTGCTGCTCATTGAGAACTACCTTTGGGCAGGAGCCACTGGAATAGCCCATGAACTTCTGAGCCCAGAACAGATGCATTGAGCTTGGAAATGTTGTTCCAGATATGACATAATGCTTACAAAGGCTTAATCCCCTGAGTGGTTATTGAGAAGTATGTCTGGAAGGGATATCAGAAACTCCCTCTTCTGCTCACTGAGGCAGGATCATAATGATGGGGTGGTGGAAGAGAATATACTGTTTCTCAAAACAAGTCAGTACTGTTTAACCTCCTGATCTGAGCAAACAGTGCAAAACTCAGACTTCACCACCAGAACCAATACTGTGGGATGAGTAAAACCCTACATCATGGTTTAGTTTATCATAGAATCATTGAATGGTTTCTCCCTAAAAACATTCAGGTAAACTACTCATCAGCTAGCTGGAGGAAAGGTGCTTTCAGCAGCTAGAATGGGTTCTGTAAGAGGAAGGAATCTTCAGTTATCAAAAAGACAGCTCTTCCATGCCTGACACAGCCAAAGCCAGTGCAATAAATGGAAGCAATCACATAATCAAGAGTAGTTCCAGAAATCAAATAACTTTGTGACCGATCTACAAATAACTGAACTATCTGTTCAGTGCAGAGAGTTTGGCAGTGCTTGCATGCTCAGTATCTTGATGCCTACACGCCATTCTCATGACCTGAGAATGAGCGTCCAATGGCCCCTTTTTCGCATCATCAAAAGAGATCAGATCTGTAGCACAGGACACTTGAGAAGCACCACTCTTGAACCAGCACTGACGCTGTCCATAGTCACTGCATTACAGAGGAGTTCTGTATCACAGGCAGCCCCAGTGGATCGCATCTCCCACTGCAATCACTCTCACAGCAATGGAAATCACCCCACTGGATCACTGTGGAGTCTAGCCTTTCCTTGTGCTCACAGTTTGCTGACCTGCAGACAAGATACCCACCTACACAGGAGATCTGCAGCAGGAAAACTGAACACAAAATTATCCTTGTTATAAAGGCAAAACCTCTACCCAAAGAACTGCTGGAATAGGAAGAACGGAGCCCCAAACAGGGAACTACCAGCAGCTATTACCCAGGTAAGCCCTCTTCCTGCATGCAGAGGTTAATAATGGGATGCCTACAAGCAACCCTCTCCCTGCCCACAGATCAACCTACCCAAATGAAGATCAAGCTCTCCAAGTGCAGAATCCTCCAACCAGAAACAGTCGTACACAGCAAAAAGAGTCCAGACACGGTCCTAACCCATCCCTGGATGCCCCTTCCCCATAAAAAGCACTCTACAGGCCAAGGCTAACAGCAATCTGCCAGACATCCTATTAAAAGCACTAATGGCCTTCCAAATAAGCACTGTTTTCAAACAGGATAGCTCCTTAGTATGTTTAAAAACCTGTGCCAACCTCATCTCCTTCGAGTCAAGAGCAGAAGCGCTTGTACAAGCCCCCTCTAACAAATGCAGCTCTGCTGTGAGTCTCAGGGGGAGCAGGGGGTGTGCACCAGCCAAATCAGATTTACTCAGGGGACACAGCCCCAGCTGAGGCTACCAGCGACGTGAAGCCCGACATTTCCACATCAGAACCAGTTCTGCCAGATGAGCCATGCCCCAAGCCAGAAGTGTATAAATGGAGCCACTCCCTAACCGAAGGGCAGCCGGCACTGGAGAGTGTTCCTCTCACAACAGCAGTTCTTCTCTTCAGCAAATGCCATTATTCTTCAAGTGACCTTTCCAAAGCGATGGCCAAGTCTATAACGACGAGCACTGTGCAGTGCAGAGCCAGGCTTGCTTTGGACAGAGCCTGCTTGCCTAGCTTCTGAAGAGCAGCGTTTTCCCCAGGCAGAAGGGAAGCTGCAGCCCCACGTTTAATCATTCTGCCATCCCTCCCGCCACTCTTTTAGTCAGAAATTCCCTAGAACAAGTTACTTCCACTTCCTGTAACGTCTGTTTCCTGTTCCAGAAGAATTACAAAGCTTCTGAAAGGAGCAAACCAACACCACCGGTGCTCTGAGTTGGCCCGGGTTAATTTTGCATGTGTTAAACATGGAGTAACAGGGCACATGGAAAGCTGAGGTTTCATGGCAACAATGCTAATGGCTGAGTCACGTTTCTTAGCGTACACACTCTGGACATCTACTCAATACAGAAAGAGGGAGGCTGAGCAGAGAATTAGCAGAGAAATCTGGAAATCAACATTTCCATGTGATAAAGGGTATGACTTCGTTCACACCGATGACTCTGAGGCAGGATTTTCTCTGTAGCTGTATCATGCCTTGAGCCAATGGCTCAACAGTCTCAGGCTTTTGGTGTGAGTTAGGATAAAGCCTATGGGCCCAGTTAATTAGCCTCACTCTTGTGCTGCAGCGTGTAAGCTCTCCTTTGGACTAGGGACCACCAGGAACGAGCTCAGGAGCTTCTAGGGTTTGTGTGACAAGCTGCCACGTCTGGCTGGGCATTGTGATAACCTCTGCATTGGTGCAGAGCAGGCCCTGTGTGACAGTGATGCAGCAACGGTAGTGCACTTCAAACCACACAAACCAGAGTCCTCCAAGACTGCAGTTGTGCAGATCAAAGCTCTTCATAGATGGTGGCAGAATATGGTTGATGCTCCAGCACCGGAGGCAGCGTTGCCATCAGCATCAGGGCAGCTCTGAATGAACAGCACTGCAATGCCATCAAAACCCCACCAGGTCTTTTTGTCGTGAGAGCTCTGCTGCACAGATACATCAGCTTGGGGCTGCCCGAGCTCATTCGTGTGTTTTACATGCCCTGTTGTTGTAGGTGACTTTTACAAGGGACCTGATGCTGAAACATGAAGGACCATCCTCCACCCTTGCATAATTCCTAACCCCAGTGGGACCGGATGCTTTGGACAGGAAGGAACTGAACAGCTTCCATTCCCTTCTCTTTTCTGGATAGCTAAATTATTCCAATTGGGGTTTTTATTTCAATTTCTGACTCAGTTTTTTTCTGGAAGCCAAATCAGACCCTTTGTTAGAACGAAGCAAGGGCTGGGTGGAAAGATAGAGGAGTAAATACAACTGCTCAGCATGTTCTCAGCTCTGCTCTGAGTCAGACCCTCAGGAACCAACTCCTTCAAAGCACGCTGATATTTTTAGGTTGGTTTTCTGCCAAATCAAAGCACTGTGACAGCCAGGAGAGGCACCTCAACTGCACACCAAGCTTCCTGCTCTTCACCTCCCCACCCTCAGCTTGCAAAGGAGCTGTCAGCTAATACCATCACAGAGACCGGGGGATCATCTTGCCCAGCATCACACTGATAGATACAATAAGCCATATTGGTTTTCCTCCCTAGCCCAGGAAAAGAAACGAGCCCTTTAAGACTGTGACTCATCTGACCCACTTTAGACTCTACTGCAGGATGTGATTAAGCACAGTGTGCACTGGTGAACAGATCTCCAGCGCCTGTACAGTAGCTCAGATGACTAGCTCGGGTGGACAGAGCTCCACAGCAGATGCCTACGTGTACTCAGATTCAGCCCGTTGCAGCAGACTTACTTGGAGCCGGACTGAGCCTGTCCATAAACCATGTCCTGCTTGCAGCTCATCATGGGCTGGGCATAGACCACGTCGGGTTTGTTGCTTGAGGGGCAGGAGAGGGCTCGTGCTGGCATTTTTTTACTTGTCCTGGTAGTTCCTTGCTGGGTGCTGCAGCTGCTGTAGATGCTCTGGCGGTTCAAGGTTGCCTTGTGCTCTGCCCGGCCCCCGACCTGGCTCTTCCTCAGCGTGCCCCGGGGTGGTTCGCAGTAGAGGTCGGGCTCGCTGCGGCTGCTCTTGATGTTCGGCACAAAGCAGTAGTCGCTGCCGGCCCTGGCGGGGCTGCAGACAGCCTTGCTGTAGTGCTTGCCGCCCCAGCCCTCCATCTGGCTGTACGAGCTGTAGCGCCTGTTCTCCACGTCCCGCTTCAGCGTCCCGTTGTACAGCTGGACAATGGGAAAAGAGAAGACAGAGAAATTAGGCAAGGATGGAGCTACAGATTGACATGGACAAGCCCGCTCCCGTATGAGCATCACCAGATTCCTCTGCCTCAGGTCTGCTCATGGCCCCAAATTGACAAGAGATAAATTTACAAGAGAACAACGTTTGCAGAGGTGCCAAACGGAGAGTTTGAAATGTGGGGATACTCAGTGATCAGGAAATGGCATCCAGCAGCTTTAAAACAGAATTGAAAACTCAAACATGACCCTGGCAATAAACAAAACGCCTCATTTTATAGAATCATAGGATCATGGTCTGGTTTGTATTGAAGGGATCTTAAAGCTCCTCCAGCTCCAACCCCTGCCATGGGCAGGGACCCCTTCCATAGAGCAGCTTGCTCCAAGCCCCTGTGTCCAACCTGGCCTTGAGCACTGCCAGGGATGGGGCAGCCACAGCTTCTCTGGGCACCCTGTGCCAGCGCCTCAGCACCCTCACAGGGAACAGCTTCTGCCTCAGAGCTCAGCTCAGTCTCCCCTCGGGCAGGTTCAAGCCATTTCCGACGCATGGGGTCTAACCCAACCTGTAATTAGAGGGGCCCACATCACATCTCTTGCTATCACAGTGAATGATGCCTCGTTCTGACCTTCCAGTGCTGCCTCCATTTGTTTTCAATTTCTTTATGCTGTTTTGTTCCCCGTCCATCTATAAGCTCCTTAGAAAGGGAGTAAAGGGAGTGAAAAATCGCAAAGGGATTGTTGAATCTCATTCTGCCAAGAAACAAGTGGAGACAATGAATATCTGCTTATGAGTTACAAGGTGTCTGGTATCAGTTCATGTAATGGGATGTTCAGAGAACAGTGGGGAATATTGAAATGACTAAGCCAGTCAGTAACAAATCCCAACTACAATTAATCCAATGAGAAAACGGCTTTTGCTGCCTGCTGTCGGTTCAAGGTATCTTCACCACTCCACCAGAAGCCATCCAGATTTGCCCCACCTACACCAGGACTGAATCCCAGATATTGCAATACTAAACCTTCTGGGAGCCTGTAGGGTGGTATATGAGTGAAAACCAAGTTATTAATGTGTGTACTCCAATAAGGGAAACAATAGAGCTGTTTTAGTGCTGTTTGCCCCATGATATTGAGCTCTTTCCCCCTCAGCAGATCCCCGAGACATACAGCAAACAAGCATGTAAAAGCCACCCACGGATCCCTTGGGATGGGATTAAAATAGTCAACACCAGCATCTTATTATTTCCATGGAAACAATAGCCTGTGCCTGGTGCAATAGTTATGTCACTGGAAAATATCCATCCTTCCTAACCTAGAAACAGCACACGACAAAGCCATTGGTGTCCTCTGCAGGCTCGCCCGGAGACCCGCTGCTCTGCTCCAGCTTCATCCCGGCGCTGAGCACGCTCAGCATCATTCCTGTCTCCAGCACTCTGCAGAATTGTTATTATGTTAATTAATTAAGCCCAATATTTCCATTAACACACTGATCTTCAGGAATGCAGTGAATCCTCTCTGCTGCATCCCAGGGAGCTGCACAGGTAACGGCTGAAGACCTTTCAAAGGGGTCACCTAGCAGGCATGCCATCTGGGGAAGAAGAAACCCTTTAGTTCAGCTACACTGGTACCCAGATTGCTCTGTCATTTGAGCACCAGTCTGAAGCAGTTTTCATACTTTCATTCTGCAGGTTTGCGTCTAAACAGGTGAATTGCTGGAAGGGGAGAAAAGAGGAGCAAATTCCCTTTGCATTCACTCCAGGGGACACAGAAAAAACCTGTTGGTTCTGCAGCACAGCCGGTAACAGGTTTGGTGCATCCTGCAGAGCTCCCAGGGACTTGGAGGAAGAATTTGCATGCGATGAGAAGAGCAAGGATGAGGCAGATGGGTAAGTGTGATGAGTCTCGGGGGGTTCCCTGGCACCCAGGCAAGCCCACTGGGATTTCCAGGGTGGCCACACACGGAGGTTCTCTTCCATCCTGGTTTTGAGTGCAGCATGCATGCAACGACAGCAAAGAGACCTCTCAAGAAGTCAAGATGTACCCCACTGCAGAAGAGTATGTCCTTCTGAGGGTGACATCATCCTCATTTTGAGCTTATATTTCTGGGTTCAGAATCCCTTGGGACAGTGAGAGGTGGGACAAGCAGCAGGGTGAGGGACGGACTTTGCTGCTCTGCGGATGGGGAACCCACTCCCAGGGCTCACTGTGGGCTGGAGGACGGAGCAGCAGCTTGTTAGACATGAGCCCTGTCGTTTTCCTTTATGAGTCAGTATAAGCTGGGATTACTCTGTAGGGCTGTCAGAAGCTTGGCAGAGCCGTGGAGCCCCTGGGCATTTACTGAAACCAACTCAGCTCACCATGGAAGAGCCAACTTGTTATTTATCTAAAGCTATTGTTTGCTCTCCCGTGTACTCACATGGGCTCTCCGCCAGCGGAGCGGGTGAGGGAAGGCGTGAGGCTGTCTGTGTTTACAGATAGAGAATTATCAATTCTCTATTTCCTGCTGTGTTTTATGGTGGTGTGCAGCATTGTCCTCTTCCTTGCCAGCCCTGAGATGATGGGTGAAGCAAAGCGACCGCCTGTTTGGAAAGACACCTTTCTGCAACACAGGGAGCCCTGAGCAGCAAGTCAGTGCAGGTCCTGGCAGGGCGGGGAAGCCTTTTGCAAACTCATGGGAAAATAGTTCCCGTGTGATGTGAAGCTCATTACCAAAGTCAGTGCATGACTTTTATTGCTGATTCTACCAGATGCTTGGCTGAGCCCATTTTAATCTCTTTCAAGTGGCACGGACCTAATTGGTATCTTAGAATTCCTCTTTGCAGCAGGAGGCTTATCCAAAGCCTCCAGATCAATGAGGAGCCTCCTGCCAGCTCCGGTGGATTTCAGACCTGCTTGCCAAATAGCCTCTATGAACCCTTGCATGGATGTAGCTGACCTGGTTGCTTCTTGATCTCCACAGAGTGTCGTGTCTGTGCCTTAAGAGCAGCTTTCTCAGACTAAAACCTGTGTCCCCATTGCAGACGCTCACCAGCCTGAGACCTCCATGTCTAACTCTGGAGCAAACATGGCCAAGAGAATGGAGTTCCCCTTGTTGTTATCTGTCTGCTGGATGCAGCGATCAGTGAGATAGGATGCACAGCAAGGGAGAAGCGAGGCACTCTGCTGTCTGGAGAAGAGGTGACTGTCTGAAGGTGAAGGTGATGCTATTACATAGTCTGTGGTTTAAAGAGCCACCTGACAACAATCTCGTAACTTTTGCTGATGCCATTATGTGTGGAGGGAGCTTTCCCTATGCAGAACAGCATTAGTGAAAGGAAATAATCAATCTCTCGCCTTCAAACCTCATAAACCGCCCAGATTTCCTAACACCCTGCATTGCATCTGCCCACTGCTCGGAGGTGTTTGCATGGGGCAGGTGGGCCAGGTCCACACCTCCTCCCTTTAGGAGGGCGCAGCAATGCTAGAAAGGACAAGGAAGTCCCTCAAAGCAGGGTGGAGACAGAAAGCAGCGATTCCCTCTGCGCTGCAAGATCTAGAAACCATTTCAGACAAGCACAGGCTGTTACCAAGACTTCTCCCTGCGGGACCCAAGAAGTCGGGGCAGCTTGGTAGGTCTCTTCTTTCAGCCAGAGACCATCACACACTGGCGGTACCCTGCACTCGTAGGATGCAGGAGGATGCTCACGTGCAGCCAGGCAATGCCAACATCCTGAATTTTACCCTGAACTTCTCCTCCCTGCTGCGAAATGAGTCTGTATGATTGAGGCCAAGCCTTGGGAGCCATTCATTCATATTAAAACAAGGAGAGCAGGCACCAGGAGGAAAGCCAGCAAAGATGAGCACTGATAGCACAAAGGTTCTCTTATCAGACCCGAGGAGTAAGGGCTTTCCTCCACTGGCAGCAGCAAAAACTTGCCTTTAAATTCACAAGAATTTGTGGATCCCCAGTTCTCAGCCTGCAATATGGAACCACTTTAGGAACATTAATTGGAATATCCAAGAGTGACACAAGACAGATAAATATAAATAAGTATCTTTAACCTCTTATTTCTACTGGTGCTAGAGAGAAAGTCAAAATGGCATTATCCCAACCGTGATCGGGAGCCTCTTCCTGGCTTTTGTTGAAAAGTCCCTCTCTTCCTCCTGCTTTCCAGAGAAGCAGAAGCACAGAAGCAAGGCTTCTCTGGAAGCCCCGACTATCACGCTCCAATCTCAGTGCTGCCTTTCCACGTCGGAGGCTCTCCCAGATAACTGGGTGTTTCTGACTTGTGCATCTAAGGACGCGATCAGTTCATTACCTGGCTCTCATTTTTTCCCTTGCAATTTGTTTGTTTCTAGAGCAGCAGACAGAGAGAAGTAAAGGACTCCGTATAAACACGTCAGGAGCAGGTTTCTCCCAGGCTGGAGGGCAAAGCGCAGGCAATGCAACATGACAGCGTCCCACCCTGAGTGATGGGTGGGGAGAACTCTCGATGCTGCTTGCGAAATGCCGTAGCTGCTGCCTGCTGCACACTCCATTGCAGGGAGAAAAATTGCAAAAGCAGCAAATATATTGTTTATCTCTTTCTGAACTGCTCTTTCCAACCTCTCCCCGGTGCTGCTTTGCCCTTCGCTTTTTCATCAGGTTCTTGATGCAGCTGAGATTTAGGGCTGGATGGTTCAGCTTGTTCTGGCCAGGGAAGGTGATGTCCAACTTGCTACTCCAAAGCATAAACCCTCTTGCAAAACCTCACAGGGAGGTGAGGGTCTGACCGAGCAGTGATGTACAACAACCATAAATCTGTTTTCTTTGATAAGGTTGCCCAAATCATTCTATTTGGGGGAATTCTTTTAAACTTGAATGTGTCATCACAGCAAATGGCAGATTTTGTCCTGGAACCCTTTTGGAACAAGCTCCCACTGATGATGACAGATCTTAGTGCACAGAGGCAAAGTCAGCCAGGGATGGCAGGGAGCGTTCCCTTCATGTGGAGAACACCTCTCAAGCAGATAATGCATTTGGGAGAGAAAGCTCTGCGATTTTCTCCCACAGAAGACCTTTGTTTAAGGATCTACATAAGGTCTCTAGTACAGAGGGATCACCATAACGGCACTAAACAGAAGCCAAGCTGGGTGGCCAGTGCAGAAGAGCCCAAAACCCCATCAGTGTTGCCCGAGAAGCAGTGGTGAGCACTGGTAGCCTCGTAGCCCTAGTCCCTGGCTTTCATGTGCCAGGATCCAACTCGATTCTAACTGCTTTAATAAGAACAACATCAGACATGCTTGGAGACATCAGACACCCCAAATACTATGTCCAGCTCTGGAATCCTCAGGACAGGAAAGACACAGAACTGTTGGATAAGGTGCAGAGAAGGGCCACAGAAATGATCAGAGGGCTGGAGCACCTCTCCTGTTAGGGAAGGCTGAGAGCATTGGAGTTGTTCAGCCTGGAGAAGAGAAGACTCCAGGGGGAACTTGTTGTGGCCTTTCAGCTCTTGAAAGGGCCTATAAGAAAGATGGGGAGGGATTTTTTAGCAGGGTCTGTTGCGACAGGATGAGGGGTGATGGGTTTAAACTAAAAGAGGAAGATTCAGGCTGGATGTGAGGAAAAAAACCTGTACAATGAGGGTAGTAAAACGCTGGCACAGGTTGCCCAGAGAGGCGGTGGATGCCCCATCCCTGGAGACATTCAAGGCCAGGCTGGATGTGGTTCTGGTCTAGATCAAGAAGAAGATGTCCCTGCTCATTGCAGAGGGGTTGGACTAAATGAGCTTTGAAGGTCCAGTATTGCTGCAGGTGGGAATTAAGCCTCAGAGGGTCTTTAGTGGTGGCATGCATCCTGGCTCCATGTACCGCCTTCCCTTGGTTCCAGCCATTCCAGTAGCTTCCAGCAGGTGGGATTTGGCTGTGCCTGCAGCTGGGGTGAACAGCATGCTTGCTGCAACCCAAGGACATCAGACTGTGACCATGGCTCTGAGCCCAGTGCTGAACAGATCCCATTTCTGGGGTGGCATTGAGGTGTCAGAGTCAAGGATGCAGTTCATGCTGAGACTTCTGCCATGACTGCAATGTTTTAGGTGTCCAGTTTAGCTTACTTACACCTCCCTCAGGTATGTCAGTGTAAACTGTGGTCACACTGTACCTCCTGAGGGACCTCAGGCACTGCTCAGGCCTTACATCAGGGCATGGCATAGCCAGCTCCTGTGGTTGGATGGCTTTGGCGACTGGTGGCCACTCATAACTCACACCATCAGTAGGGTCACAAATGTCTCTAAGGGTCTTCTGGATTCAACAGCACCTGGATTGAAAGATCACCCAACACAGACAGCTTTGCAATCACTCATGTCCCCATTACTGATTCCCACTGTGGTCACTGTGCAGATGGGACTGGACACTTCATGCCTGAAGGCTGAGCCAACCCCTAACAAATGAACCGAGGAAACGCTGCAGCCAAGTGCAAACCTGCTGCCCTCAGAGAGCCTTTTCGTGGAGTGGTCCCACTACTTTCAGTGTTACCTACATTATAAGAACTCATTGCAACGCTTAGCCACAGCGATGGTGAAACGAAGCACCCTGCAAGAGGAGTAAACACAACGTAGTCTTTGTAAATCAGAGATCTCAGTCAGAAGTGTTGACTGAGCTGAGCCAGAGAGAGCTCCCTCCAGAGCTATCATTTCTTTTGCTCTAATATTTGAATGTCAGTATCATAAGGCTGGGAAGAAAACTCCAAAGCAAAAAGCTTGAGGATTCCAAGAAGACACAAAACAAAACAAAAGGAGGAAGTCAGGAATACCGATTTTTAAGAGCTGTGGGTGAGACAGGAGACCTCCCGCCACTTGGAGTCACCATCTAAGGCAATGTCTTAGATTAAGGCAGTCTAAGAGCAGTGTCTAAGTTGCAGTGCTATGCAGCAGCAACACAGACATGGAATGCCTGTCAGACCTTTTTAACTCCGTAAGTACTAAAAGTAGTTTTGCTGAATGCTGTCCTGGGCCATTTCCTTGAAATACGTGAATTTGCTTGTGCATCTCAAACTCCTTGGAAGCATTCACAGCACCAGCTCCAGCTTTAAAGAAGAGCAGCAATGTTCTCTTCAAACATTGATTTGCTTTATCTTCGTTTTCATGTCTTACAACCTGCACAGGCTTCGAACAGGTCTGTAGATGAAAGTTCAAGGTAACCCAAGCTGGAGGCTGGTTGTGGATGTGTGTAAACCTGTAACACCCTTCTGGAAGAAGCAAAATGGAGGAGGTTCCTCAGTGTGGTTGGGGAGTATGATGTCTGTTAAGCTTGTTAAGCAGATTTAGGCTTGAGGTTATATGTTCCAATGTGCCAATGGCACTTGGGACTCATCGCCCCTAACTGCAGTCATCTACCTGTTAGGTGACTGCTCTGATGCAGCTACCAGTGAAAAGAGATAGGCATCCAGAGGGGTTGATTCATCCTGACCTGACAGATCTCCAAGATAGAGGAGATGAATCACCTCCTCGTACCTCTCCCTTTGTTGGCTGTGGGAGGAGTCTAGACTACCTGTTAAGACCAAATGGCTGATTTTCAGATAGACACAGTTAGGTAAGACATTTCTTACTGTGAATCCTTCACAAGTCCCAGTCCCTTTTTCTACAGTAACGGAGGTCCTGAAGACCTTGACCAAAAATTTCCAGGAGGAAAGGCTTGTGAGACACTTAGGTTTGGAGAAAGACCTTCCCTCAATGGCAAATGCAGAAGAGCCCTTCAGATACAGCCATGAGCTACGTAAGTCCATGGTGAACCAGAAGTGGCTGAACTGATGTGTCCATGGTGTCTAACAGAGGCCCTGATCTTCATAATCATCTTGCAAGCTGTTCACCAGAACACCGACATTGTTGGCCTGAAACCCCCAGCAGCCAATGGCATTTATAACCACATTGCATTTGTCTCTCTGTTACAATGATCAGGAGTGAACAAAATTAAGCAATAATCCTCACACCAGCAACACCAGCTGCAGTACCACCTTGCCAGCATGAGCGTGAGCTGGAGGGGCAACGGCAGAGCTAGGGCTTAGCTTCCTCTCTAACAAAAAACCCCCAGCACCTAGAAACCACTGGAATGGCTGGGTCAGAGCAGTTTTGCTTAGACAAAGCATAATAAACCCCATTCAGGAATTAGAATATAGAAAACCAGCAATGTATCATTGAACCAAAACATCATAAGCATAGAATGGTTTGGAATGGAAAGGACCTTAAGTTCACCCAGTTCCAATCCCCTATGCCACGGGCAGGGACAATCATTTGATTTATGAAGCTCAGAGACTCCACCTCTAGCTCAGAAGGTCTCTCAGCTGCAACTTTCTGGTGGCCACTAAACCACTCTGGGATGCATCACTGCCCGCTTGCCATGCTTAGACCCTTCTGAAGGGGCCCATCCCTGCCTTAGTGATGGAGACGGGGCGCCTGGCTGGCTGGACCTCTGCTCCTACCCATCACAGGCACCCTTTTGGTCTTACACCAGGCAGAAACAGCACTGTCTGGGATTTAACCAGCTCAGCAAAGGACGCTGAAACAAGTCAACAGGCAGTCCATAAATAAAAGTTTCCAATGCCAGTGCTCTCAGTCCTTCCTACTGAACATGCAGCAGGCAGCAAATCCAGTGACGCAAACTTCACAAGCAATGTCACCGCATTGAAGCAAGCATGCTACACCAAGGCAACAGATAAATCTCTCTGAAGCTGAAGAATGCTGTGAACAGGCAGAAGATCTGGCAACTACCAGGAGCAGCTTCAACCCTCTGTCTGTGTGCTCAAAGCCAACATAAGCACTCTTCCTGGTTCAACCCTTTGATGGTTGACAGGAAGTTGCTTTACAGTCCCAGAGTTGTTGAAGAAAGCCCTTTATTTTGCCCTCATTCAAATCCCAGATCTGTGCATTGCTTCTTTCTACTTTATAGCTAATGAAAACCAAGGAAGAACAGAATAGGTGGAGGAGGAACACCAGCACAAGTTGTCCCAATAGACTTTGGAGTGGTTTGGAGTCATTCCCACTGTACCTAGAGTCTGTCACCAAGGATAAGACCAGGACCTCTATGAGTTATATAAACTCAGGTTGCACAAAGACAAGTGCAATCTCCCCTGTGCTTTTTCTGGCAATCCATAATATTTTCTTTGGAATCACTATGGGAGAAGTGGACCATCTCTTTTCCAAGCTCAGAGAATATCTGCAAAGGGTCTGCACTGGCATTGCAATTGGGAATAGCAACACAGTTATAATGCAAATCCCCTGAGCATCACTACTCAACCACGTTCGTGTCAGTCACATAGGAATTTGGGTACATGGAAACAGAAAGAGAAACCCTTGCAGGTGAGCAGTGGGTGTGCTCCAAACTTGAACTGAGTTATAAGAGTCTGAACCCGTAACTGACGCTAGAGAAAGCTTCAAACCTCTTGTGCTATGTGGATATTAATCCACAAAACCAAACTAGATCTTGTCCACACTAAAATCCTCAACCACATACAATATATATAGAGAGAGAGTCCTCAATCATCCTCTTCCATTATGTTGAATTACTGTCTAAGATAGGCATAGCCATGCATAATCTCTCTCAGGCAGGCTTCTGAAGTGCTATGACCTTGCTACATGACTGCGCTGGCTAGAGGGTGCTTTCTGCATAGGTTACCTCAATAGAATGCCACACTTCCCAGATAAAAGAGTATCTTACCGGATATCCCCAGTTGCTGTTTCCTGTTTGGGTTTTGGTGTAATAGCTGCCCCGGGATGTCCCATAGCCATAACCATCAGCTAAACCATCGTACATGGAACCTGGAAGTGAAAAAAACACAGTCAGCAGGAGAAAGCATTCCCAGCAGGCACTCCTTCAGAGCACAGTGCTCTTTCCACCAGTGAGTTTAGTTCCTGAAGATAGCAGAGCTAGAAACCTTAACAGGAACACAGGAAAGGGGCTATTGAGCCGTTGCCATTGCAGACCACTCATAGGTGATGTTCATTTCAAATAAGCTCTTGGAAATTCCAGCCCTCAGACCACAAGCAACAGCCTAAGGTCTTCAGCACAAAAGAGTGAGTACTGTAAGATCTACAGTGGACAAGGTCAGAGACTGGCCCAATGTCTTAGGTCATCGCTATATGAGAGGAACTGGATGATAGTTTGTGCTACACATCCAGGAAGGTCTGAACCTGGAACATTCTTCCCTTATTCTGACTTGGAAGTAAATAAAATCTGCCTCTTCTCTGAAGGCAAAACCCATCCCAGACCCTTTCACCAGCCTGGGTTTCCTGGTCTGAATATTAACAACCACATCAGCACGAACAACCCGAGCAAGGCTCAATAAATCGTAAATAACTAACACGATGGGTAAAAGATGATCCAGTCTATTTAACACCTGGGGATCTGAGATAGTCAAACACTAAAAATCCCCTAATTGCACTGCCTTAAATTTCCATCTCCAGTCTCTAAAAGATCACTCTGTGCACTTGTACTTTCTTCTTCTGAAAATGTATTAAGGTCCATCATTGTCCTTGAGGTGCTGGTGTGAGACCAGATCTCAGACACGTGCTGTAAAGAGGCAAATATCTTGGATTGGGAGCCATTTGCACCATTTCTCAGTGCTTTATTCAGTGTTTGGATTTACCTATCCCACCCCTACTAAAAGCTCTTCCAGCTGTCTCTCACCAGTAGCCTTTGGCAGTGCACTCTTTGGATCCCTCCTGTAAGTATTTTACTCAGTGCTACATTCATCACTAGAAGAAAAAGTGAAGCGAGTTATATCTCTTTCCATGCTAGAATTCCCTTCACCCCTTTCAGATGGTCTGAAAGGGTATAAGGTCATTTAAGTTTCGTTTTCAGAAGTGCTCAATGATTGTGGCATCCCAAGTCCCGTTATGAGGAAGTGCGAACCCTACATTCCAATTAACTTCCAGGGGAAGCTCTGAATGTCTAACGAAGTACAAAATCAGGACGTACCTGTCTTAAGTTATGCACCTAAACTGGTGGGTAATGTCAGAAATATCCTAATCTCTCTGATTGTTTGATAAGACTCATCTCTTAGATAAACTGGATAAGCTCAACCACAAAGGCCCTGAAGCCACTCAGGTCTTCTACAGCCACTGATCCTTGGAATAAATCTAGTTTATTGCCTGGCCTGGGGCGTCTGGAACCTGTTATGGTGATTCGGTTTGTGGCTAAAAATTCTTGCATTTTCTCAGGAAGATGATTCCTGCAGATGTGGTACAAATAACGAGATTTGCTTTCTATTGTCAACAAGAAATGAGCATGGCTGCATGGATGGCAGCATCTGAAGAGCACCACTGCATGCAGAATAAGCAGCAGCGGAGTAGTCTCACAGACATATACTTATGCAGAAAACCACAGGATCTTGTTGCCCTTAGTCTAAAGACTTGGTGGGCATTGTTCCCTGTTAATATCTCTCCAGCCCTGAGAGATCTGTTAAGATATATCTGCATATTAAAATCTATTAAGGTATAGATTTTCATATATCTTAATGATATAGATTTTCATATATCTTAATACATCTCTAGTTGCACAGAACTTGCTGATAAGGCAAGGAAATGGCCATCAACATGCAACTGGAGATACAATTCAGCTGTGCCCTTTGCCTTGTGCTTCCCTCTTCACCCTGAGATTTCCTGGGACCTCCAGATCAGGACATTACTGTTGGGCTTCAACAGAAGCAAGGCAGGGCTTGAAATGCTAAGTTTGGGCCGAGTGATTCACCAGGAGACAGAATTAGCCAATAACCGTAGTTTTGAGCACAAAGATAAGGCAATCTCATGACAACAGTTTCTTAGGAATTCCTTCTTACTGTCAACCTCTTGTTCTGTGCAAACACCATGGAACTGCAGGTGGGAGCACTTGGGAGCCTTTTCCTGGCCACAAATTGGAAGCAAGGGTTTTTAGTCATGAATCACAAGTTAATCTGAGCAGTCCCTCCTGGGGACCATGCCTTTCCTTTCAGGATCCACTCTTGCTATGCACTGCACTCAAGCTTTTGGGGTTGAGCAAGGAGACACCAAAAATAAGCCAGTTTAGGCACATTTCTAATTTTCGTGTATGAATTCACTGCTACGTGGCCAGCTTCAAGAGAGCAGGCAGTTCATGCAAGTTTATATTCTTCAGTTGTTGAAGAGTTGCCTTCACCTCCAAGAACTTGTATATAAAAGCTTGTAAGTACATAATTACACCTAACCTCAAATGTTCAAGGCATTTGGAAGCCGCCTTGCTGGTTGGAGAAGGTGCTTCTCCTGCTACCATGCAACTGTGGTTTATTGCTTGGAGAGCTCAGTGTGAAGGCCAGGAGGAACCTGAGGATTTTCTGATGGAGCTAGCTAAGAAAACATCATCTTTGTTTAGTCCTGCAACGTTAGACACTTCTCTGCCTGGTTCATCTTGAGAGCCGCCTTGGAGGTGTACCACCAGCCCTTGGGGCAAGGAAGGATATTCTTCTTTTCAACCACCTCAAGGGTAAAAACCATACAAACTGCTCACAGGCCCTGAGAATCTGGATGAAAACAGACTATCTATCTCCTGAGCAAAGCATCTTGACAAGGGGTGGAAATGCTATTTGGGGAAGATGCCTCTGTGGTGCTTTTTTGTAGCTATGTCCCTGCATCCCATTTGTTGTCGTCCAAGAAGCCGTTCAAGTTTCTGAAGTCCTTCGACAAACACAGAGACAATCAAACCTACTGTATTAATAGAAGATAACAGATGGGACAGAGGCAGAAAAGACATGAATGAGAATCACTCAGATGAAACAGCCTCCCAGTGACCGTGGCTGTGGGCAGAAAATACTGCTGAGGGCTGCTCAGGTGCTGGCTGGGCTTTGAAGGGACCCCTCTCTCCCAGCCCCCAAACTGTCATTCACCCAAGGCACCTCCTTCCAAACCTGATCAGTTTAAATCCTCATTGAACTTCAGTGGGACAGTTCCTGAGGGTAAAAACTACTGCAAGCTCTGGCACTTGGTCACTGTGAGCCTTGCCCTCCTGCTCTCTATAGCTGTTATAGATCATTGAAGAGCAAACTGCGACTTCCATCCAACCCAATATGCCTGTCCTTGATGAGTTATTTACTTTCTTCAATGGCAACTTTACACCCCTTGAAGCTAAGAGACTGATGGCAAGGAGAATTAAATGCCATTTTTCAAGCATGACAGTGAAAGACTTCAGAGGCACACGGAGCTAACAGGGAGCATTGTGGAAATGGATACACGTTAATAAATATTAATCTATGGCAGCAAAAGGCAAGACAAGAACCAGTCACTGGTAGTGCAGGCTAAACAAGTTAAATAATAAACTATGCACAGCTTTAAAACAGTAAGGATGATTAAACATAGAAAAAGCATAGTAAGAGAAAAGGACCTGTGGGAGGCACAAAGCAAAGCCTGGATGCTTCATAGGAGGGAAGTGTCAGTGGAGTTCCAGAAGCTGCAAGTTGCAGGAATGACCAAACTCCATTTCTGCCTTCTGGCCTATTGAGCTAGAGGGTTTTGGTATTGTTTCTATACTGATAATCTAAGGGTTGTGGAACAGTGGATGGCTTTCACTGAACCATCTCGTGCCAGGGTAACGTTGCAGAAGTCTTCAAAAGACTTACTAATCCCCCAAATCTCCTCTTCATATCAGAGTGATGACCCTGTCTTAGAGCTAGGTAGGATCCCATTAGAGCTAAGTGGGATGCCATTAGAGCTAAGTGGGATGCCGTTAGAGCTAGGTGGGATTTCTCCCCTCTCAGCCATGTCAGAGTGACAAACATCTAAATCACAGCTCAGCTGTGAGACAGTTGGATAGGATGGTCCCTGGCTGGCTTTCCTCAGGTCTTGGCTCCCTGATATACCCTGCCAGCCAGTGACGAGTTACTGGCAAAACTTCTCTAGCTAGAGGACTGTGCAGACCGGTGCTGTTGGCTGTGAGGAGCTTTTTCAGCTTGGCCTGGCCTTGTCTCCTGCCCCTGAAATTCCTTTTCCCTGGAAATTTGCATGACTCACAGATTCAGAGGGAGCCATCCAGTTAACTATTCCCATGGGGAGAAGGGCAGGTACATCCTAAGGCAGAGCCCAAAGACCCAAAACCCAAGGGTTGCAGACTCCACAGACCCAAAACACTGCACCCATCCTTGAGAACACCCATAGCTGCTCTGCAGGGAGAAGGCCCCACTCTGGGTGCAGGATTATGCTGCTTGTAACAGGGTTCTGCTCACTGCCCCACCCCAGTGCACACCAGTTTGAGCCCAGATAGATCACATTCCCTGCTCTGGCTTGCGCCATGTATTGAGCGACACCAGATCTTCAGAGAGTGGTGATCTGGTGGACTCCAAATAACCAAGTGATTTTACACATCCATCAATTAACAGGACATTGAGGGAATGTCTGTTGACCCTCTAAAGAAACCCCATTTATGGGATACAGCAGTG
This sequence comes from Lathamus discolor, assembly GCF_037157495.1. NCBI lineage: Eukaryota > Metazoa > Chordata > Aves > Psittaciformes > Psittacidae > Lathamus > Lathamus discolor. The sequence continues at coordinate 5,021,246 of NC_088902.1, forward strand.
CCCATCCCTGCTACATGCAGAAGGGGTCCATGTCCACGCTCTCATCCTACATAGAGAAGCCCACACTGAAGGTGGGGGAAGCTCTGTGCTGTGCTTCAGTTCCTGCTCAAACCACAGATCAAAACGCACAACAGACGGCTGGACCTGGACCAGCACCTAACCAGACACATGCAGGAAACTGTCTCGGTGCAGAGGTAGCAAAGGACCTGAACATTCTTCAAGGGGCTTTGTGAATTCCCCAGCTTGTGCTGCCTTTGAGGAGCATCTCTGAGAAACCATAGAGGGATGCAGGAAACTGATGCTGGGGGAGCATTTGAACGAGCAGACATCCGTAGCTAGCTACAGCCCCATGGAGCCTGTTTGTAGGAGCCATTAATGCTTCTCATTAGGTCTGCTGGGCTAACCTTTGTACCAACAGCAATACCTGAAAGTTTAGCTTGACCCGCTCAGACCCAGGAGAAAACCCTGAGAATAAATGGGAGCTTCTTTGGGATTCTATCCAGGAATGCACTGAGCATGGGCACCAGGACCTTCACACTGACCAACCTCCTCACAGTGGGAACGGGGCAGCCTCAGCCCTGTGTCTGGAAGCAGTTCCTGGGAGCTGGATGTGACTCAGCTTCCCTGGGACACAGAAACCAGAGCTGCACATTTCCACGCAATTCCCATTCCCAGGCATTCCCCGCAGTGTCTGGAGGAGGGGTTTACCTTCAGCCTCGAGCTGAGATGGGCAGCTTGAGAATTTGCCTCTTTTTGTTCTCCTCTTTCCCAGAGGTTTCACCTGAGCTTCTCCAAGTGGAACAATCCCCCTTTGCCTCCCTTCCTCCCTGCTACAGGCAGCAGTGGGAGACATCGCTCTGCCTGCTTCCCTTGGAAATACCCCTCTGCTGGAAAGGCAGTGCCAGTGCCCATCCAGAGCCTCTCATCTCACCCTGGTTTGTAGTTTATTTTGTCAGGTCTGGCACCATAGCACCTCAAGCACTAAACACCCCTGAGGCAGGAGGAGATTGGCATCTTCCATTTTGGTGGCAGGAGAAAGCTCTCCCTGCCCTGTCCCCCACATACCCCTGGGGGTCTGTGTCCACAAGCACTCAAATAAAGAGAAAGCAGGGATTTGTTCCCGGCAGTGTCACTGCATCCGTGAAGCTGCTCTATTTCCTCCATTGCTGCAATTGCAACGCACACAGCCAGGATGGCTCCAAGGGCAGCACCACCTCAACCGCAGCCTCCTGCCGCCCCGCTTCTCTTAGTAAACCAGCCCAGAACGTGTGTTTGCACCATTACACCTCATCAGCACCGGATTCAGCCTCATGATCCTGCTTGGAATAGCTGCCGGGCAAGCCATAGTCCCCGAAAGAGGTGGCAGAGATTGGCCCAGCTCACCCAGCATCCCAGCAAACGGCCCTTTACACGCTGCCCACTGCAGACGTGGCTGAACGGTTCAGTCCCAGCCCCAGCCCCCTTCTCTCCCCCAAAGCCTTGCGAATTCCTGTTCCGGGTGAACTCAGCCAGGGCAGTGAGCTCACTGCAGCTGCTGGGAAAAGCACTTCCAAGAACCGGGAGGTTTTGCACTGTGCCTGTCACAGCCCTCTGGGTTTGCAGCTCCCGGATGGGGAAAGCTGGGGTTTACCTCCCAGTCAGCTTCCTCCAGACATAGGGACAGCAAAGAAACAATCAGCCAAGCCTTGACCCCAAGAGGAAGGTATCCCTGCAGGAAACCCAGCTCCAGGACTCAGAGGATCACTCATCTTCTACGACACAGACTCAGTGCATAGAGGTGGACCGGCTGCCCGCACTCCTACACCCCTTTCAACCCATCTGCTACATGGAAGCACTCCAACCGAACCAACACAAGCCACTGTGGTTAAAAGACATCGCTCCTCCCAACTCATCTCCTCCCTAGCACTCACACCGGGGTGTCCTGGAGGCTCCCACACTTCTCAGCCTGCAAATGGGAGACGCGCTGGGAGCTTCCGAGGCGAATCCCAAGCTCAGGTCTGTGTCCCGTGTGCAGGCAGAGCTGCCCAACGCTCAGGAGGCAGCCGAGCCCCTGCTCGTGGCCAGCTCCCGGCCCCACAGCACAGCGGATGGCTTTGGCCACCCATGGGAGGAGATGAGACTGGTGGAGAATTCCAATCATAGGGGCACTCGCAGAGGAAGGATCTGCAAAGGTGCAGCAACTCCTCCTTTAGGGCCAGGGAGCAGATGGTGAATAGCACCACACTGAACTGTCCAAGTGCCTCCAGGATGTGGAGCAGCGCAGCGCTCCCGGGAGATGAGCTCCACCGGGAGGGAGCCGATGCATCCAGCTCTAACCCTTCTATCCAGTGGAAAAGACCTCAGCATCCCCTACCCGGGATAACCTGTGAGCGATGCGAACCACTCTGTCCCCCACAAATAAAACACCATAGAAGCACCCCGTAACATCTGCTCTGTCCCCAGAGGGGACCCCTTTGCTGTCTGGAGCATGGTGGGGTTTTACCTCGATTGGAGTGTCCGACGCTCGACGACACGGATGACTTTTGCTTCTGCCGCTTCACCGTCATCATCACTTGCTCTTGGACCCGCTGTTTTCCCGTGCCCTTAGTTTTCAGCTTGTGGTCCGAGGGCAGAGCCAGCGTGGAGCTGGCCTGGTCCTGGAAGCACTCATACGCCAACGCTGTTTTCAGTGGAGAGTGGAGCATGGCTGCGAGCAGACCGCGGGGCTGGGGACAGGGGGCTGCACTTCACCGGACCGCGCACAACGCAAGGCGACAGCAAAGGCTGGGGTTAATCTCCTGAACCCCTCCTTGCCATACGTCCCCCAGCCAAGGGTGTCTGAGGGCTCCTGCTCCCGGCTCGGCTCCGCGGCGTGTGAGCAGGCACACCCTCTGCCAGACTGGATATACAGCCCTGCCTGCACACACCCACCGCTCCCCGCTGCAGGGCACACACAGCTCCCGCTGCCCTCGCCCCACATCTGCCTCCCCCAGCCTGTGCCGGCACACACTGGGGGCAAGGGGAGCTTGTGGGTACCAATGGGGACCAGGCAAGGCTGGGAGGAATGAGGGTTAGCGATGGACATCGCCCTTCCTTTCACTGTGAAGGTGCTCGTGGGTGAGGCTCTGTGGGTCTGGGTAGGGAATAGTGCTCTTTGGTGGATGGAGAGCTGCAGGATCGCCCACGCAGCCTGCTCAGCTTGTATTTTACTATTTCCCTTCATCTAAAATGGATCTAAATGGTCTAAATGGTGCCTGGGGACACCCCTTCTAGTAGGAGGCAGCACTGAACACACCATAGGTCAGAGGAGCATTGCTGTCCTCAGTGCCCATTCCAGCCTCCATCCTGCCAGGATGCTCCTCCCTTGGTCAGGGTGTCCAGCTCCCCACTTGCTTGCTCTACCTGTCCAGTACTGCAGGGTCACCTGCACAGCACCTAAAGTAGGGGTCATGGAGGGTCCTGCTGTGTTCACGGGGGTGAGACCTCTTCCCAAAAGGGGTTATCCTTTCTTCATGGACAGCCATTGGAGGAACGAGGGCAGGCACCAGGGAAAGAGTTGGGGCACCCTTTGCAAGTAACTTGGGGTAGCACGGAGGAAAACAGGACTTTTAGCCAGCAGAAGGGAAGACAAAGTGGCTGCACAGGAAACGACATTCCAGGTTGTGAATCCGAGCAGAAAACTTTCCCTCTGCCAAGCCACACTGCAGCAACTCGCCTGCAGAGAGCCGAACACCTCGGTGCTGGTGTGACCAGTTTCAGGTCGCAGCAAGCGCTGACAAAGCTCCTGCCAAGCCGCAAGAGGCTGATACAGAAGAGGCACAACTGCAGGGAGGCCGAGGGGAGGGTGCACAGGGCAGAGGTTTCCTGAGTCTCCCAGGACAGCCCAGAGAAGGGCCAGGAGGAGCAGGGTCCTTCCTGCTGCCCCATGGAGGGTGAGCCGCATGGACAGGACCATGGGGTTTCTTTCTGCTGGGAATCATCGGTGCCCAGGCTCTGCCCACAGGCCTGATGCTTTCAGCACCCACACGCTGGGTCCTTCCTTGAAAGGAGAGGGCAAGCATTTTGTTTTGGTCTATTCATCAGGTTTTGTGTTTCTCTGGTGGCCTGTGAGCAGTGTTTTGTATTCATAAGAGTAAGAGCAGTATCAGAAAGCACAGGGCGTCTTCCTCAGAGAGATGAGCATTGTGCACCTTCTTCTGATGCTTCAGGATGCTCTTCCAGTGAAACCCAACTGCAGAAACCCATTGAGACACAGGACTAGAGCAACTAGAGGGTAATTACCTTTAGTCCCCTCTCCCTGCATTTCCTGACACCTCACACAAGGGATGCAGAGCTTTCACTCTGCTCCATCATCCAACCAGCCTGGACATTTAGAGCACGCCCAAGGAAAGCCAGCCAGGATGAAGGCTGAGTGCTGCCCATGAGCAGATGGACGATCCTAAGTGGGATGGAGAAGGATGAAGCGTGGGGATGGGTCTGGGTGCTTCCAGTCTGGGTAAGGAACAGCAAAGCAATACCTGGGTGTTGTTTTGCTCTGTCCTACTTGTTTCTCCTGAAAGCTTGTTATCGATGCCAAGCGATGTTTTCGCAAATCAATGACAGGCTGTCAGCGTCAGATGGCTTCTGCACAACAAAGTGCCCAGCTCTTGCAAACCTGTAATGTCATTTCCCCTACGGCAAGGAACAGCCCTCACCCTGTCCCTGCACGGGAGAGCCAAGTGTTTATCACAGCCCGTCATTTGGCTCCGGCATCTGCCCTGTTTCATAACTCACCCAAAATGCTGAGCTGGGCTGCAGAGCTGGGGATGGAGCTCACGAAGGCTTTCAAGAAACAACAGTTTCTTTGGGCAAGTTTGTACGGTCCAGCACAAGGGAGAGAAACCTGGAGAGGGGCTTGGGACAAGGGCCTGCAAGGACAGGCCAAGGGGAATGGCTTGAACCTGCCCGAGGGGAGACTGAGCTGAGCTCTGAGGCAGAAGCTGTTCCCTGTGAGGGTGCTGAGGCGCTGGCACAGGGTGCCCAGAGAAGCTGTGGCTGCCCCATCCCTGGCAGTGCTCAAGGCCAGGTTGGACACAGGGGCTTGGAGCAAGCTGCTCCAGTGGAAGGGGTCCCTGCCCGTGGCAGGGGTTGGAGCTGGAGGAGCTTTAAGGCTCTTTCCAACCCAAACCTCCCTGGTTTTAGCAGAACCCTCCAAACCCGTATCCAAAAGAGCAAAAAGGTATTTAAACGAAGCAGTTCATTGCACCTCTGTGCAAACTGCTGCTTCTGCTCTGTACCTCGGGCTGGGGATGCTTACTTAGCAGGGCATGGCGAGTGTCATCCCCAGTGCAGCAGCAGAGCTTGCATCTGCCAGTGCCTGAAGCAAATTCCCTGTCTGCCTCTCTGTCTGGAGCTCGCAGGCAGCAGCGGGGGGAGGAAGGCGGAGAGGGCAGCAAACCCGAATTCAGGGTGCGATGGGCAACAGATTGGAGGGTGAAAGAAAGAAGACATTACAATAAATCAGGGCTGTAGTGATCCGAGGGTGTCGGGGCCGTGGCCGCGGTGCGGGGTGCATGTGCATCGCATGGCGATGCCGTGACTCACGGCCCCGCGCCCCACACGGGACACACCTTGTGCATCTGCCCTCTTCAAAGCATTTTTGTACGAGTTCCTGGGATTCCTGCCAGCTCGCTGATCGCAATCAAAGGGCTCGCTGGCCCAGCGCTGCTCCCAGAGCCGCGCAGGGTTCGCTGTTCCAACTTGCCAGGCACTCCTCAGCTGGAAGTGGCTACGGGCTGCTGTGAGATCTGCCACGGGAGAGCAGTTGGCTCCCCAAGCTGGAGGCAGGGAGTGCTGCCGTGGTGTTCCTTTAGCACCCGGGGTTGTTCCGTCCTCAGGGTGGGTGGTGATGAGGAGGGACAGAGGTAAAGGTGCTGGGAATTCCCTGTATTTGCCTTTGAGCCTTGCCCAGCAGAGCTGAAGCTTCCCAAAACCTGGCACGGTTTCTCCATGAGGAAACCTTGCTCTTCAGATGCGCAAAGCCTTAGCTTTGGTCTGCTCCATGAAGACCATAGATAGGAAGAGTCTGCCAAACACAGCCAGCTTTGCTGGGCCGGGTCAGGATCCAGTTGCTCCAGACCTCGTCCGGTTGAGGTTGGATGGCGATCCCGCAGCCTCTCTGGCCTCTCTCCCATGGTCTTTGGTCTGAACCATGAAAGGTTCTCTTTCTTCTGTGGGACCAGAAAGCGGCACTGGAACGGGGCAGATGGAGGGCTCAGACCCAATAGGGCAACCAGGATCCAGCCGAAAGCGAGCATGGAGCTGCCAGGCTGCGGGAAGCCATGCAGAAGCCTGCTGAGACATGCGGGCAGGTTGCTCTTGAGCAAAGCCTTCCCTCCGCTCCTCGCACACGTGTGGCACTCAGGCGGTGCTGCAGGAGGATGAGGAGGTCGGGCAGACCATGGGCTGGCCCTTGGCAAAGCAGGAAGGCTTCACCGAGCCCCAGAGGTCTCCTATTGTGGATGGGAGCTTAGGTGAGGACAGTAAGGAAGGATCGTTGACACAGAGCAGCTGCGAGGCTGCATGCAGCCAGGTGAAAGCATTGCCTAATGGAGATAGAGTACCTGGGAACTAAGTCACTGCATCATCAAGGTGTGTCCTAACAGAAACATGGAATAATTGAGATAGGAAGAGGCTGACCTTCTGCCCAAACACAGCCAGCTTGGCTGGGCCGGGTCAGGATCCAGTTGCTCCAGACCTCGTCCGGTTGAGGTTGGATGGCAATCCCGCAGCCTCTCTGGCCTCTCTCCCAGTGTTTGACTTCCCTCATAGTGGATTTCTTTTTCCAGGTATCTAGAAGGAATTTCCCATGTCCCAGCTTGTTCTCGCTGCCTCTTTCCCTCTCCCCATGCACCTCGGAAGAGCTGGCTCCATCTTCTCTGCATCTTCCAGTTATTTTGCTGCATAGAGTGTAAGATCCCTCCAAATTTTCCCTTATTCAGTCTGAACCAACCCACCTCTCCCAGCCTTTCTTTGTGTACCCTGAGCTCCACTTCTGACCATCCTGGGGGACTGGAGACCGGGACAAGCCCTTGCCCTTGCCAAGGACCTCCTTGGCCTCATATTCCTGGTTCCCTGCTTTTCCTGCCTCTGTGGCAGGTGGCCCATGTAATGCACAGGAGGGAGCACAGAGCAGGGCAGGATGTCTGTGGGCTGGAGACCATCCTTCAAGCTTTGCGAGGGAACCTGCAGGTGCCCGACAGCAGGTCCGGACTCAGTTGCTATCCAGGCTGAGGGTGCAGGTTGTCCCTTCTGCCCTTCCCTACACTCAGACAACCCCAACCAAACAGCACATCCCAGGTCCCACCTTTGATGAACAGCAGCATCGCAGCTCTGAACTGCTCACAGTTGTCAGCAGCTGAAAAGGGATGTGCTGTGGTCAGCAGGTACTCTGGAAACAAGCACCAGGGGTGACCATGCAGTGACAGGGAAGAGCAGGCACCAGGGAGGTGCCCTGGGAGGGGAGGATGGTGATGGAGAAGGAGGGAGCTCTGCTTTCCCTCTGGGAGAAGGCTATCGAAGAGGCCAATCCACCCAGTTTAGTCTCTTTGTGTCCCCATCTCACTTGAGGAGCCTCCACAAGATTGGTCAAGGAGCTGGTGATCTCCTCCCATCTCTACCCAGTACCCTCTGCCACGGCAATGTCCAGCTCAGGGCGAGCTCAGCCTGTGGTTGTCTCTTCACCCATCTCTGAAGGGAGAGATGCTTCACACCAAGACTCACCATGTGGGAACCTGTGGCAAAGCCTCTCCTTGCTACGGTCCTTGCCCAGCAGCTCAAGGACAAAGTTTGTGACAGGGTTTGAATGGGTCTGGGATAACAAATTCCTCTGCAGAGCTCCAGGAGGCTGCATCAGATCCCAGCTCAGGATCTCTGGGGCTGGCCTCTCCCAGGGTCTTCCCTGGTGCACCACAGTGCAGGCTGCTAATCTGCAGGAGAGGATATGTGGGAGGAGATGGGTGCAATGAGGGACACCTCGTGCTCGTGGCACTTACCTGTGGTGATGCTGAAGCCTGTTCTTGGGGACCACTTAAGTGGGGTTGCTGCAAGAGGCTTCTCTTGAAAGTGGGCAATGCTGTTGAGACAAACATGGGAGGTTGTTCCGCATGCCTGTGTCATGGTACCCCCCACCACATCCATGTGCACGCCAGGCTGGGGTCTCAAGGCTGTTTGTGAGGATGTGCCAGCCCCTCAGCATGGTTGCGTTCCCACTGCAGGCTGCCAAGCGACAGCGAGTTCTACTTGACTGCGCCCAGAAGACCTGACAGCCTTTGCGGTAGGCGTCTTCTCCCTAGTTTCACCTATCTACCTGCTCCATTTCTGTAGGTCACCACCCAAGGACCTGGCCAGTGCCTCTCTTGCTTCTAGATACTTAAGGGGTTGAAGAGCCATCCCTCTCTGTGTCATCCTATGTCTGGCAAGTCCTGGTTGTCAATGAAGGATGGCTGGGGTTGGAATAACCACGCTCAGACCGGGGAGAATAGCCCACACTGCCATGGAAAACCCCAGAGATGACTGAAGTGCATCTCAGGGGCCCTGTGGGGTGCATGAGAGTTACCTGGGTGTTGCCCTGTCAGTGCATTCAAGTCAGGTCCTGCCAGCTCCATCTGCTGCTTCCAAGGCTGGCGGAGGGAGGGCAGCGGTGTGGGACTCCATCTGCAGCAGTGATGCTGCCAGGTCCAGGACCATACGAATGCACTGCGTAAAAAGTAAAGGAGAGGGCTTAAGCCCATGCCCACTATAAATGAAGACACGGCCCAGGGAGATGGCTGCATGCAGTTCATTCCATCTCCTGGCTAGTGGCTGTGTCCTGCTCCACATCCCGGCTGCCCCACAATGGGGCTGGAAGTCCAAGGTGGGGTCTGGGGCAGAACCTGCACTTGGCTCTCAGTTGGGGTCTGATGTCTTGACCATGACACAAAATCAAGGAGGACAACAGGAGGCTCCTCCTCCCATTTCCTAAGCTGCCAAAGCCCAAATGAGATGTGTCATTGTCGAGTGCCATCTCCCTTCCTCAAGTCTTCTGTAGGATGCAATAAGCTACCACGTGCATGTAAGCGTCACTGCCCTTCACTAGGGGAATATCATAGAGATGTTTAGGTTGGAATGGTCCTTGAGAGGTCCTGAGTCATGATCAAAGTAGGGCTCACTGCAAAGCCAGCTCAGGTGGCTCCAGTCCTTGCCCAGCTGAGTTTTGAGTACCCTCAATAAAAGGTCCCATCCCAGGGCTGCACATCTCTTATGGGAAAAACCTTGTTCTTTACATGCATTGAAAGCATCCCTGCTGCAGCTTCTGCGGGGTGTCACTCTTCCCTTCTCACCTTGGAGAGGACCTGGCTCTTCCTTCTGTGGCTGAGGAAGGCTCCTGGGTAACCTCTGATCATCCAGGATGAAGGCACCACCTCCTCCATCCTCCCCATCCATGCTGTGCTCTGGCCCTGAAGAGAAAAGTGGGGTTCTAAGCAAGATGACCAGCAGCTCCATGGACATATGGAGAGCTTCAGTGCACAGACTGGGGCTGGATGGTAACTGTGCAGCCAAACATTGTCCTTGTTAACTCTAGAGTCCTCCATGGCACCTGAGGGGCTGCAAACATCCCTGTGAAAGGGTAGGAATGAGCAGCCTGGCACTGAAACTGCGGCTCCCACTGGGGTCTGTCACATCTGTTTGCCATGGCTGCGGGACTCGAAGCCAGTGCTCTGCAGTGTGAAGATGCTGAGGCTGAAGAGGAGGTTCACCACTTCCGTGACACCAGCAAACAGTTCCTCTTTGCTTTAGAGATACTGTAACTGCTGGGGTTATCACATACCATTTCACTCCAATTAAAGCATTAAGGACCGCTCTACTGCTTGGGAATGACTGAAAACCAGTATCTCACCTTACTTCTGGAGAACAAAGCATCTCATCCTCCCCTTGCAATAAGAACAGGCTGACGCTCTGTAGGAAGGTTTCACCTAGAAAACGAAGGATGTTTCAGTAGTTATTGGGTGGCACCTGCTCTCAATAATCCCCAATTTAAGTGGATTTGACAAAATACAGCAAAATTCACACCTCTCTGTGCAGAAATAGGGTTTGACACCGTTTTTCCAGGCAGCTTTACCCCACATTCTACTTGAGGTCTCACGTCCTGGAAATTTCCTGCCCACATGGGTAACAAAAGGGAGAGGAAAGGGCACCTTGCTGCAGCCCAGCAGGAGCTTTGGAAGGAGGACAACCTCCTTGGGAAGGGAAACTACTTGTCCTTGGCACAGCAAATGGAATTCAAAGTGTTTGAACTGGCTGTGGGAAGGAAAAGAGGGCACGTTTGCAACTAGGACACCTTCTTGGCTTTGGGCAGTACAAAACATCCTGTCCCAGGGGATGGGAGACAGAAGCCTTGGCCAAGGGGACTCGCAGCTGGATGTCCCAGCGGTCTTCCCTGCTCAGCAACGCGGTCAGAATCATCACACAATGAAAGAGGGACAGGGATTAATCCTGGTTCTGAGGCAGGCAGCATGGACAGGCTCTCAGCCACCCTGCTTTGGGACATTCCTCTTCAGAGCAGGCTGCACCTACGGATCATGCCTGTTGGACCCACGTGGTGGCCTGCAACATTATTATTATCATTTTTATCATCATCATTATTATTATTATTATCATCAGGGTTCTTTCTGTGTGGGGTGGGGGTTTTATAGCGCAAACCCCAGCCCGTGTCCTGGAAGGAGCTGGATGAAATAAAACAAAGCTGAAGACTGAGATAATGATGGAGGAGCCTGGGTCAGGAGTGGAGCTGCTCCCTGGACCCCCCTCCTCGACAGCACACAGTGACAGGTAGGTCACTGCAGCTCCATGTCAGGACACAGACACAGGGAACTGATCCACGCATGGCTCTGGTTTCTCTAAGGTCCTCACTAACCTGAAAAGCTCAATAGCCCCAGCAGAGCTGCTGGGATGGCTCTGCAGCGTCACAAGAGCATCTCCCCTCAGTGCCACACAGGGAACATGATTGGGCTAAAGGCTCAGCGTTGTCTGAGGGCAGACAACACACAGCTCAGCTCTCACCATGAATCAACTCATGGCCAGGCTTTCCTGGTGGCTGGGGGTAACTGTGCACTCAGCACCCAGCCCTGGTGCCCACCTCCTGCTGCCCAGGCACCCCAGGGCTGTCAGCGTGAAGGTTACTCACATATTTGATTGCGTTAAAGGCAATGAGCTCCTCTCTAGGCCAGTTTTCTAGAAGGGTGGACAGGAGAGGTGGTGCAGCCCTGATCAGGCATACGCATGGGCCCTTTCCTGCAGCCTGGCTGCCCTCTGGACCAAGGCTCCCAAAGCTCTGATTTGCCTCGCCGGACGAGTTTTCCAAAAGCCAGCTATCAGCGCCTTGCTCCCAAACACGTGTCCCTGTAATAGAGGCAGTTTATCCTCTGCTAGAATTGAGCAACTCAACCCTCCTCTTGCATTACGGAGCCTTTCAAGCATCATTTGATAAGCACTATGAGCGCAGCTCCTCAGGCATTGCTACATCTTTTGGCGTGCTTTGCCCTGCCAAAACTCTGTTTCAAGCTAGCTATAAATTATGCTTCATGGTCGGCTTTCATCTGCTCACCATGCAACGGGTGAGAACAAAGGCCACTACGTGCCACACCAAGGCAGAAGAGCCAAGGGCCGGGTGGAGGCAGAGGCAATGCAGGCGGCTGGAGGAGGCAAAACAACCTCAGCCCACTGCCAGCCTTACATCAGGGATGTGGAAAGCTGCGGCTGTGCTGGGAATGGCGGGTGAGGGAGAGGAGGGGAAAGAGGGCAGAGAAACCTGGGTTTGCCTGCCCGGCACTAAGCGGTTGCAGCAGGCAAGGAGGAGGCAGCCACCATCCCACCCAAGGGTCAGTGCAGAGGGCAGGCGGCTGCACATGGACACAAAGACACGTCCAGAAGCTCCGGGTGCTCCAAGGCCACCCTAAAGGGAATGGTGATGCCCAGACCAGAGGTTTGGACCAGGTCAGAGTGAGCAAGGAGATGCCACCTGCAGGGTAACAGAACTTCATAGGTCAGTGCCTCTGGGTCTGACGTGCAGATCTGCAGCTGCTGGAGAAGGCTAAGCCTGCTGAGGGTGAGGAGGTGCCAGTGTCACCAGTGAGGCTGAGGGAAGCAGCCAGCACAAGCACATTGCAGTGTGCTCCTCTGGGAGATTTCACTCCCATTTCATCTCAGCACCATCCCTTTTGGGCAAGCTCTCAAATAGCCCTGACCCCCTGGAGCACCACAGCAGCCACCCAGTGGCAGGGCAGGGCGGAGGGAATGGACTAAAGCTGGAGGCCTCTTAAATCCCTATTTACAGCAAGAATAGCAGGTGAGCTGCACTAATGCTGCGATGGTTTCCCCATCACCCACACCCCAGCTCCTTAAGGCTTAACAGGCTCTTTTGTGTGAGTTAAGGTACTTCCTGAGGCTGCTCTCAGAGCAACTGAGCACACAGAGCATCACTTCCACTGAGCTGGTGCTGCTGCATCCTGCCCTAAAATGAGACTTGAACAACAGCGAGCTCCATCATATTGAGCAGCACTCAGGTTAACCGCACACCTATGGCCCACAGACCATACTCAGTGGTCACACAGGTGAAGATCCTGTCCACACTGCGTTCACCTCACTGACTTCAGCAGTGAACAGCCAACCCCATCCCCGCTGCAATGGTTTGGTTTTGTCTGCCATGGTACCAGGTCCAGAAGTAAGATAAGGCAGGGAATTCGGGCATCAGCCCCTTCACACTGCACTCCGCCAGTTCAGAACACACTTGTGCCAGGCTGACAGCTCCCTTGGGGAATGGGAAACAGCATAAAAGGACAAAAGTCTTACCTGATGCTGAGAAAAGGAAGCCATGGACACCAGGCAGACCAGGGCAGTTCTCCCATCTAGAGCAGGACGCCAAGCTGGACCTTAGCAAAGCCACGGCCTCATCCTGCCCCACCACATAACACTGCCCCGTGCTGGTGATCACAGTCATGTAAACCACAGTGGCTAGTGTGCACCCATGCTCTGCTCCCTGGCCTCCATCCTCCAGCCACACCACCATGGAACAGAGGGAATGCAGCAGGACACGCACCAGGGTACCACGGCTGTGAGCTTCCATGCAGGTTGAATTCCTGCCTTGGTGCAGCCTGCAAACCCCTCTGCATGGGGTGTAAGTGGCTTCCTCACCCACCTCTGGGACTCCAGCAGCAGCCACCTCCTGGTCTGCATCTCCAGCCCAGCTGCACTGTCTCCACTCAGGAGCAAAGGCAGTTTTGAGACAGGTTTGGAAGCAGAGCTGATGATCCCAAATGCCCTCTTCCCTCTCTAGATTTCTTCTCAGCCCCCTTTATGTATTGGATGATGTTCGTATCTAAGCTACAGGAGCACACAGAAGGGCATCATCCTCAATGATCTGAGGGTGATGCTCCCTTGAATGTACTCCTGCCATAACCTCATAACCCAGGAAAGAAGTGTTCAGGCCTTTAGCTCGAGGGAAGACATTGCCAATGGCAGCTCTTAAATGGAGTTTCATGGGAGATCTAAAGCTTCTCAGGCCTCTGAAGGAGCTGGAACCACAGAGCTCCTGCTCTGAAGCCTGGGGAGACATGGAGGGCTCTGCAGTCCTACAGCACCACTCCCTGGAGATGAAGGGATGGGACCAGTTGAGCAGCCAAGGGAGGAGCAAGGGCAGAAGCTGGGCCCTGATGGAAGACAACACTCAGTGGGGAGCAGCCCTGGGTTATCACACTGTGAATAAACTGATCCTTGCTGAAGGTTACCATACCACATGAAAGTACATAGCAACTGGTAGTGATAGCTCCAAGGAGGCATGAGATCACTTGCTATGGGTACAACCTCATTAGCGAGTGGTTGCCTCATGCCACCATGAACATGCTTATATCCTTTCGAGCCTAGTTAGCATGAGGAGAGCTTGCACCACTCTGCCACCCCATCAGTACGGGCACAGATGAGCAAGAACCAAACTTGTAAAAGCCTTGTAGCTGCTCTTCTGTTCTCCCCAGGTGAAACAGGAGCCTACACACACAATGCAGGGTGAGGGGCTGAGCTCACACAGCCGTTACATGGCTGACAGGGATTACAGTGAGGAATTGGCTGCGCTTCCTTCTCTGAAATAAAAACTTACTCATGATGGATTTGCCTGAATGACGGTTTAATTTCATAATCTACCGTTGCTTTGTCTACAACATCGTACAAAATAGCAGCAGAAAGAACATTTAAGCCCCACATAAATGTTTGACTGGGTCTGAGGATCCAGTGCCTTTGAGTCTTTGATCTACGCTCTCCTGTTGTCTAGATGCTGTCAAAGTACCTTCGGTGCTAAGGCTCCAGTGCTATATATTCATACAGTCCTCATAACATTTGTGCTTTCCAGTCTCCTCCTCCACTCAGTGATGGAATTCCCCAGCCATGGCAGAAGATCTCTGGTGGTAACTCATCTTTCTGGTCAAACATGGAAGATTTTGAACCTCTTTTTGCATTAGGCAAAAACATTCCAGCAAGGACATGAGGCAGGGGCAGTTCTGTTTCAAAGGTGATGGTTTAGGACAGATACATCCTGATTTATAGCACTTGCTAGAGGAGATTTTCTAAGTACAGCATTGATCTGCACACACGAATACAACTGATTCTAGGTTTCCAATCATTCCCATCAATGAATTTTCACTGGGAGTAGCACTACCCCATGTTGGCCAATCTGAGAATGCATCCCTTTATAGCCCAGATAAAACCAGCAGGCAGATCCTGGTTTCAGCTTAGAGGTTAAGGAAAATAAAACACTTGGCTGCGATTGGAGGTGGAATAAATGCAGAACGCAATCAGGAAACCTGCTGAGAATTACATGGAATCTGAAGTGATTGCTTCGGATTAGAAAATCACGCACTATTAGAAAATCTCTCCCACCTTTGTTCTCCATGGAAAGTTTCATTTTGGCCAATTATTTTTCCTCTCATCTTCTAAGCTCCTGAAGCTTCTAATTGTGCTTTAAAGGTCTAGTGGAAAGCCATGATCATTACAAAGAGATAAAATCCTTTTAATGCTTCCCCCCCCCCCCCATTTTGGCTACGGTGCAGCATCATGTTCCAAATGCAACTACTGGATCTGAAAACGAAAGCACTCGGACTATAATACACATCTGCAAATAAAGACATAGCCTTTGTGTAGACCAGTTCTCAATAAAACCCTTCATATTTACACAGCAGCGCAGGGATGTTCTCGGGAAGGTCATGCTACAGGGTGGAGTCTGAAAAGAAGAGGAAGAGAGAAGTAGCTCAATATTGTAATAAGGGAGATGTCTGCTAAAGGATTACAGGGACTGAATTGACCCATCTTCTCCACTCATATAATCCCACCAAGGTATTCTGAATTGCATTAGAAGGAAAATATTTAGCTCAAAGTAAAGGATATTTCAAAGTGAACTGAGTAAAATTGCCAGCAGTGTTTATCTGTAAGTATAATCCACCATCAGCAACAAGAACAGCTACAAGAACACCATCCTCACTTGGAGCATTGTGTGCAGTTCTGGTGTCCTCAATATAAATAGGACATGGAACTGTTGCAACAAGTCCAGAGGAGGCCACGAGGATGCTCAGGGGCTGCAGCACCTCCTGTATGGATCCAGGCTGAGAAAGTTGGGGCTGTTCAGCCTGGAGAAGAGAAGCTGCGTGGAGACCTCAGAGCAGCTTCCAGTGTCTGAAGGGGGCCTATAGGGATGCTTGGGAGGGACTCTTCATCAGGGACTGTAGTGACAGGACAAGGGGTAACAGGTTAAACATTTCACAGGGGAAGTTTAGAGTTCTTTACTGTGAGGGTGGTGAGGCACTGGAATGGGCTGCCCAGGGGGGTTGTGAGTGCTCCATCCCTGGTGGTGTTCAAGGCCAGGCTGGACAGAACCTTGGGTGCCATGGTTTAGTGTGAGGTGTCCCTGCCCATGGCAGGGGGTTGGAACTGGATGATCTTAAGGTCCTTTCCAACCCTAACCATTCTATGATTCTATGATCAGTCCTATTCTCAGTCAACCACACTGATTCTCTATTCACATCTGGATGGCCCTATTTAACTTACACCTCATCCCTCTCTTTCCTCCTTTCTCATTCCCTTTGGCCACCAGCTCTTTCCTCAGTGCTTCACCCAATCTTGCACATCTTGCAGGACCTTCTGCTCTGCAGCTCCTGCACTATAGAAACCTCAGACATTATCTTATCAAATGAAGGTGGGATATTTCTTTCCAAAAGAAAAACAAAATTCCGGGATCATGTAGGAATCAGGAGCTTTTCTCATGCCTGCCTTTTCATTTCTCTTTCATTTCATAGTTGATGACTAGTAAGATAACTAAAAATTCAATGAAGCAGTCCAAATATCCACTGCCTTATGGGAGATTGCTCTTGCCACTAAATAAAGCTGTATGGGTACAATTTTAAGGCATCTTAACAGCAGCGATGTATCTTGACATGCAAGAAGAGGAGCACAAAAGATTGTTGTTACCTTTAATAGTGAGGAAGGCTTTGCTGAACGCACGGCCCGATTCATTGGTGGCTTCTACCATATATTCTCCTTCATCCTGTTTCGTGACACCCAGGACGACCAGGGAGCAGACTCCAAAGTCGTTTGTGCAAAAATAGGTGGGATCATTGGAGAGGTCTCTACTGTCCTTGTACCACCTGATCTTTGGAGCTGGATGGCCTCCAACCGCACAGCTCATGTGGCACTCGCTGCCGGTGGTCACCACGTGAGGCTTCAACGGGACAAGGAACCTCGGGGGCTGGTTTTGATTAACTCCCTTGTACTTCTGGGGTTTGACGTGAAACTCGGCTGTAAAAGACAACAAGCAGCATAAAAACCCGGCTCAGACACTGCTCCACAGCAGGAGAAGGCAGCGGTTACAAGACTGACTTTCAATCATGACACTTCCTTCCCTGACACACTGGAAGGCCTTAGGGTGTCTCCGTGCATTCTGTAGGCAGCTAAACATTCCCAGGCGACCACCCCCATTTCAGGATGGTGTGTTAGAAACAATACAAGAAACAAAGCAGGACAGCACACACAAACACCTGTAAAAGCTGATTTACCCTTTGGTTTCCCGATTCGCCAAGGCTGCACAGTTTCAGATGGACCACTGGTTCCCAAGTTATTTTTTGCCACAACTCTAAAGTAATAGTCCCGGCCTGGGATCAGGTGGGTGAATGTGAACTTGTTGGTGTAGATCAGGTCACCCACCACACGCCACATGCCCTTCTGTGATTCGCGTTTCAGGACTGTGTAGTGGAGATCTCTCTCCCATTTCTCGGATGCTGACGGCTCCCAGGTTACTGTCACTGTGTTTGGCACATTCTCTTGCAGTTGAATAGGTCCAGGTGATTGCGGGATATCTGTCAGATGAAGACAAATAGTATCAAAGATGCAGGGAAAGTGGCACAGTACAGAACCCTAAAAACTTGGAATATATTCTAGTTCTGGGGGCTGAGTAAACAGCCTGGTCATTAGAAGGGACAAGATTTGATTCCTTCACCCGTCACACCAACTCAGTAGCTATTAACTGCACTTCTGCCACATTACATCTGCATTGCTCGGCTCTTCCCTTCTTATAGGGAGGAGATGAGGGTGGTACAGCTAAATATTTTCACCTCCTGGGGAGACAGCATATAAAGTTGTAGTAGCTATGACTAAATGTCCTA
The DNA here is from genome assembly GCF_037157495.1 of Lathamus discolor. Taxonomy (NCBI): domain Eukaryota; kingdom Metazoa; phylum Chordata; class Aves; order Psittaciformes; family Psittacidae; genus Lathamus; species Lathamus discolor. The sequence continues at coordinate 5,038,939 of NC_088902.1, forward strand.
CAGCCTGCTGCTGCCTAACCATAGACTGTTACAAAGGGTGTGATCTGCTCTCCTGTGTTTTGCACTCCCCTATTTAAGCAAAGTCACTTGGGAAACCAGGTATCATTTTAACCAGTGGATTGCTCTGTCCTGCAGACATCACCCAACCTCATAGAAAACTGCACTGAATCGCACCAGCGCTCACCACAATCAACTCAGTTTGTGGCCTATCTGCAATAAATCTGCATGGATATCTGGTAGCGAGGGAGTCACCTGTAACTTGAACTTGGAAGCTGAATGTTTCTCTTTTCCCTAACCCATTCTGGAGCTCAACAGTGTAGGTGCCGCTGTCAGTGAACTCAGCTGCTCCAATCAACAGCTGCGTGGTATCATCTTTGGTTTTTATTGTAGCCTGGCTTGGAAGAGGATGCCCATCCTTTAACCAGGTCACCACTGGCTCTGGAGACCCCTGTAGAGAAAAACACAAGTTATGGCCCACTTGTTTTGCCTCCAGAGTGCAGCTTTAATTCTTTGGTTTCATTATCCTGTCCCGTATCATAGAATTCCAGACTGGTTTGGGTTGGAAGGGACCTTAAAACTCATCTAGTCCCAAAACCCTTGTCACAGGCAGGGACACCTTTCACTAGAGCAGGTTGCTCAAAGCATACCTGCAAAAATGTGTAGCTACATGGCACACTAAGGTAATATTTAGAAATACGGATGCAAGATGGACATAACAGATCTAAAGGAAGGGCTGCTCTAAAGTTTCTTTGCAACTTTCTCTTTCTCTGTGTCTTTTAAGACTATTATTGGAATAAGTTGTCCAGGTTAACCATGTCAAACAAGGTGTGCGACATCAGGACAAACAGATGGCAATCAGTAGTTAATATTTTCTACTGCTGGCTTTGGATAGAAGAAACATCTTCAAAGTCTTTGTTTCCATTATGCCATCTTTGGTCTCTCCTCTTCCGGATATCCCGGACTTTACCTGTGTTACCCCCAGCTCGTGTCTAAGCAGACAGGATTTCAGTGCATCCATTCCTCAAGTCATAGATTTGAAGCCCTGCTGCTTAGTATTACAAACACAGCTAAGAAGATGTGGCTAGAAACACTACCTCAAGGTCTTCTGAGGGAGGCAGAGGGAAAGAACTGATTTTTAGACTAAGTGTGACAGATGAGTACCAGATGATGCTAATACTGCGATGGTTGGATGGCCAGCACTGTGCCATCTGCAGAGGTTAAATAGTGACCCTAATCTCTTATAGCACTAATGCTAAGAGTGACAGCCAAATTCTTGCTCATATTTTCCACATGCAGAGAGCATACACAGCACATGCAGCTTAAAGAATCTGCCCAATGTCTAGTAAATAAAATTCCACACCAAGAAAGCTCAGTTTTCCTGTCTGCTACTGAATACAACATAAAAACAGGTGGGGAATTCTTACTAACACATTTGAATACTTACTTCAAAGGGAATATTCACTCGGATAGTATTTCCTGCTTTTATAACCAGGAAGCTTTTCACTGTGTTGTCTATTAGTAGCCTTGGAGGAACTGGAAAAGACAGTGATCACAATGAAAAGTTGTACATTACTACAGTCTCCAGCTGACAGCCACACACTTGTGTTTGTTATACTCCTAATGCCTTCCCCAATAGCTAGTTGGAAAGAAAAGAGGAGAAAAGGCAGTTTTGGAGGGGTTTTTGTCATAGTGAGTCTTTAACAGCAGCTGAACACTGTGGATTGCACATTTATTATCAGTTATATCTTCAATTTCCTGATGATGTGACCATAAGACCATACTGTAGAGGAGCAACGCAGTGCTTGTCCTTCTGCTACAGTCTGGGACTTAAAAGAAGCTTGTCAGTGAGCTACGGACCTTGCCTGCATGCTGTTGCCTATAGAATGACCTTGCTCATTCTGAAAGCTCACTTTGGCTTACCTACAGGGGGAGCAGGGCCAAGGAGAGCTTCCAGCTCTGCGGCTTCTCCTGGGCCACTGTCATTGACGGCTCTCACACGCAGGAAGTATATCTCCTTGGCTTGGAGGCCTTTGACTGTGTAAGTGGTTGTGTCTATGGGAAGAGCGTTGCACTTGGTCCAGTTGAGGTTGTTAGAAGACCGCACTTCCACTTCATAGCCCTTCACATCACTCCCATCATTTGTTTCAGGTCTCTTCCACGTCAAGGTGATACTAGAGCTGTCACTGCTGCTCACTTTAAGGTCCTGCACTTGACCTAGAGATTCTGAAAAGTGAAATTTTATTTAAGCTATTTTTCTAGGAATTTTGTCCCCTTTTTTTCAGTCACTTTCTGAGATACCCCAGCACTACAGAATCACAGAATCATTAGGGTTGGAAGGGACCTCTGGAGATCATCTAGTCCAACTCCCCTCCCAAGGCAGGGCTACTTAAAGCAGGTTACATACTTGAAGTGCACTGGATATCAACCCCGAAACAGTCTGCAACCCATCCTGAGTACTTCTCCACACTGTACATCTCCCCCATACATGGAGTCTGCCACATCTTGACTAAGACATCACACAGGAAATCCTGCCATTCCTTTCTCATGCTGGTAATGGATTCTATCCATTGCCATGAAACGTTCCCAATTATTTGATCTTCACATACTTTTACCAAGCACTTGAAGCCATTCTCTCTCCACTATCACCAGTTTACATTCAGATGTACCAATTCCAAGCCAGAAGGATGGGGGGGGGCAGTGCACTTACTTGTGGAATCCCGTGCAAAGACAGGCTTTGACGGTTCACTGGCATCTCCTGTGCCTGCAGCATTGACAGCTGCCACACGAAACTCATACTGCAGACCTTTCTTGAGATTGGTCATCTCCAGCTTCTTGTCTGCAGAATGAAAAGGAGCGTGTTGGCTCAGATGTATGCCATCAGAAGTCACATATGAATGCTGTCACTGATTCCCTTGCCCTTCCCTATCCAAGTGCATGTGTACTTCCAGAATGTGCTCATTGTATTTCTTTTCAAACCAAACAGCACTTGAGAGCTATGAAGTTTGAAAAAAGGATAAATACTGCTTTTCCTCATGGGATAATCCTAAACTCTTCTATACCAGATAAGAAGTCCTAGCTTTCACCTGATAGATAATGCTAGCTACAACCAAAACACCACTTGCATTTATATATTCGTTGCATTTATGTATTGTATTTACATAGTCCTTGCATTTATAAATTCCTGTCTGCCAAGTTCCTAGTGCAAGGACTAAGGACAGTAGTTCTGCACATGGAATGAAGACTTCAGCTCCAGAAACTGAAGACATCAGTTTATTTATAGAGGATACAGGTGCGAGCTTGTCTGCACTCCTCTCCAGCCGTATGCTGGAGATCATAATCCTCATAATCCAAGGCATTCAGCTGTATATAAACCCAAGAGCTGGCTTTGCTGTGGTACCGCTGTGAAACCTTAGTCGTGAGAAGAATGTAGTTGTGGGAAAACATATACACTACGGAAGAGAAGGTAAAACTTCATACAGGGGTGATGTGGTTGTGATGGGGACAGGCAGCAGCTCAAGAATTAGAGGGGAAACACTGATGTGAAAAGGTGTAAGATGCTCAGCAGCTCCGAAACCCAGCTGACCTTTTTGCCTTCTCCAGACCCTCCAGTCTGCTCCAGGATTTAAGCAACCCACCTGCTATAGGCACACTGTTGACTGGCAGCCAGGTCATGGTACCCTTCTTGCGCTTCTGAACGAGATACCCCACAATTCGGGAACTGCCGCTTTTCTGAGGTGCTTTCCAGGCTATTGTGATGGTGTCTCTGCTGGCACTGACAATCTCAGGGGGATCTGGGGCACCAGGCGTAGCTAGAAAGAGGTCAACGTTTCATTATTAGCAGGTATATTTTCATCGCAAGATGACAAAGTGCTCTGTGGCATTTCTCATTCCGATTTCCCCAAGGTATTCATGCGGATGTGTCTTGAAAGCCTGACTGAGACCTGAGCTTGTGGATCCTATCCCCCACACAAAGAGAATTCAGCACGGACCTGTGTTCCTCAATTTTGTTTTCATTAACAACCTGCTGCCATCACAAGTGACAATTCCACTGTCAGCCTACAGAGTGAGGAATACCATTCTTACATGGTAAGATAAAGACAGCATCATTCCTGCTTTTAATGGTAAAAACCAGAAACAGAATAGCTCTTCTTAGCCCTCTGCTAACGCATTCAAAATGCAGGTCTTCTCGTGATCATGAGAAGAGTGTAGAAAGATTAAAGTCAGAATCAGAGCATTGCTTTCTCTCTAGTACTACTTTCATGCTCATGGCAAAAGTGTTCTAGTATTTAAACTCATGGAAGGACAAAGAATAGAATTAGTTGTTTGGAAATGAGGGGAATGAAGTCATCATGCTGAAAACTGCTGCGCAGAAGGGAGACATTCCTTGGCCTATGGAGTTAAGAAAAGGCCTCACATGGTCCCTTTGTAGCCACCCTGGGAAAAACGTTCTTGGATCTTCACGCAGTGTTGCATTTCTCCTGTGAAACTCACTTCCCAGTTCAGAATGGAGCAGAACTGAGAACCTAACACCACCCCACTCAGCATCACCAAAGCCTACAGAAAACATCTAGTCTTGATGTGCAATCTCCACAGACTTCAGAGCTGCAATTCAACGTTAGGTCTGTAGCAACATCTGAAACGTGGTGAGATTCCCTTGATGTCATCTTTGACAATGAATTCCCCAGAACACCATTATGGAAAGTTCTTCCTTACCCTTACTGACAGCCTTCACTTCCTCCGATTCCAGTGCATCACTGGTGCCCTCGGCATTCACAGCTCTCACCCTGAAGTAGTAGCTCATGTCTTGTTCCACTTTGTTGGTAGTGAAGGTAGTGCAGCTCTTGGGGGTTTCTCCCAAAGTCACCCACTCGTCCTTGCCCACCTGCTGTCTCTCAATGATGTAGCTTTGCACTGGTTTGCCCCCATCATCCTTTGGAGGCTTCCACTGAATGGTGATGTCGTTTGCAGAGCTCTCCACGATTTTGATGGGTCCCGTAGGTGGTTGGGGCTTGTCTGAAAAGATGAACACAAAGAGTCAATGAGCTGCCTCCTGCTCAGCAGCTGGGTGGAAGCCAGGCCCTTCCTCCATGCTCCCATTACTCTCATAAGCACTGCACCAATTCAGCCTGCTTATAAAGGAAGAGCACCATTTCTGGTCTTCCAAAAGAGCTCAGACATTTATGGTAGGGCTGAATTTGGCCTTGATCATCTATTTTAGATGTGCCTCTTGCACATAGTCCCATCTCCCACAGCTGCCCAACATTCAAAACCCACCTGCTGATGCCATGCAAAACCAAACTAGATCTGTGTCACCTTGTAGTAAGAAACACATCAGCAATCTTTGCTTGTACTCTGGTTTGATGGGAAATTCATCTTGGAACACCCGGTAGCTCTAAATAAGATTGTTACCGCTGTTAATGGGTTTCCTGCCTCAGCTTTACAATGAAAACGACAGTGGATGCTGCGGGGCTCTTACCAAATACCACAAGTTTTAAGTTGATCTCCAGGACCCCACTGTCATTCTTCAGCCTGACTTTGTAATCCCCAGCATCTTTTCTCTCGCTGCTGGAGATGGACAGCTTGGTAAAGGTGTCTGTTTTATCAACACGGATCCTTGTGTCATCTGCTAGCTCCATCTTGTCCTTCAGCCAAGCTGCTCTGATTGGCAGCCGGCCCTCAAAAGGGATCTTGATGGTTACATTCTGCCCTGCCTTGGCCACAGTAGGAACACTCGTTAAGTTTTTGAGGAGCACTTTGTCAACCTGTGGAGGATCTAAGCAGGTAATACAAGGTCATTAAAATCTGCAGTTCAAAGAGGAGAAGGCTTACCTTGGAGGGAAGGGCTTCCCTCTTGATGCTGCAAATAATGCTTAGAAGCTCATATTTGGACCTTCACCTTTAGTTGCATGTTTCACATACATTCATGTACTTTGCTAGGGGATGTTTATCATAAGGTATATTTGGTATCACACCATTCTTTTCATGGGAGCAAATCTCTCATAGGAAATAGACTGAACACATGAATGAAGAATCTTGCCTGATAAAGCGTCAGTGCACTCAAAAATCTCTGAGCTAATAGAAGCTATTCGGGAAAGCTCCCTACTTAAATCTGTAAAGACAAAAGGCACTAAACCGTACAAAAACCATCTCCCATTTACATGGTAACTCATTATTATAAAGTTCTCAATAACCAGCAACAGGTCTCTGAGAAGACGTGTTCTGTTTGAAGCGCATCAAGCCCAGCACGCTGCATTGGCAGGTTTTTTTTGAGTAGACTCACCTTCAACAAAAATTGAAGCTTCGGTTTTTATATCTCCACTTTCAAACCTGTATTTCCCAGCATGAATATCTTCCACTTTGTCAATAATTAGTTTGTGGACTAGACCTTCCTTTTTAAAACACACTCCCTCCATGCTGGTTAGCTACGACATGAAGCACAGAAAGCAAAACACAAGAAATTGAGATGTAACTGAAAAGGCTCAGGAATGACACACGTTTAATTACAGTAATAATCTGAGGTTACTCATCTGATAATGTTGCACAAGCATCATCAACATATTCTCCACAAAGGCTTGATTTAAAGTCCATTAAAAGACATTTTAGTACAACGTCCAAGTTCTCTATTTGTATTCTTAGTGACAAAAACTTGGGTCCATGCTCGAGTATGACTGGATCCCATGGCAGGAATTACTCTTCAGTGATGTGTTGGAACATAGAATATGATGTCTACACTTGACCTTAAGCACTGATTTGAAAGACCACTCTTTGCTTTACACCCCTCTGAAGTATCCTTTGAAGATTTCCCCCTTGCTCTTTGCATATTTCTCTTATTCACCAAAGAAAAGCATCGCATGGCAAGGAAGTGCCCCACACCATCTCCACCCATGAAAATGAATGGCAAACACAAAGCCTCCTATGGTCAGCAAGAATGAAACTGGCTTGTAGCAGTAAAAGGGAGAAATCTTGCTGGATTTCTATCAAGAATTTTATTATCAACAGTCTCCTGCAGAGTCCTTCCAGGGCCACACTCGGACTAGAGTAAGAATGGCAGAGGGAAGGACACTTTGACGCACCACCTAAGAGGCAGAGCCAGAGAGCAGAGCTCATCGAAGAATACAGCACTTAGAAGACACCTACCTTTAATCCATCTTTAAACCAGGTTCCTGTCACTCCATCTTTACTGACAGTGCAAGACAGCTCAGCTGGTTCCCCTTTCAGGACTCTGACATTCAGTAGCTGTTTGTTGACATGACAGCGTGGTGCTGAACATTCAGAAAGGAAGATGTTGAAAAGATGCTAACTCTGCATTAACACTGACAAAGAAATGTATAGATGAAAATGCATGTGCACACGAGGAGAACAGAGCTTTTGGGGCTATATATACTGTAGTCATGACAGGATCTTGTACCACAAGGCTGTGGGCCAGCTGGCATGAATGCATTGCACTGAAGGGACATGCCAACTGGTTGGCATACAATATAGCCCCAACATCAACCTCATGGGGAATGGATTCATCACAAATCGCATCATCTATCTACAGATTTGCTATTTTAAGTCTCTGCTAATTTTCCTGGCTCCCTCTATGGAAGCCATTGGGAAAACTGGGCTACTGCAGGGTATTCTTTTCTCTGCATTGAGCAGATATAGGACTGCCCAACCACTTCCCCCTAAACAGCCCCAAGTGTCACTATCTCTACCCCCTCTTTCTCTTCCCCTGTTCTCCTTAGCCCCTCCCTTACAAACACCCCACCTCCTTCCCTATTAACTCCAATTCCATTGATTTTCTTCCTTATTTATATGTATGCCCCATCCCTGGAAGTGTTCAAGACCAGGTTGGATGGGGCCTTGAGCAACCAGACTAGTGGAAGGTGTTTTCACATTATCATCTCGCCAGTGTAGCCATTGGTCTTAGTCAAATGGCTGCATACACTTTCCTTTTAGTATATGCAACACCTTATTACTTCTGATGTTACAAGAGAAAAGAGCACTTTAAATCAGGCCCAATGAGTCTATTGATCCATTATACACAGGCACAGATTTGTTCCCAGAACTTGGAAGAAAAGATACCTGCATTAGATCTTAGGACAAATAAGGTGATAACAGTAAGTTTTAAATTGGAACAATATCAAAGAAACATGGCCATATTCCTTGAAACTCTATGGGAACTAGTATGTCTGTGAACTCGAGTCTGTTCCATGTGGATCTGAATCACATATTTGATTGAACAGATGATACCTGGTTTAGATAATTTAAACAAAGAGAATTTAGACTTTTAAGGAGTGCAAGCTGAGCAAATTGTGTAAGGTCCAACAGCAAATGAGTGGTAGAATTAGGAACAGATCATAGTATAACCGAATTGTGACATATAGCTGCAGTTGTCTAAAGCACAAGATCCCATTTCTCTCCAGGATTAGGGATGTGAGGATCAGCATGCAAAGGCCAGGAGAACAGAAGTCATGGATCAGACACGTACCTTTCAGATCATCAAGGCAATAATGTCGTCTTTTTTCCACACTTTCTATATTCTTCAAGAAATCATTCGTTTTAAAATCGAGGCTGGGTTCCTCTTTCCGCTGGTTTATTGAAGGAAGTCCACCACAACGAGCTGACATCTGACCATAATCCAATGGACCTTGACCAAAACTACCTGAACTCCTCCCACCAACAAATCTGTTAAGGGATTTACTCCCTGCCCCTCCAAAGGCAGATTTTGTGCCATGAAGGGACCGTAACTGCCCTAAATCTCTGCCCCCACCCCTGGCAGCTCCTTGACCTGAAAGTGAACCTCTGTCATCAGACGAACCTTTGCTCCCTGATCTGAAATCACTGGCAGTGCCCTTTCCAGTTTCATGTCCAGCAGAAGGCTTGCCAGGATGTGAATCCAGCCCATATTTACCCCCTCGCCCATCAACACCTACCACACCTTCTTTATCACCTACAGAACGTAATCCCTTCCCATCACCTCTCAAACTCCCAGTACCATCCACACCAGCCCTAGCTCCAGCTGTCACACTGTCCTTGCCATAGGGAGACCCAGTATCCCTTACTGCAGATCCACCTATACCACCACGTTCAGAGAAAAAGACATTTCCTGATCCACCTGCATATCCTGCAGCTTTGCTAGGCACAGAATCCCTGCCATGGTGAGACCCCATCACTTCTGCACCTCCAAAAGGAAAATGACCAGATCCTGACACACCCCCAGGTGGGACACCAGCCTTTCCATAGGGAGACCCTACTCCCCCTGCACCACCTACACCAGCACCACCAATGCCAGAACCAACTGGGAGACCATCCTTTCTGTATGGAGACCCCACTCCTCCTGCACCAGCTGCACCTGCACCACCAAATACAGCCCCAACTGGGAGACCATCCTTTCCATATGGAGATTCCACTCCTCCTGCACCACCTACAGCAGCACCACCACCAGCTCCAACTGGGAGACCATCCTTTCCATATGAGGCCCCAATTCCCCCTGCACCAGCTACGCCAGCACCACTTATGCCAGCTCCAACTGGGAGACCATCCTTTCCATATGGAGATCCAGCTCCCCCTGCACCAGCTACACCAGCACCACCAAGACCACCTCCAACTGGGAGACCGTCCTTTCCATATAGAGATCCTACTCCTCCTGCACCAGCTACACCAGCACCACCAGTGCCAGATCCAACTGGGAGACCATCCTTCCCATATGGAGATCCAACTCCCCCTGCACCAGCTATGCCAGCACCACCAAATCCAGCTCCAACTGGGAGACCATCCTTTCCGTATGGAGATCCAACTCCCCCTGCACCACCTACACCAACATCACCAATGCCAGCTCCAACTGGGAGACCATCCTTCCCATATGGAGATCCAACTCCCCCTGCACCAGCTACACCAGCACCACCAATGCCAGCTCCAACTGGGAGACCATCCTTTCCGTATGGAGATCCAACTCCCCCTGCACCAGCTATACCAGCACCACCAATGCCAGCTCCAACTGGGAGACCATCCTTTCCGTATGGAGATCCAACTCCCCCTGCAGCAGCTACACCAGCACCACCAAATCCAGCTCCAGCTGGGAGACCATCCTTTCCATATGGAGATCCAACTCCCCCTGCACCCGCTATGCCAGCACCACCAAATCCATCTCCAACTGGGAGACCGTCCTTTCCATATGGAGATCCAACTCCCCCTGCACCCGCTATGCCAGCACCACCAAGACCAGCTCCAACTGGGAGACCATCCTTCCCATATGGAGATCCAACTCCCCCTGCACCAGCTACACCAGCACCACTTATGCCAGCTCCAACTGGGAGACCATCCTTTCCGTATGGAGATCCAACTCCTCCTGCACCAGCTACGCCAGCACCACCAAGACCACCTCCAACTGGGAGACCATCCTTTCCATATGGAGACCCAACTCCTCCTGCACCAGCTACACCAGCACCACCAATGCCAGCTCCAACTGGGAGACCATCCTTTCCATATGGAGACCCAACTCCTCCTGCACCAGCTACACCAGCACCACCAATGCCAGCTCCAGCTGGGAGACCGTCCTTTCCATATGGAGATCCAACTCCTCCTGCAGCAGCTACACCAGCACCACCAATGCCAGAACCAACTGGGAGACCATCCTTTCCATATGGAGATCCAACTCCCCCTGCACCAGCTACACCAGCACCACCAATGCCAGCTCCAACTGGGAGACCATCCTTTCCATATGGAGACCCAACTCCTCCTGCACCACCTACACCAGCACCACCAATGCCAGCTCCAACTGGGAGACCATCCTTTCCGTATGGAGATCCAACTCCTCCTGCACCAGCTACGCCAGCACCACCAAGACCACCTCCAACTGGGAGACCATCCTTTCCGTATGGAGATCCAACTCCTCCTGCAGCAGCTACACCAGCACCACCAATGCCAGAACCAACTGGGAGACCATCCTTTCCATATGGAGATCCAACTCCCCCTGCACCAGCTACACCAGCACCACCAATGCCAGCTCCAACTGGGAGACCATCCTTTCCATATGGAGACCCAACTCCTCCTGCACCACCTACACCAGCACCACCAATGCCAGCTCCAACTGGGAGACCATCCTTTCCGTATGGAGATCCAACTCCTCCTGCACCAGCTACGCCAGCACCACCAAGACCACCTCCAACTGGGAGACCATCCTTTCCGTATGGAGATCCAACTCCTCCTGCACCAGCTACACCAGCACCACCAATGCCAGCTCCAACTGGGAGACCATCCTTTCCACATGGAGACCCAACTCCTCCTGCACCAGCTACACCAGCACCACCAATGCCAGCTCCAACTGGGAGACCATCCTTTCCATATGGAGATCCAACTCCTCCTGCACCAGCTACGCCAGCACCACCAAGACCACCTCCAACTGGGAGACCATCCTTTCCATATGGAGATCCAACTCCCCCTGCACCAGCTACACCAGCACCACTTATGCCAGCTCCAACTGGGAGACCATCCTTTCCGTATGGAGATCCAACTCCCCCTGCACCAGCTACACCAGCCCCACCAATGCCAGCTCCCACTGGGAGACCATCCTTCCCATATGGGGACCCCGCTCCTCCTGCACCAGCTATGCCAGCACCACCAAATCCAGCTCCAACTGGGAGACCATCCTTCCCATATGGAGATCCAACTCCCCCTGCACCAGCTATGCCAGCACCACCAAATCCAGCTCCAACTGGGAGACCATCCTTTCCATATGGAGATCCAGCTCCTCCTGCACCACCTACATCAGCACCAACAATGCCAGCTCCAACTGGGAGACCATCCTTCCCATATGGAGATCCAACTCCCCCTGCACCAGCTACACCAGCACCACTTATGCCAGCTCCAACTGGGAGGCCATCCTTTCCATATGGAGATCCAACTCCCCCTGCACCAGCTACACCAGCACCACCAAGATCACCTCCAACTGGGAGACCATCCTTTCCGTATGGAGACCCCACTCCTCCTGCACCCGCTATGCCAGCACCACCAAATCCAGCTCCAGCTGGGAGACCATCCTTCCCATATGGAGATCCAACTCCCCCTGCACCAGCTATGCCAGCACCACCAAATCCAGCTCCAACTGGGAGACCATCCTTTCCATATGGAGATCCAGCTCCTCCTGCACCACCTACACCAGGACCACCAATGCCAGCTCCAACTGGGAGACCATCCTTCCCATATGGAGACCCCACTCCTCCTGCACCAGCTACACCAGCACCACCAAATCCAGCTCCAATTGGGAGACCATCCTTTCCATATGGAGATCCAACTCCCCCTGCACCAGCTACACCAGCGCCACCAATGCCAGCTCCAACTGGGAGACCATCCTTTCCATATGGAGATCCAACTCCTCCTGCACCAGCTACGCCAGCACCACCAAGACCACCTCCAACTGGGAGACCATCCTTTCCATATGGAGATCCAACTCCTCCTGCACCAGTTACACCAGTACCTTGTCTAAGTGGCCAACCATCTGGACCATACAAAGCCTCCATTTCCCCTATAGAACTGCCACCTGCACCAGATATAGCCCCATCTCCAACTGGAGGACCACCTGGACCATACATCAGGCCAGACCTTCCTTTCTGACCTAAGTGACCTTTAGCATGAAGTGCCAGGCCATCCTCACCATAAGGAATACCTATTTGTCCTTCTGTGTTCATACTTGCTCCATCCCTATCAACCACAGTTGGCAGACCACCCTTGCCATAGGGGGACCTCTTTCCTCCTGCAGTCTCAGTGCCTGCAGCATTCTCTCTAGCTCCAGTCCATGGACTAGTCCTTCTGAAGGAGCCACCCTTACCATCTCCCACTCTGGTCGAATCGGGATCGAGTCCATCTACCTCAGAACTTCCACCAGCAGCACCTGATCTCCCAACACCCCCAAAGCCAGCTCTGTAACTAGTATCACCTAATTTACCATCCTTGCCATGCTGAAAGCCCACACCTTCTTCATCAGCCATGTCAACGTTAACACTACGTAGGATAACACCACCTCTGCCATCCACAGAATTCCATTCCCCTACTGCTCCTGATTCATCACCAGTATCTGCTCCGCCTGCCATAGAATCCTTGCCTTGGAAAGGCCTTAATCTACTTTTGCCTCCAAAGCCTTTTAATCCAAAGATACTCCTGTCACTTGTCACGGTGTCTTCATCTAGATCTGCTTCAGAAAACTGTTCACCCCCCATACTTTCATTTCTGTTGGCTCTGCGTAGTCCATCCTTTCCCAAAAATCTATGGCTTCCATCAGCATCAACAGAATGGCCTTGGCTTCCTCCTTGACCGTTTCTGTACCAGCCACCTTTTTCCTCACTAGTGTCCATAAGATGGTCTCCATCACCAACAGATTCTCTCTGTCGAAGTTTCTTTGCCCAGTCTCTCTTTGGCAATGTTTCTTCCAGCCATTCAGAGCTTTCTTCTCCTTCACCTGGTCTCCCCTTTCCTTTGGCATCTGTATTGAAGATGTATGGTTTGATTGGAGGAGATAGAATTTACAGGAAAAGGGGGGGAGGGGGGGAGAAAAAGAGGACAAAGAATAAGTCATGCACTGCATAAATAACCAACGAGAATATGGTAGCTTCTGTTATAGCTCCATTCTGGGACATAATGTATTTCAATTCAGTTCAAGTCCTGATTCTTTTCAGTGCCACATTCACACCTAATTTGCCACTTCTTAGTTGAAGACACAGTCACTGTGAGTAGAAATGTGCTTGTTAAAGAAAACCAAGCAAGCAAAAAGAGGATTAAACCAAGGCACATTTCCAGCACAATAGGTCTACTTTGGAGGGGCTTAGATTGTAGCTGGGACCCATTAGTTCCTTTTGCCTTCTCCCTCCAGCCCTGGAGGAGTTACAGACTAGCACACAGATGGGCCATCAGTTCCCACTTTAGGAAAGACTTTTTAGAAAGCAGGATCTCAAAAGCAACCAATTAACCACCTTTCAGACCCAAAAAAATACACTGAGTGTTTCCCATCTTCTTTTGAGCTTCTTCTAACCTGTTTAACCTCTAGTATGGAAAGAAATTACTACCTGACAAGCTAGTATTGAATAGTGTTGATAGTATAGAATTGATAGTACCTAAGGCTGCTTTATCCTCTGCATGCTGTGCTGCGTTCACACAGGGACAGCTTCAGCAAAAGCATATGTTGAGTTATGGAGGTATTTTTCAATAACTGATGGAGAACATATTACTACATAGCAGCTGTAAAGAAGCCAATAGGATTTGTCAGGATTAAGAAAAAGGGAAAAATGTGCCTTATCTGAAGATGAAAGAGGGTCTATCCAGACCTTCATTTTCCAGGTGTAACTTAGGAACCAGATGCTCTGCAATTCAGTTTTCATCATAGAATCATCTCAATGAACAACCAGGCAGCGAGTGGAATGTAATTTTGTTAACACACCCCAAGCCAGCACCATGGGAATAACACAGTGGCACTTACACTCTACAATAAGCCAGGCATTTGAGGAGGAAAGTCCAGTGTCAATGGTGTACATGCCGTTGTCAGAGGGCACAGTGTTTTTGATAGTCAGCTGGTGGGTCAGCCCATCAGGACTTACAGAGATCTGGTGCTTCTCACTTGCCTCCAGGATGTTGGTTTTGTGTAGCCACACAGCATCATGGCAGGGGGTGCGTAGGACACACTTGAAGATGGCATCTTCTTTCTCAGGGCAACTCATATTGCTGAGTGACTGCTCAAATCCCACAGGGATGGCTGCAATGGAAAATCAAATGCTACAGAACAGAAACAGCTATTTCTGTCTTCCAAGAAGAACTTGTTGCAGCTAAAGGAAGCCAGACAGACAAGAACGTGCCACGCTTGTGAGCACTGGTTTAAGCAGAAAAAGGAAAGACTGAGGTGTGCTCCTGTGCCCATTTCTACCAGCCAGAAGAGCAGATTTTTGTCTTTATTATCTTCAGAGGCATTTACACCCCACATCACTGTGATGTGCTGAGGATTTGTAGTCATTAATGTATTTCAGCAGCATGATACTTGTATCGAGTTGGTAGTAGTTATTATTCTGAGCTTACAAAAGGGAACTATGGCATGGGGTAAGATAAGGAGGTTCCTCACTGTCATTTAAAATTCAGAGCCAAAGTGGCACTTGAACCTAGTCCTTTGGACTACAAATGCAATGCCCAAATCACACGATCACCCCCCTGCTCTTTTTCACCTGTGTCATCTAAGGAGCCCTTATGTGGTCACCAAACAACATGTTCTGGAGTTACCGGGATTTACTGCTGAGCTTTGCAACTACTCCTAGTAGAAAACTTCCAGCAGGAGCTACTTTTTTGCTGCAATTGCACCTCCCATACATGTAACTCAGTTCCTTACAGTCAGGGTCCAGTTCAGTTGAGAAAACAGGCACATCCTCCACTCGGACTTGATACAATCCCGCATCTTCCTGCTGCACATCATTGACAATGAATATGTACTTTTTCCCAATTTGCCTCAGGCAGTGCTTCCCATACTCATTACTCGTTTCATACCTGAGCCTTTCACCATCCTAGAAGAGAGAAGAGCAGACACTTCGAGGCAAGGTATTTCAAACACACCAGGCTAAATCTGTGCTGGGATCTCCTTGTTGATATAAATGAATAAGAACAGAGAATTCTACACTAGTGCTACTCACAGTGGACTCATTGCTCATGGAACACCCAGGCAATGCTACTCACAGTAAGGCCTGCATGGAACAGAGCATCAGGCTCTCAAATTAGGCAAAACAATACTAGCTCACAGGGTGTTTTCAAGCTTAAGTAGTACACAGTTACTATAACCTTGAAGACAAAGTACTTTCTTTGCTTAGATTTTAGCATCCTAATAGATAGATAGGCAGGTGAGTTCACCACCTTTCTGTACCACTTTGGTTACTTCTCCACGTGGTGGCTGCATAGACTTCATATCATGCATTTGATTTGGAAGTTCATAGAGCTAGTGTGACCTCCTCTTCAATGGATTCCAATTTCCCCTGTATTAAAGCCACTAACAACAGTCTGACTAAAATGTATCTTCCAGAAAAACATCTACAGCACTGATCAACCTGGGCATCACACTGCAATAACCACAGAACTCAATGGGATGTTTTACTTCCTTGAGATCTTCTTTCACAGAAGTGAATTTTAGTGGAATAGCGCTCTAGAAAGTGCATAAAATGGGCCTGGGGTTCTTAGATGAGACTGCAGAATTGGTTTTTAGACGAGCCTGCAGAATTTCTGCAGCCTGAAAGGCACTGCTTGAATTTCCTTTTATTGGAAGAGCTATTGAAGTCAAAAGGATGTCAGTAACCGACTGCTTCCCCTGTGCTTGAAGAGCTACAAATCCCAAGTGATATTCACCACCATGCACCTGGACCCCCACATCAACACTTCTCCCTGAACAGCCGAGGGTTCTGCAATGGACAGACAACGTTAAGAAGCTTATTTCCTCTCAGCCACTGCCCAGATCAAGCATTTAATGGTGAAGATGACTTCAGTGGCTGCTATGAACTGGCCAAGTGATGTCGCTCCCTCACCTTAAGCAGATAGACTCTGCTTTTTCTATTTTTCAGGTCCATCTCCAGGCTGAACGTAGCTTTTCCATCCTTGGTGACTTTGATGTGTTTGAGGTTTTTGATACTGTGTATTAGCTGCAAAGAAAGACACAAGAAGTTCATAAATGAGAAGGCTGCCACAACAGAAGTTCTTCAGCTGTCGAACTAATCTGAAATCTACTTCATATCTACATGGAAAAGAGCTACCTCCAAGTGAATGGAAGTAGCAGCTCTAAGTTTCCACAGTTTTCTCCTGTAGGCAAGTTATATTCTACATGCTCCCTCCTGGTCATTCACACACTATGCAACCGCTGTCCAGGTTTCTACATGTCCCTCTATGTGAAAGCCAATTTTGACTCTCAGGTGTGTAACTTGTCAATTGGGCATCCAAATTCTCATCAGGGACACCTGAGCACAGATTTTAGCATTACCTTACATTCAGTATAACTCCTAAAACTTATGAATTGAACTTCAGAACTGTTAGCATTTTCATCTGCATGAGTAGAAAAGTA
Organism: Lathamus discolor; assembly: GCF_037157495.1. NCBI lineage: Eukaryota > Metazoa > Chordata > Aves > Psittaciformes > Psittacidae > Lathamus > Lathamus discolor. Next base: position 5,055,992 of record NC_088902.1, read on the forward strand.
GGACTCCTTTAAAACATCCTCTGTCATACAATAGTTGCATCTACAAAGCAATTTAGGAAGGTTTAACCTATTTGAAGAAGCTCCTGTGAAACTGTAGGACTCTCTAGTTTGATAAGATCAGTGCCTTCTGTGGTTGCAGTTTATTTTACCTCTCCTTGTTCACTCTCTGCGTCCTTCCTCAGCTCCTGCAGCTTTTTCAGCATCCCACGGAAGTCAACAATTCCATATTTGATACAGATTTTCTCATAATCTCTCTTATCTGCATGCAGCAGCAATTGCCAGACTGCTTCTTTATCCAAGGGTTTGGGTTTTGGTGCTGGGGCCCTTAGAACCAGGGGAAAAAATATATATCTAGACATTTTGACAGACAACAAAAGGTCTTGGTTTTCTATACTTAAGCCTCTTCCATCTCTCTTTGTCAGTTCTGTAGTTCACTTGGCCCTGGAGATGTAGGCGAGAAAGAATGGGACTCTTACAGAATAGGTTTGCTGCATCTATACTACACATTAACTGCTGCCACGGAACAGTCTTGCCCTGGCACATATAGGCAGTCGTACACTGTTCAATCAGCAGCAGCCACTGGCACTGTTTGGTTCAGGCTAACTTGCCCTCTCCCAGGTAATTTCTCAGCACAGTTCAGGAGTTGGCACACTCCGAGGTCATTCCCATGAGGCAATCTTTGGGGGTTAACTCCTGCGGAATGAAGGGATCGGAACCAAGAGGTGTTGTTGCCTTCAAGATCTAGGAAGCTGTCCCCTATCCTCAAGAAACCTTTAGGAAGTGTAACCATGGCTTTCGCTGGGGAGGCTTACCGCTTCCTCAGCCGCTTCCTGGAGTCCTCAAGCGTCCTCTTCAACTCTATCACAGCAGGAGGGGGAACAAGACACATTCAGATACCCAACAGTGTAAAATATATCCCCCAAAACATAATAATGCAAAATAGCCCCTGGCCACAGGCCATTCTACTGATGCTGTTCACTTTTGGTGATTTTTTCCACTCTTGACATGAAACTTGGAGCCAGTTTTCTCTGCCATCCTCATGCCCTTTGATGTCATTAAAGTCCTTCGCTTCCTAGTGATTCCTCTCTTTCTAGAGAGGAGACTCAAGAAACCTACTATTTCCCAGCTGTGTTAACATGTTGGATCCAGCTGTATTTGACATCACAAAATCCTTTTCCAGCACTAATGATTCCTGAATCATTAAAGAGAACAGCTCAAAGCCATGTCTGAGATCATCACTTTTCCCAAAGGTGAACAGTAAGCAGAGACAACAGAACATTAGAGATCCATTAACCCTTCTCACTTTACAAGTTTGGGGCAGTAATAATGTGGTAGAGAGAGTATTAGCTTTGACCCCTTGCCTCAAAAGAAAGGAGTAATCTAGCAAACTTACCATCAGCAGCATGAACAGGGACATATTTTGCTTTCCTCTTAAAGCCAACTGAAAACAAAACAAATCAGAACAAGCCATAATTCAGACTAACAGCAGTAAATCAGCGACAAGAATGGGTCAGTTATATTTAACCACAAAGTGCCCATTTCTCCACACTGACTATAAAGGGAAGCAGGGAACTAAGGTCAGGTGGCATCCAAGTGGGATGGATCCCTCTCAAAAGACTGCTTCATTCAATGCTATAAAGAAAGGACTGAGCCACTTCGACACTAAATCCAGAGTGCCTGATTATGGTCCAGTGTGGTGATAATAACACCACTTCCTTCTCCCTTGCCTCATACTGTCATGGAGTGATCAAACTGGGGGGAGTCACAGAGGAGCTCCAGTCCTCAGTGAGGGAAAAAGTAGACCTTCACGCCAAGGAAACTTGGACAATGCTCTGGGCACCCACCCCCTGAGGGCAGCAAAAGTACTTGAGCCCAACAGACCTGTGGAGCACAGAACCTGTCAATCCTACCTTGTATGATCCTGAGGCCAGCAGAGCATGAAGCTTCCCCATATTCATTCACAGCAAAGCAACGATACAAATCACTGTCTTTTGCAGTGAGTTTGTTTATCTTAAAAAGAAGAACACAGTGAAAGCTCACAGGGATGTGCTGTGGATCAGTTCACACCCGCTCAGCTTCTAACAGCTACTCAGTGATGTCTCAGATCTTTCTTGTGTTCCCAGAACTACTCTAAAGAGCTTTGTTTGCTTACCTTTATGATATCTCAGATCTGGTGACATAGAATCATAGGATAGTTTGGGTTGGAAAGGACCTTAAGATCATCCAGTCCCAACCCCCCTGCCATGGGCAGGGACACCTCACACTAAACCATGGCACCCAAGGCTCTGCCCAACCTGGCCTTGAACACTGCCAGGGATGGAGCATTCACAGCTTCCCCGGGCAACCCATTCCAGTGCCTCAGCACCCTTACAGTAAAGGACTTCTTCCTTAGATCCAATCTAAACTTCCCCTGTTTCAGTTTGAACCCATCACCCCTTGTCCTGTCACTACAGTCCCTAATGAAGAGTCCCTCCGCAGCATCCCTATCGGCCCCCTTCAGATACCGGAAGGTTGCTATGAGGTCTCCAATCACATCTGTATCAGCCCACTGCAGGTTTTCCCTTTCCATTGCTCTCCTGCTTTCATGAGTCCTGTCTGAAATAGTTGATATGTACCTGCAGAATGAATTCATTTGTAACGCTATTGAAGGATGTTTCATATTTGGCAGGGTCATCCATTCTGCCTTGTGCACGCGTCCATTTCACGTCAGGGGATGGCACACCTTTGACCACGGCTCTGAAGATGGCATTTTTACCTTTGAAAAGAGGCAAGAAATTAGTTAAGACAGGCTTGAACATGAAGACTTTCATGGCAGGCCCCTTAGGTTATCAATAGCGTGATCCCCAAAGTGAGACATCTCTGGTTTAGGCAATTCTATCTTTTTATTTTCCTTTTTAAAAGACACCTAAATTACCAGTTAAAGTTGCATTAAATGCCCAAATCACTGCAAGCCATCTGCCATAATCTCCACTCTAATTTACTGGTTTTCAAAGGGATGACTTGAAAACTCATGTCTAAAATCATCACTGGTCTCAGTGGATTTATCGCACTGCCACACAGATAGGAAGTTATGCAGCCAAAAGAGCAGTTCTTTGGTGTCTTGGTCTGATTTTCATCTCCCTCAATATTTGGGCAGGGCCAGAGAACAAGCAGTTATTAGCTCAAGTGCAGGTTTGTCTGTATTCAATCATAAAAGTCCTTTACCATGTGGTCTTAGCCTACAGACATGACTGCACACATCCACTGATCAGCTCTGAATTAAATGATGCTATAGGAAGTTCAACCTAGACCTGCTTCTGGCAGCTTGCATGCACTACTTGTACCACAGCCATGAAATGCCCAGATCCATTCTTATCACACACATATTCCCCCGCAAGTTCCCATTCCTTCTCCATTCCTTCTCTTTGCTGGGACCATGCTGGGCAGGATGTTAAATAACAAAGGACTCGCTGTGCTGGAGTCCCCTGTCTCTAGACATCAGTAAAGCTCATCTGGGAATAGTTGCAGCTCCTGGGCTCTCTTTCATTTGGATGAGTTTGGATTTAATAGAAGGTGGAAAAAGGAAAATACCCCTTCTGCACACTGAAGAAAACGCATTCTGAACAGACCACACTGTACCACAACTGGGAGCACCCATGCAGGGTAAGATGGTTCACCCTACATGTCATCTTTCCGCAGCTTCTTCCTCATCTGCCAGCCTGGCACCACTTTGTCCTCCAACCACACCAGGCTCTGCTGTTCGAAGAGGCAAGGGAGGGAGAAGAGGAGGGGGTTTACCTGTGAGCTCTCTCCTCTCTGCTCCCCTAAGAAACTCAGTATGCTGCAGCTGCAAACAGACATCTCCAACAGCTTTACCACTGCCCAGTACAAACCTTTTCTTCCAGAAGAGGTCAAATACATTAGAAACACTATGAACCAACAGACCAGAGAAGTGACTCGTGTAGGTAAGTGGGAGTGTCTGTCACAGGGCAATAGAAATGGAGATGAGTTATCCATGGACGTAGTTCAGGGTGGGAATAATTGCTACCTTTCTTTTGCAATAGTTCTGGCCTTCAGATGACCAACACAAAGTCCTCTCCAGGCAGTCTTGCAATGTTTCCCACACCCTTCTGCAGTCACCACCAAAACACTCACTTGATGCAGCAAACGCTGCTGCCAGCAGATTCTCATCAAAAGGCATCTTCTGACTTTTCCTGGGATTGCAGCACTATTATTAAACTCTGATTATGCCTTTGTCAAATTTTAGTCATTCCGGTTGCAATTCCCCATGCTTGCCATCTGTCCCAAGACAGCTCCCCAGCTAGGAGTGTCAGCTCTGCCACGCACTGACGGCAATGGGGCAATGATGATATAATGAAAGACACTCATCGTGCCTGAAATCCCTAATATGTTGTGTATGAGCTACGAGGAGCCTACTGTAAATGAACTCACTTGGAAACGTTAGAGAGGGTGAGTTGGCACACCGTGGCTCATGGCTGAGCGAGGGGAAGCTGGTGGAGCAGGAAGGATGTTCCACTAGAGGCCACTGTGCTCCTTCAGAACATCTCAATGGCTCGTGAAACTCAAGGCACGAGTGTGCCCGCACTGAAATCCAGGCTGCCAGGATGGGTTCAGTCTTATGAGGAAAGAGGAGCCACACGAGCTCCTCAGGCCACTCCACTCCAAAACCCAACCAAACCCAAAATTACTCAATTGCTCTGCAAGTGAAGACATTATCGGGAGGTTTCCCATTGCTTTAGGTCTCAGCACTAAAATGCTGTCTTCTCTGTACTCTATGTGAGATTGATATTGCTTCTTGCATCTGCAAGCAGTGCAGCTGCCTTTAAAAAGCAGTGAATTTTAGAGCTGAACACTCATAATACAAGGTAGTTCAACAGGAAAACCCCAACTTTTTCAATGTGCTTTATTTTCTGCAGCAAAATACTTAGAGAGCTTCCTGTAGGATTTTCTGGATTGCTGCATTCGTTAGGAGCCAGATTCTGATCTTGCAGGCACTAATGAAAGCTCAAGAGACATCTATCAGTACTGATGGAGTTGTCAACAGTGCGATAAAGATTTGGGCCATACAAAACTTCTGGTCTAGTCAAATCTGTTCAGAAAGGAGCTTGATTTAACTACAATGATTCATGTAGGTGAGACTTGGAGTCAAGTCTCCAGGACTGTGGCTTTGACTGTTATTTAAGACTCTCACCTTCCTCCAACGTCAGAGAGACAGGTTTCCGCTCAAAGTCAGGTGTACTGCATCCCTCTGGAACATCATCCACAAACTGGGTGATGAGAACGCCCGGGATCAAAGATTTCTTGAGGGGTTTTACTAGAAAGTCAGGGAAAAATACATTTCGTTAAATAACATGTTTGTCCTTTGCACTGTCTCTCTGGGACTGTTCCTGCTCAGCTCCTCTTGGATTATAAAGGACCCAGCCATTGCAGTACTGTAGGCTGGAAGCATGTCTGAAGGCTGGAGCATCAGAGGTCTAGCCATGATTTGGATAGAGCAGGCTTTATATCAGTTATTATAGAAAACTTCTAAATCTAGCATAAGAAAGACACCATTGCAAAGGTCAGCAGAACCTGATGGGCCAGTTACCAGTGTCTCTCCTTATGGTGGTGAGGCAGATGTCAGATTGCTGAACAAGGAAAGCAAGTTGGGCTTATTCCCATGGGTACCGCAAGGAGCTTTCACAGCCACATCTGTTCTCTTACCTTCCTGATGGCTTGTCATGATGCTTTGCTCAGCTGCCTCTGGTCAGCACAAACAGGCTACGGGTTCTCCTGTGAAAGAGACAAATCATTTTGTTATTGACAGTTCCCAAGGGGAATGCTCACTTTTATGACACCGTTTGCCCTTCCTCACTTGCCACATCCTAGCAGCCAAGTTGAAAGGCTTGCCAATGAACACATCATGACACAGTTCTGAACCAACACAAACCAGGTATGAAAATGGCTAGCGGGGCTAAATGGGAAATGTACACATGTAACAGCATCCCTCTGTCACCTCTTCCATCTCCATGTCACCTGGCTTTCCTCCAAAGACCTCCTCTCGTGTTTCAGGCAAATATTACACCACATGGCACTCATGTGGTGAGTTCTGATGGATGGCAAGAGCAGTTGCTGAGAAGAAAGCCAGAGATGGATGTCTAAACTGGGGCATGAAGCAGCAGCACCTCCTGATCTAAATTAGCTTGTCTAAATTAGCAACAGACCTGAGAGCACACTAAAAGCTACTACTTACTTTGGAAGGAAAAGGTAAAGTGTGAACTTGGCATTAACTACTTATTGTTACAGATCACTCGTGTGACCTTCTGCCAAAGGTGTCTCTCCCCCTGTATTTATAAACTGGACAACATGTAATGTAACACATCACCATCCTGCAAGCAAACTGTGAAGGCAGATTTCTTGTCACATGAGAGATGCTCAGAAACTCTAGAGTTACCGAAGGCCTGAAAGAGCAATTAGATTAGATTCCCGCGTGGCATTAATGCTGCGTCTCCATTTACCTCTTGCACTCCTTCAGTCAACAAAGGCACACAAGAGCAGGAGACTTTGAACAGCTTGAAAAGGCAGACGGACTTTGTCAGCACACCTATGACTGTAATTCAGTTCCTTACATCAGACAGCCATCCAGCCTGGTATTGCCACACTGCACCCGATGAAAACCCAGAGCAGGACCCCAACACCTCCTTATCATACATCTAGCTCGGAGCTGCATGATCTGTATGATACTGACTTTGTGACCTTAACACAAATCTTATTTTAGGGCTCTACCTACTATCCAAATCTCCTAACTCGGAAAACCGTTCTGTGAGCCTGTGGACTTCAGTGGACATGCACATGAAACAGGAATGGGAAATGATACTTGGGACTGCGTGAACAACAGCCAAGTCGCTTTCTCGCACCTCCTGGTCTGGCGTGGGTGACTTGTTGCTATCCACCAAAACAAGAGTGTTTCAGCTTTTGTGTGCTGATATTTTGGCACATCCCCACAGTTACTGCTGCAAACCACTGGTAGGTGGTGTAAAAATTGCCAATGAAGGGGAAGAATAGCTTGTGGGAGGGAAAAAGACACAAACCAGACATGAAATGAAGATGATTCCAGGGCACCCTGCCCTGCAGCCGGCAGGGCATTGCACAGCAAATAGCAGAGATTTTCAGAGACTCTTGATAACCCTCTTCTGATGGATGTAATTTGTCCTCCAAAGTACTGAACTGTATTAATAGCAAACATTATAATCCCCTATTGCCTTTTGCAGCCTTTTATCTTCCTAAACATGTCACCACTCCTGGAGCTGAAGTGTCTAATGCTTACAACTTTCAACAGACATGATTGCTTGACATTAGCTCGCAGAGGCATTCCCCTAAGCTCTTATGATGTTACACTCACATTTATTCTTTGCTACTCCGGACTTCTTCCCCCCCCAACACTTGGCAACACTGACGAGCATCTATACCGAAACACAAACACGGTCCGAATTCTCAGGTCCAAAGCCATCAAGAAACCTATTGCTTACGGTACCAATGGTTGTTCTCAGTCCAGAGTGACAGTGGATATACGTTTAATGCTAACCTATTGAGAGAGTGCTACATGCAAACCTAGTTTATAAAAGGAAACAAATACTGGTGATGTTTGTATAGGTGGTGTTAGGCACCATGTACGCGTTCTCTCAATGTACAACATGCGCTATGTGCACTATGTGTAAACTGCTGAGTTTATAGGGCCTGAAATATCCCAGAAATCCACTTGGATTAAAGATAAGCTGCTGTGAGTGCTTAAACTCCTGTGAATTCATACCTTCTGGAGGGCGAGACAGCAGCATGGTAATGCCACACATTGATTGCACAGTTAAAATAACAGTGCCGGGATATGCGAGAGAACATTCCTTCTGCAGAATTAACCCAACCACATTGCATTTCCTAGTGTCGTCTGTGTTAAAAGAGGCCCACAAAATGACATATCAGCTGGCAGAGCCATTCAGACCCTGCCCTGCTTACTGTTAACATTTCTACTCCTTTGCTTCACGAATAACCATGGTTTTTGCTTTGACTTCAGGTCAATCCCAGAAAAAGAAATCACAGCATCTTTGCAAAGGAATGGAAGGCAGCAAAAGCCTTCCCAGAATGACCACAGTGTAAATCACATCTTCACTCACAGGCGCTTCAAACATGGATGTCCAGATTAAGATGATCACAGAGGTTGCTATTTATTCAACAGGGGCAAGTACTTTCAAAAGGCAACCTACTCCTCCCTAGGGGAAATGCTGTTGACCAACATCCCCTGCACAAGAGGGCTAATACTGGAAGTGGCTCAACTATCCCACTCCTCTGAAAAACACATCCTTGTTATGCGTTAGGCTTGTTCATAATCAAGGCTTGGATACTCCTCACCCCAGGCAGAAGGCTGCCTGCTTTTCAGCTGCAGAGATGTCCCCTTTGGAGGTAGTGGCAAAGTTTCCACGGCTTTGAATGCAGAGCTGGAGCAAGCCCTTGGCTAGTGAGGCTATTTTTAACCTACCAAAATAAACCAGGTAGCCTGGTGGGATGGGAGGTCTGCTCTTCAGCTTGTCCATCTATCATTCTGGCTGGCTGAAGCAGAGCAAGAGCCCATTCCCTTTTGCAGCCGGACTGGACATTAGTGACAGGGCCATAAATCAGCTCAGTGAATAAGCAAAACGTTTTGGAGTCACAGGGTTTGGAGGTACTCGTGGTGTCACAAGTAGTTATTTACGAGGTTCAGGACAGTGGAACACACAGACAAGATGTGACATAATTGCTGGCAGAGGCCGGTGAGCAAAATTAACCAGACTTGTGGAGAAGTGACAGGCACTGAGTGGTTCATGTAGAGGTGATGGGTACAGAGCCATGGGAGGTACCACATCCCATGAGTAATGAGGAGTACAAAGCCATTAGCACAGACAGCAGTAGAAGACCTGAATCATTACAACAAATCAATCAGCAGCAGATGCAAGTCTGGTTCTTGTAATTCCTAAAGATCAGGACAGTCCTGACACAAGGAATGTCCTAAACAAAACACCAAGGCGCTGTGAGCTCAGTCTCGAATCCTTGCCGTGCTTTACACCAGAGACCCAGGTACTCACTGAGAAGAAGCATCTCTCACCTTAAATTGCTCTTTCATGTCTGGGTGGACTTTCTCTGTTTGGGCAACCTGGCCTAGTGGAAAGTGTCCCTGCCCATGGCAGGGGCTTGGAACTGGATGATCTTATGGTCCCTTCCAACCCAAACCATTCTATGATTTGTTGACTTTAATATTTTCAACTTGAATCTTCCTATTTCAAAAGACTTTCGAAGGAAAATCTCTAAGAGTTTGGTTAGAACCACGGAACTGAAGGCCAGCAACTGCAGAAGCACAGCTCCATGCAAATTCCTGGGCATGTCAGAGAGGGGGAACGTCACAAGCACTCCAGTGATGAATTGAGGTCTTGTGGAGAGTGGGGAGGAATGCCCAAGGATCAGATTTTGTGTGACTTATTCCTTTGGTAAATCTATACTTAATTTGATCTTCTCTTCTGCCTCGGGGATTATGACTATAAGTGATTGCTCACGCTGCCCACAAGTTACGTACACATACACCAGATACGCTCTATAGCTATTTGTTTACAAAAGTGGCATTGACACAAAATGCCATCAGGAGACACGCACCAGCTGCATTTTCGAAGTGAAGGAAAGCAACGGAGCCCTAACAGCAATGAACTGAAGAGTGAACTCGGGTCACTTTGGGACGACAACACAAGGTCAGGTCAGTCTGTTCCTGTCGATGTCCACAACACATCCATGAATTCTTGCCTAGCAGACGTGTTTTCACACAGTCGATGAATTTCAAGCAAGGATCACAACAGATGTCCTTTAGGAAAAACCAACATATCCCTGCTTACTGTCCCAAGAAATGCGTGCAAAACACATTAGAAACCATAGTGTACCCATACCACAAGTCCCACGTTAGCTGCATGGGATAGTTATGGCAGATCTACAGCAACCTGCCATCTTCCCAGGGAAACCAGTGCACGCTACAGGACACCACTCCTCCCAGAACATCTACACCCATTTTCAGACCCACTACACCACAGAGCACCGGCTGCCGTGAGAGTGATGGGGGCACTGCACACTCCCAGCTCTCTATCATCCACACGCAAATCTCAGCGGGGACATGACCAAACTCACTGCTTTACAGGTTGAGCTTCTGAGATGATCCTGCTCGAAGTCAATATTGCATCTCCCAGCAGCACGGTGGCTTCTTCTGTTGGCTCAGACCGCAGAGCTCTTCATAGCAGTTCAATAGGTCTCTTGGGCACAGGTATTAGCGATCTGTCTGAAAGAAGCCGTGCCCCTTATTAGCCTGTTGTAAATGTCACTCAGTGGCAAAAGAAATGAGATTCCTGTCCCGCTCACACCTCTCCCCTCTCCTAGAAGCTATGTCTGTGCTCAGGACCTGCCCACAGTCTGCTGTGTGTAGTTGTAGGGGGCTCATTCTACACCCATAGTCCCACAGGACCAGGGGAGGTGCCATTGAACCCAAAGCCTTTGGCAAGCCCCAAGCAAGGCAGCGGGCCAGCTTGGTCAGATGTGACCATCAGTCAAGACAACACTGGATTTCCAAATGCAAGCTCAGTCAAGACTTCGTGCCTCAAAGAAGGACAAACATTTGTATGGATCAATGGCTTCTCCAAAGAAGAGACAAGCTGTATATCCAAGTTTTGTAGGACACACCAGTAGATTGGAGGCAGCATGTCCTTAGATCTCATGATTCCTTAGCAGAGAAGTCAAAACAGTGGGTTATTGCACTTCTGCATAGAGTGACCATGCCTGGGCTTGGCCTTCATACCCAGAGTCTTTCAGTCTGTGCTATTCTGAGAGGTCTGAAAGAAACCCAGCTCCTCCTAGAACAGCCCCACTGCTACAGCCAAACCAGACATCTCAAAGCGCAGTCTTTCCTTCCATCCAAGCCACAGGCTGATTCCATGAGCAGCAACAGGGCCACTGATTTCCATGGACAGGTTTATGCTAGAAGTGCAAGTGCAGCATATTGTGCCCTGAAATCCTTTGTTTCCAGTCTGCCCTTGCAATTTGTAAACCTCCTTCCCCTACTCAGAACACCGAGGTACCTCTGTTTAATTCCTGATGTTCAGAGATGGTCAGTCTAGGACTGAATGCTACCTTCTCCCAGCAGCACTACATGCAGACAACAAAGCCTGCTCTCTTTGAGCATGAAAGTCTACTTTCATTCATTTCTGGCTGCGAGCATACAGTCTTGATTCCCTTTGCATTGTGTCCAACATACTCATATTCAATCCTCATGTTCAACTCTGAGGTGAAGGGCTGGTTCCTGAAGTTGGCAATCAAAGTATTTCTATCACGGTGACCATGGCTCACATGAAGTTTTCCCCTGGTTTCCCATCAGAAGACTCAAGTTCTTAAATCTGTGGTCAACAAAAGGAACATACAGCAAAAACTTGGTCCTGTAGCTGGGACTCGTGTCAAATAGGACAAAGAGAAGAGAACCACAAAGAGCACCATTTCTGCTCATCTGAGAGAAGCTTTCAGTTGAAAAGGCACTGGCAGTAGCACTATGATCTATCACACATCGACTGTTCTGATCCAGAGATCAAAACCTTTGCAGCACTGGGGAGCACCATTTTAATCCAGTTAAAATATAAATGTGACAATTAAATTCTGGAGTAATTTTCTTCGTTCCTTCTTTTCTTTTTGACAGTGGTTGCTGGTGACAGTGCTTGCACCTTCCCCATTCCTAAGAAAACAATGTCAATAGAGGAAACTGCAGTTGTTCCAAAGCTTGGGCTGAGATCATTCTGTTCTGCATCCCTTGTCATGTTCACAGTGACACAAAAGTAGAAGCAATTCCAAAACCAAAGATATGAACAATTTGAGAGTTAACAAGCTAAGAAAAGAAACCAACAAGGATTTCCCACCTGATACTGGAGAACCCTCTCTCTTGGTAGCAGATCCTATTTTCTAGCCATGTCCTCGGCGGTTTCCCACAGCACCTTTCTCCACCTTTAGGCCATCAGGACATCATCATCCTTAGACCTTGATTGGGTGCTGTAGCCATAACATTAAGTACCTTTAATACAACCCCTTGCTACACAAGTCTCTGAAGACACCTCATGTAAGCCACAGGAACGCTCCCAAAGGAAGCATTTATTGGCATCTACCGAAACCTGAATTGAGGGCTCATCAGCTGCAGCAAGAGCCTTCCCCTAAGCAGAGTTAGCCCAGCCAAAGGACCTGCACTTCCCAGAGCCACACGGCTTCCTGCTGTTCCCATGTACGCTCCCTTTCCAGTGGTTTGCTCCTCACTGGCAGTGCACTGCCGATGATATTTAGTCTCAAGTCACATTTAGCTGGTGTGATCTGCTCGAACAACTGAGGAATTCCCGATTAGAAAGACAGTTGGATCTAGCAAGTACCAGAAGAGCCACAATTCTGCCTGGTCCACCGAGGCCAGACCTGATGAGGCTTTGCCTTATTTCCAGCCCTGGTTTTACGGTTTCCTTGGCTGGAAGGAATGGAGACCTCTCCTACAGATGGGCTGATAACTCAAAACCATCTGTGACAGAGCAAACTCCTCCAAGCGACTGACCTTCTTCCATTTCACAGTTTGTTTGCCACCCGCCCACCCAAAAGTCCTGTTAACCCCTGCATGCCAGTGGATAAGCTACCACATACCACTGAAAACCTGCAAAATGTCACAAGGAAGCCCGGGTACATTCAGCAGCGGTCACTGCTTCCACTGCAAAGGGGACGCGTTTTGCCCTGGAAGCAAGTTCATCCCGCTGATGAAGGGCAGTGAGGAAGTGTCAAGAGGCAACAGCTGCAGGGCAGTTATTTCAGGACTGTATTTGAAAGTGCATTTTATGTGGAAATGAGACTCTTCTGATCTTCTGTTCTCCCTGCGATTCCCTTCTTTGGTATATGAGGATGAAGGCGACCCGGTCTGACCAGTGACAACGGGCACAACACCTCCTACAGACTGTTGGTGCCCACCACGTGGCTTGAAGCAAGAATTGAAGAAACCAGGACGTAGTAGGTCCAAAAAGCTGACTGGAGTTTCCAGCTCATGAGCAGATGACCAAGGTCAATACTTGAGTCACTTGGCCAAGCTGCACCATTCCCCTGCAGCATGGTCACTGCGCTGAAGGTCAAGGTGATGTCAGGGAGGCTTTGGGGCAGAAATACTCAGAGATATGTAAGAGGTGAAGACATGCAAAGCTCAGTAGTTAGGTTCAAAGTCTCTTTTGACATAATAGCAATGAGAACCCCATAAACACTATGCAAGAACACAAAAAGTTGCATTCAAGGAGGGACAAGGGCATGGAAAATGGAATAAAGGTCCAAATTCAGTGAAGACTACCGGCAGCCCTACAACCACCCAACACACTTTATCAGATCAGGTGGGCTGAGAGCACTGATCTTGCTGGTCCTGTACAAATTAAAGGACATTCTCTGTTCAGATCAAGCAATGGACCAGGCAGGTCACAGAATGGCATTTTGGTTTTAGCAGGAGAATGCCCTGCACTAGGATGAGGAATGCACATGCACCATGTATGGGGGTGCCCCAAATGAGTCTTCTGGGCTCACTATAAATGTGATGCACTGAGCACTGAGCACTCACAGTTCCCTCTGATTTCAGTGGAAGATGGAGCTTGGAGCTCTTTAGAGATACCTGCTCTAGTGGAAGGTGACCATGGCACAGGGTTGGAACTGGATGAGCTTTAAGGTCCCTTCCCACCCAAACCATTTTATGATTCTAAGACGCCTGGGCCCTCAAGACCATCTCATCCATGTTGTACACCCCAAAAGAAATGTAAGGGACTATTTTAAGGCTCAAAGCCTTGGTTATTTTACCAACCACACTCAAGATGCCAGTGCCCTTTGTCACCAGCAAGCTGAGGTCCATCATTGTTCACACAGAGCCATGATCTGCAGTTAACTGGACTTTCACATGCTGAGATGCAACTCAACATAAGGAAAAGATTAAAATCAGGGTGATGAATTCACGCAGCAGCAGTGTCTGCTTTCACACTGAGGATTAGTCCCCTCCTTCCCACAGTGTATAGAATTCCTTCTGTTCCCTTGTTCAGGACTGATTTAATCTGTTTGCATCCATGACTGACTGGAAGCGACTTGCTAGCATGATCTGTGATTTAGATGGAGCCTGGCTACCCATAAACCTGACATTCCTCCTTTTCCCTTGCCACAGCTGCTCTCACAACTATTTTTCCTGCATCTTCCAACACCTGGGCTGGCCAGCGTTGGAATTTCCTTGCCCTTCTCAAAATCATGGACAACAAAGATGCAATTAAACATACACGTTACCAGACACAACACCCCATCAGCACTTCTTGAGGAGCTGAAGACGACATCTTCACCCACTACGTGCTTTAGTGAATGCAGTCAGACATGCCTGCACCACCTGCACTTGACCTCATATGGCCATTGTGCTTTGCCAAAAGTCTTCTTCTCCAGCTAAACCCAACTATGCACGCCCGAACCATTTCACATGCACCCCTTGGGCATGCGGAGGGTTAATAAAGCTCACTGCATGCACTGAAACCCACTATATTGTGCTGTTTGGATGCCAGGAGGCATTCAAGTTACAAAGCTGCTTCTCATTTCTCCCCCTCCCCAACAACACAACACAACCAGACATAACAAACCCTCCCGTTGTGATTTATTTGTTTTCCCAAGGAGCCAGGAGCAACAGATGAGGAAAACCCAGTCCTCATGAGGAGCTATTTTAATGTTCCATGCCCTGATGTGCCAGCAAGTTTGACACTGAAGCAAATGGGAAGAAAATCCCTCTGAAACCCTCAGAGGCTCCAGCATGTGGCACCTTCCCACTCGCTTTAGCTTCACATTATTCCCAACGTTGCTGTAGTACTGCCCTGCCTGACCTGTGCCTGCACAAGTTCAAGTCCGGCACCTCCAGAGGACTCCCATCGCTGGGAATGCCGTCCTATTCCTTCTGAAGGTTGTCCTCCGTCAAACGCTCGCCTTTCCCAAGCGCGCCACAAAGTGCCATTGAGAGCCGGAAAATGATGCCAGCACACCGCGAAGAAACAACCAAACCAGAAATACTCCCAGGGGAAGGAGAGGCCATCTCTCCCCATTCACCCCGACTTGCTCCAGCAACCCCCCAGTGCCCCAAAAAGGTCGCAGTGCTTCCCTTTTCCCCGGCATGAAACCAGCAGGGACCGCGGCTCCCCATCAGTCACCTCCTCTGCCTTGTGAAGGTGACCACAAGGAGCCCAGCACTCACCTGCGGGTGCCACAGCAGAGCTCCTTGCGTTCCCTGGCGCTGGCAAAGCCGCAGCTCAGCCGAGTCCTTCCTGCAGCCTGCGCTCAGCTGTGGGATCAGTCCCTGGGATCCTTCTCAGCTGCTCCCTCTGCCTCCCCTTCTCTCACACGTACTCCGTCGCTCTGGTAGGTGAAGCCTGTCACAGGGCTGTTAGCCGGCACGACAGATGATTTCTGTGCAAGGACGTGATGCACCTGACTCCTATTCGTTATTATTTCAGTCCATACCAGTAATGGTGCTGGACGATTTTGAGATTAACGTAATTCTCCAATGTGTCCCAGTTGGAGTGGGGCTTTCACTGCAGATTGTGTTTCCTCCTCACGGCAACTCATTAAAAACGGACACAACCCAAGGGCTCCGGGTGCTTTAAAGGAAACTGCCGCTGAGTTGGGTTGAAGCCAATCTCGACACGAACCAGGGCTAGTAACCCACCAGGTAAGGTGAATTTGGCTTCAAAGCACATTGAAAGATGAGGCTTCCCCAAGCTTCCTCCTTTCTAAATAACTCTTGAAGAGTTCGGGTTATGAATATGAGGGACAGAGAGGGCACCTCACTGTTGAAAAGCAGGAGCCTGCACTCCAGCTACATGGCTGGGAGCAGCGGCTGCTACCCCCATAGCTTTGTACACCCCTGGGAATAAAAGGTACCCTCTGAAGCATTAGCAGGGGATTAGGAACCATTAGGTCAGGCTGGAAATGGAGATCAGATGCTCCTGCAGACTAGGTTCTGCTTATCAGTAAAGGCTTTCTGTGCTGGGAACAGCAATCCAGAGTCACCTGGAGCTGATGTAGATAATCCAAGAGAAACAAGACCGAGTCCCAAAATTCAAGCATCCAAGGCAGGAGATGAAGAGGTTACAGGCAGCTTCTCCAGCTTGCAGATGGTAGTGGGCACCCATGGAGCACCCAGCACTCCCCTTGCTCCCATCCCTTCGCAGGTCTGAAAGTTGTAGACATCTCTGGTGTTTCATTGCCCATGTTGCTCACCACAGGGATAGAATCATAGAATAGTTAGGGTTGGAAAGGACCTCAAGATCATGTAGTTCCAACCCCCCTGCCCTGTCACACTAAACCATCCCACCCAAGGCTTCATCCAACCTGGCCCTGAACACCGCCAGGGATGGAGCACTCACAACCTCCCTGGGCAACCCATTCCAGTGCCTCAGCACCCTAACAGGAAAGAATTTCCTCCTTAGATCCAATTTAAACTTCCCCTGTTTCAGTTTGAACCCATCACCCCTTGTCCTGTCACTACAGCCCCTGATGAAGAGTCCCTCCCCAGCATCCCTATAGGCCCCCTTCAGACACTGGAAGCTGCTCTGAGGTCTCCACACAGCCTTCTCTTCTCCAGGCTGAACAGCCCCAACTTTCTCAGCCTGTCTTCATACGGGAGGTGCTCCAGCATCCTTGTGGCCTCCTCTGGACTTGTTCCAACAGTTCCATGTCCTTTTTATGTTGAGGACACCAGAACTGCACACAATGCTCCAGGTGAGGGCTCACAAGAGCAGAGCAGAGGGGCAGGATCACCTACTTCGCCCTGCTGGTCACGCTCCTTTTGATGCAGCCCAGGATACGGTTGCTTTCTGGGCTGCGAGCGCACACTGCCAGCCCATGTTCATTTTCTCACTGACCAAATAGTCACACCTTGAGTGATAATGCCAGTCATACCCAATAACTTCAAAGGCAACCCCATGAGAGGGGGGACATGAGCACATCAATGCCTCTATGAAGATGGATAAAGCTCAACAGCTTGTCTTCTTCAAGGAGGAAAATGTGTTTGTGGGATAGACTGTGCATGAAGTACTCCAAGCACTGAAATGTGGGCAGACTCCACAGCCCCGACAATGTGACCTGCCCTGGCATCACACCAAGTCCAGCACCACCCAACAGAAGAGGCAAGAATCTAAAGCCAACCTCATTTCCAAAGGTTTTGCTTCTAACCCTTGAAAGTAATCCCCCCCACACCAGGCAACGGGCCCATTGCCCCCCTGCATAACGCTATACCTCCAATGCACCAAGCTGGGCAAGCAAGTAACTGTAAGAAGGCATAGCAAGAGGTAGCAGGGTGAACAAGCAGGAGGACAGCAGGTTTGCCTGGGCTTTTAAGTCAGATAACCGAAATGTGGTCATCATTCCCAAAGTCTTTTACTTTGGAT
Organism: Lathamus discolor; assembly: GCF_037157495.1. NCBI lineage: Eukaryota > Metazoa > Chordata > Aves > Psittaciformes > Psittacidae > Lathamus > Lathamus discolor. The sequence continues at coordinate 5,073,475 of NC_088902.1, forward strand.
TAACCAGGTTTTGGGGTTTGGATTCTCAGTCCCTTGGCATCACAGTGGCCAGCTGAAATCTACTGGGAGTTTCTTATCTTGCTGCTCAATAGTTCAGCATCCTTCCTGTTGATGAGAGAGCTTAAGTTGGTACCCAATCTGCTGAGGTTATACCGCAACAGATTTAAGCCATAAAGTGCAGGTGACACATCCCAACGAATCTGCATTTGTACACATTTACGCACATTTACAGTCAGCAAAATATATAAATATAAGGTCCTATTTAGTGCTGTAGAAGAGCAAAAATTCCTTCTGCTCCCAAAAGCAACGTACTGCAACAACCCAGGAGATGCTAAAATCGGCCTCACAGACTTGAAAATATGTCCCAGTCACCAGGCTCAGAAATCCAAAGGGCAAGCTCATGTAATGTGTTTAACTTAGCAATCTCCTGACACATCCCGTCCCTATAACCCACTCCAGTGATTTGTAAGCCTGGGTATTCCCTTCCCTTTGACAGCCCTCACAAAGATGATTTCCTGCTGGACACGTGAGAGGACTCTATTGGAAACCCCCCAAACGCTGCCTGAGCTGACCTGAGGATGTCAGACTCCAGCTCTACTTTTATCCCCGATTAGGAAGTGGTTGTTGGTTGCCTCGGAATTGCACTTGTCAGGAATGGAAACTCTTTGCCAAAATAAACCAGTCAGATTTATCCAGCACACAGATATTGTTGCTGTCCCAGAGTATTATCCCAAAACACTGTCATGTCAGCTCAGCCAGCCCTGGCCCTCTCCCCTTTCATGTTTGCAGCCCAGTCGTTGAATTGTCTGTTAGAAGTTGTACTGAGGGCACAGAAACCTCCTCACTGCTACACTAGATGAGGGTGAAACACAGAAATGAACTGCTAGTGAGGCCTGAGCCTTTGTTGTGACTAAGGATACAGTCCTCTTCGTGCTCTTCTCATCTTGATGCTCAAGCAGCATGGTGTCTCAAGGATGCAGACACGGACACAAGACACAGTTGTGCCAATTGTCACATCTGAGCCAGTTTTCGGCTGCCCAGCACATAGCCTTGACAAGTGTCCTACAGCCAGGCACCACAACTGCTTGAGATTGAAAGCACAAGCTCCATGCCAAAGCAGGATGCAGCCTGGTGGCAGAGCATCCATCCGAGCCGCCAAAGACCTATTTTTAATTGCATTTGCCATCTCTCAAGCATCCTGACAGGAACAACACCTCACAGTCCCTGTGGGCACCTGAGGCTCTACAATTCACTATTGCCTTCAAAGGCCAGACTACATCAGTAACCACTGCCTGTGGTGAGGCTGATGTCAGGTTGACCTACCCCATAGCCAGGAGCTCAGCGCACACACTTGGATATCAAGGGTATGGTTCCAAGACAGAAACTCTACCAGGTGAAGTGCTAGGATCCCCTCCATTATCCACACCCAGGGAACAAATCTGAACTACCCCTCTCAAGCTGTCCTACAGCCTCCTGCCAAAGCAAGCACCTGCAAGGCAGACAAGTTGCTGAAGCATCCAACCGCACTCGGAGCCTTCCAGTGGCTTCAGCTACAAGGCAAACTAAAGGCCATTGCCACCAGAGCTTCTTTTATTGCACATCCCTTCCCTCCACCCCTAATCCACCCACATCCTGCAATGGCTCAGTAACTGCATCTTTAGAACAGCAGCAGGGGGACACAAGAGTGCTCCAAGTATCCAGTCACATTAAAAAGGATGGGCTACAACCGAAGCAGCTGGGATTACCAAATTGGGGGTGTGATTCACCTCTTCCAGCCTCCTTTAAATGGAATTAGGAGACTCAGTGTAACTCACCTGACCCAGTACCAGAGCCTGCCCTTGTGAGCTCTGATTGCTATCTGGGTAACCCGACCTGGGAGCACAGAACAGGGCAGATGACACTACGAGAGACCGTAAGTGCCCAGCCTACCAACAGCGCAGCTTGGGTCCAAGCCCAAAGCAGGTCTGATATCACCCTGTCACTCTGTCCTGGCTGACAGTGGCAGGGTTCTTGATGGTCTTGTGAGGGCTTTCACCGCATCATGAAGGCAGCTGAGCTTTTTGCCCCCAGACAGCCCATGGCAACCAATTCCCTCATTCTCCCATGTGATAGTGACCCAATGTGGGACAGACACGGACCCTTACTCCTCAATACCAGTCCCAAGGCCAGAGCAGGAATCTTAGCAGAGAAATGCCTGTAGGAGTGCAATGGGACCAGGAAGAACTGGACTGTTCCCTGATAGAAAGGGTAGCCCAAGGGACCTTCCTCAGACACATTCACCCAGAACCTGATGAGGGTAAGCCAAGAGGTGACGGCAACAGGGCCCATCAGCAGCCCTGTCATCGTCAAAGGCAAGGTAAAAGAGCCAGGTCCAAAATCAATCCGGGAAATTCAAAGAGCAGCTTGGGAACAGCCTGAAAAGAGCCACAACTACAGCAAAGTGCAGGAAGAGGAGAGATGCCCAGGCCTGAGTTTAAGTAGAGCTGCTGGGCCATGAGCAGAGGGTGTGGGAAGGGGTCCCATGTGAGACTGCTCAGGGCAATTAAGGCCTGTTAGTGTGCTCGATTGCAGAACTTCATTCCTGTGACACCGCAGCTCACCCAAACCTTGCACCCAACAGGGACTCTCAGCACCATGCTTCTAATTCAGCCCTTCCTTCCACCCTGCCTCCCCTAAACCCTCCTGCTTCTACAGGTGGAAGCGTGAAGTCTGAGGTGTTCAGACCCAGCTAACAAGTACTGAGCACCTGGAGCCTTCCCTAACGTTGCTGGGATCACCTGGATGCACATGAACTGGTGCCCACATGCTGGACCACTGGGATATGAGCATCTTGGTCCTTGTGGGTACGTGCATATGTGGGACGGAGGGAATGGCAACGTTTTGCTTTACAATAAAATCAAACCACTTCCTCTCCTTTAATATCTCACACTGAGTTCTGCCACCTCGACACAACATCACTCCCTACAACACAGCTAAGTTTGCAACCGCCTGGGAAAGGCAGAGCCTCTGAGAAGGAGCTGGATGATGCTATTGTATCTTGCAGCCCAGTTTACAACCCGGTCTCTGGCAATACTTTTTCTGTATTGGCTTTTGTGATAGCCGTGTATTTTCCAGCAATCAAGCACGTTCTGCTGCCTGTGGTCAGGCAGACAGGCAGGCTCCTGCCTGACCCAAAGGCAGAGGGACAGAGGGAGGTCCCTTTTCAAGGCAGATGGGTGGAGAGATGCCTCATTGAAATGAGCAGGGTAATGTCAGGGGTGCTGATACATCACAGCCAGACTAGAAGGGAGGAAAGGAGGAGTGGGTGTCAGAGACAGATCCTGTGTCAGGACGGGTGATGGATGAGGGAGGACCGTCTTCTGGGAAGGGCGGCTGGGGCAGACAATGCCAGTGCCAGGAGCTGAGCAGGAGGAAACAAGACCCACGCGAAGGCCCTGATTAACCCTGCATTTGGACAGAACTGAAGGCAAACTGAATGGCAAGCAAATTGCTCGCAGTTTGGGCCTTTACAAAGTCCAGCATGTCCTTGTCAATCTCTTTGACTGGCAGACTGGGAGTCCCAGATGGTTCAGAGCTGTCTGGGACCATGATAGTGAATGGGTCATCCTCTCGGCCATTCATGTGCTTTTCAGGTGTAGCTCACTTTACACTCACCACTCACTCCTTTCTTTTCACCAGTGAGTGCGTCTGCTTTAAAGTGACCATGCAGGGGCAGAGCTGTCTATGCAGCCCACGGTGAAGGGGAGAAACCTCACACATTTATCATCCGAGATGGCTGCCCTGTATTCCTCAGTGCCACCATGATTTCATATCCCTTACTGTTCCTCAGGGCCAGATGGGTCACGCTGGCCGCTTCCCAGTCCCTGCTGGGAGGAGGAAAGCACTAGTGAGATGCTCCTCTTGGCCATTCCTTTCCATTCCTTTCATGGCAATATTAAGCAACTTGGGTCCCACTCCAAACTGGCAGCATCAGAGTGGGAGGCTGCTGATGCAGGAGGGTGAGTCTAGCACAGAGAACAAGACTCCAGCAGCCCAGGAAGATACAAACTCAAAAGAGCCCTAAAAAGCAGGGAGCAATGAACTAAGCCATTAACTGTTGTTGTTCCCCTCCTGCAAGAATATGAAGACAACATTTCTGGGCTTAGTGTTGATGAAGACATGCCCGCCTTTCCAAGTAAGATTGTAGTTTTCTGTCCCATATGTCTCAATGTTCAGCTTTTCCTTCCTGGCATAGTATTTTCCTATCTATCCATCATCTTCCAAGCGGCTATCTCCTATTTCAGGTACCTTTCTTTTCCCTGTCCTCTCTCTTTATTTATCCTGTTGGGCAACTTGTATCGTCTTTGTAGCTTCTGAACTTACATCTCATTGATAAGAACATTGAGATCCGCAGTTTGTCTTCTCTGGCAGGGTTTTGGCCTCCTTCCTGCCTCTCTAGGTATGCCTGCAAAAATAGCATATGGGCATTGCTGCCTTATGACCACATCCTTGAGAAATAAACTTCCCCAAACAACAAGCCCCAGCCGTCTGAGGCAGAAGCCAAGATACACTGGCCTTGCCACATGCCGCAAAGGTCAACAGACCCAAATTGCTGGATCAGACAGGAGGACAGAATGCCAGAAGCAAAGGACATATAAATCTACTGACTGTTAGCTTAACTATGTCAGCTGATTTCTGAGCTCAGCCAGAGAGGGAAAGGAGAAAGATGGTCCCAGTTTACCTTCACAGGTCTCAATGAATTGAGGCTTCTTTCAAGCACACACAGTTACAGCAGTCCCTGAAGTGTTTCACCCAGTAAACCTGGGATCAACCGGATCGAAGTCTTGAACTGAAATCTACCCCCAAAAGTGGTCGTTCTTTGAGAGTGAGGCTTGACTCAGAGTATGGAAAGGCTGGCAAAAAAAGAAGACCCAGCAAAGGATAAAGGCATCAGTGGGCAAAGGAATGGAGAAGGAAGAAAATTCAAACAGAAGTTACTGAAATTCATCAAAGTAGTAATTGTAGGAAGTAGGACAAATGGAATTAACTGACCATAAAGAGGAATATCAGGAGGTTTTTAACCATCCGATCTGGCTAACACAACCACCTAGTCGGAATAAGCAGGCAGAGTGTCTGACAGAGTGAGCAGAGATTGATTTCTTTTATAATGGGAGCTCTGGGACACAGCTTTCTGCCACTCAAATTCGGAGCTCTTTGCTAAGGTCAGGAACTAATTCTGAGAGGACAAACAGCGGAGACACTGCACTCAGAAACTCTTGGCTGCAGTAAAGGCCAGTTGGGAGTGACTTGCTCTATAGTTATCTTGGCAATTTGTTGGCCCTAACCTTGGGCATTCTCTTTCAGTAGCCAAACTATAGTGAACTTTGCTCACAGCAGAGCGCACACGTATCAGGCCAGCAGCAGGGCAATGAAGAAAGCTGTAAGACAGTGCATTCATTTGAAGCAACAAGGCAGTGTTACAGATTAAAGTGTTACCAACATCCCTGCCAGTGAAGCCCATAGAAGAGGAGGGCCCAATTCTCCCTGCTATCAAAACCTCCGTGTCGCTTCAGTAGAATCACAGATTGCATCCAGACAGAAATAACACTTCTGTGTGTGCGTCCTCTGCTCTGCCAGCCACAGCAATGATTCCTCCATCATCTGGTGTCTACAAGTGTGTGTGTATTCGTATTTGGGTCTACATATACATAGCACTTTACTGGCGCATGCTGAGTGCTTCAGGGCCTGAAGAATCGCAGCAGCTCTCTCAGGCTTCATGACTGCCGACTTGTGACCAAGAATGTGAATAGCTGTGACCCAAAGAGTATCCACTCCACCTCCTTCGGCATCCGGCTGACAATTGAGCTGACAGCAGAGCTAATGCTCCAGCACGCGGTGTGGAGAGGGCCGAGTCCCCTGCTGCAGGCTATAAATTACACGCGGCCAGTTTTAACACCTCTGGGTGCAGGAAAGCTCCCAGCGGCGGTGGCTGTGTCGTCCGCCTGCCCAAACACGTGTCAGCGATAAGGAAATCACCCCCCTGGTGAGAGGCATTTTAGAAGCTCTGAGGAGAGGTCGCAGTTGCAGGCAGGACAGTGCGAACGTGGCTGCAGGCACCTTCTGACCCCCCTTGGCTTCAAGGACAGGAGCTCTCTCTGCAAACAGATCTCCCTGGCAGAGGCCTGTGCCAAACACATCTGCTACAACAGGACGTGTCCTGTGCCCTTCCGCTGGGGATGTTGCGCTGGACCATGAATCCCCGCACTGTTTCCTGAGGAGGTGGGAACCCCACGGCTATTGCATGACCTGTTTCACACGGGCAATGAGCTTTCCTTAGGCAACCAGCAGAAAAGGCTCTCTCCAGACTTTAGGGCAAAACACATAAGACCTGACATGACCATTCGACTGTCCACCATCCCTTTCAGAGGTACCGAGAGCATCCGGAGGCTATCCGAGTCGTTTCTCCATGTTCAGTGAGACCCACTGACCGATGTGGTTGCGAATCCAAGGAAAAGAAGGAAAGGAAAAGATTGTTTCACAATGAGAGCAAGCAGTCACTGGAATAATCTTCCCAGGTGCATTCCCCAGCACTGGACACTTCTATGATTCAGCTGGACAGAACTGGGACAACTCATCTAGGTCATGCTGGGCCTAGAAAGGTTGGACCAGATGATCCTTGAGGTCCCTTCCAACCTGGTGCTCTATAATACCACATTTCTATCACTCCATGAATCTCAATGCCACCATTCAGAAAGGAAATTCCTCATGGAAAGAGTCGCCAGGAAGCAAAACCAAATCAAAGTCTCTCCATAGTCCTGGATGAGCTTTCCCTCACACTCCAGCATCACCCAGCGGTGACCAATTGCTTTGCTTTGCCTCATTTGGATGAAGTGGGAGAAGCAGCCGCAGGAGCAGTGAGACCAGCATCCTGCTCTGCCAGCACCCCCATGGCACCACGCTCCTGTGACATGGCACACCCGTTCCTAAGGAAGTGATCCAGCAGAGCATCTACCGCAGCCAGTGCCAGAATCTAGCTCTCCGCCAGGCTGCTCGCTGTTCTCTGTGCACTGCAGGAAGGCAAACTGGCTCGTGGTCAGGGCTGCTGGGCAGCACATAGAATCATAGAATAGTTAGGGCTGGAAAGGACCTCAAGACCATCTAGTTCCAAACCCCCTGCCATGACACTAAGCATGAGCACTGGTAGTCCTGGGAAGATGTCATTCCTGCTCCAGGGTTTTTGTCTCCACTGACACAGCCGTAGCATGTTTTCCAGGTCACCCACTGCAGCAGTGTGAGTCTGTGGAACTCCATGCTAAAGCTATTTACTTGGCACTGTACAGATACAAGTGGACTTGGGGCGTTGTGGTCCCATCACAGCCTTCCGAGGTCTCTTTTCCTCTGCCCTCCAGGCTGGGTGGTGAGTAGCTCCCTGGGACCATCAATTACAACACACAATTAGCTCCACTAAGGAAGAGTCACAGCACAGCCCTGGCAAACTGCCCTTCCTCCCACTGCTCCCTCATTAGGCTGCTCCTCTCTTGCTGGATCTTCAATTAGCTTGTCAGCAGCAGCTTGGCCTGGATCGAATCCTCTGCAGTCTCCCAAAGGAAACCGTATAGGACACATGGGACAGCAAAAGCAGTGAGAGAGTAGGGTGAGAAGACATGCAAAGGAATCATGATGTGTCTGTGACCTCAGAGGCAGGACAAACTGGGGGTGTGCAAAATGCAAGCAGGCTGAGACCCAGCAATCTCATTCCAGCAAACCCATCATAGGGCCAGCAGAAGGGAGAGACAAAACCCAGCAAAAGCCTCAAGGAATAAAGCCATTTATTGTGCCATTAAAGTGAAGAGCCCAGCCATGGCTGACCCCCAGCTGCACAGGAAAGCTCTGTCTCCCCTTGCTTCCACAAGCCAGCACTTGGCCTCAAACCACCTTTTCCCTGTATTCTGCAGCCATTCCCCTTGTCTGCATCCCTCCGAGCTCAGCAGATGCTCCACAGCATGGAGCATGGAAGGAGGGGAGGGCAGAAGTGCTGCATGGGGCAAGCAGCCCATAAAACACACACCTGTTGTCAAGCAGAAGCCAAGGCTTATGTCAGCCTGCTGCAAATATTTCCCCTTCCACCTTGGTGACCTTTGCAATTACACTTCACGAGGGAGACTGCTCCCATTAAGTGCTACTTGATCCTCTGTTAATGCAGCAGTTATGAAAGGACCACAGCACTTGTTGATAGGATAAACACCTCTGCAGCGGGAGAAGCTGCAGGGAAGGGGCACACACCTCCTCTCCCCTCTGCTTCCTCGGGTCCCCCTGTCCATCACCACCGTTACTGCCCCACGTGTGGACAAGGAAAGCGGAGCCTGGCTGCACAGCAACCACTGCTCTGTATCTGCTGGCTCAGCTGAGCTGCCAGCGCCTGAACTGCTGCAGAGAAGAGGGTCTGGTTTTCTGATCACCGAATGTTCATGAAGTCACAGAATCCCAGCATGGTTTGGGTCAAAGGGACCTTAAAGCTCCTCCAGCTCCAACCCCTGCCACGGGCAGGGACCCCTTCCACTGGAGCAGCTTGCTCCAAGCCCCTGTGTCCAACCTGGCCTTGAGCACTGCCAGGGATGGGGCAGCCACAGCTTCTCTGGGCACCCTGTGCCAGCGCCTCAGCACCCTCACAGGGAAGAGCTGCTGCCTAAAACCTAAGTATCTGCAGGATGGTTGATGTCCCCCATGAGGACAAGGGTCTGAGAGCATGAGGCTGCTCCTATCTGTCTATAGACACCTTCATCCACAGAGTCCTCAATGGGGTCGCCTGTAGCAGACCCCCACAGTAATGTCCCCCATTGCAGTTCTCCCTTTGACACATTGACCTAAACAGCTATACCCCCTCCCCATCTGCCCAGCCTCTCTTTCCTAAAGAGCCTGCAACCTTCCATTCCAACACTCCAGTCATAGGAGTGTTTCCATCCCACCACCTTTCAGTGATGTCAATGATATCACATCCCTGTATCCCTAATTCCTCTTGTTTATCCCCCATACTACAGGTGTTTGTATAGAGGCATCCGAGCTGAGCTCCGAATGAAGCCATCTTTTTGGCTGGAGAGGCTGAAGTAGCTCTGCATCACTCCAAGCATTCATTACAGGTGCTGGCATCTGACTGGGAGTGCTGGGATGGATTGGTATCCCCCACCCTCAACACATCCAGTTTAAAGCTGCCTTGACCAGCCTGGAAAGTCTCCAACCAAAGCAGCTCTTAACCAGACCAGCCCCACCAGCCTGCAGTAGACCTGGCCTCCCAAAATGCGTCCCATGGTCTGAGCAAACCCTTGACTATGGCACCTCCCCTCTATTTCTTAACCTGGCAGGTCCATGAGGCCTTGCCAAGGTCCTCCCTTTTGACCTGGAGGATTGATGAGAAAACCACCTGAGCCCCAGAGCCCCTGACTGCCTCTCCCAGGGCTCTGTGGTCCTTCTTAATGCCTCCCAGACTGCTGCTGGCTGTACCACTGGTACCCCCATGGACCACTAGAAGTGGGTAACAGTAGGGCTTCCTAGATCAGGCAGCCTCTCAGCAACATCCCTGATCCAAGCCCCCAGTAGGCAAGACACTTCCCCTGAGAGCAGGTCAGGCTGACGGATGGGTGCCTCTGTGCCTTTCAAAGTAGCATCTCCTACTACTATCACCCACTGCTTTGTCCTGAATAACAAAGCCACCAGTGCCCTGGGGATGATGATTCAGAACACATGTGCAGAGCTCCTAACACTGTGCACTGACAAGAAGTTTCATCAGCTCAGATAAATACCCCTGCCTTCTTGGTGACGGTCCCTCGAGCTCCACATGCCTCACCTCCCCTACCTGCCAACATTTGAAACCTATAAATAGGGCCAACTGGGAGAGGAACAGGGGATGTACATGGCCACCCACTAGATATCTGTCAGGCTGTCAGTGCTTTGCAGGTCCCAGCAGTGCAGATCACCCATGTTTCCATAGAAAGGGCAAGCACCTCCCTCCACAGATGTTCTTTACTCCTACAGCCAGAGGCTGAATCTTGCTCTGCACTACAGACCCCTCTGTCACTGATCCCAAAAGAGCAATGGAGGGCACCATGCTTTTTGGCTCACTTCTCCATGGGACCATTTGTACACAGACCCAGGAGCCCAGTGCAGGTCTCAGTGATGTGGAAGCATCAGTGGAGGTGGGTTACATTTGCACAGGCCACTCCTGTCCAAAGATACCACTTGGAACCTCCTCTTGGAAAACTCCTGACCAAACAGAAAGCCATCGCAGCAGGAGTGCAGGGCAGCTTCTGTGTCTCCCCTTCCAAGCACAAGGCTCTTTGACACGTACAGGACAGCCTGCTTTCCAATCAGTGTCTGCTTGCTGGTAAAAGCTGTTAATGCTTTGTATAGTCTCCTGTCAGCAACATTATCCCCTCCTGTCCTATCCCCTCCTGCTGAGACCGGGACGAGGGATTGTCCTCTTCGGTGCCTGCAGTGGGACATGGAGAGGGGGAAGGTGAAATACAATATGAGCAATATGGCAGCAAGCAAGGCTAACCAAAAAGCTGTGAGGGAAGCAGGATTCCGAGAAGAGGGAATGCTGGGGGAGGATAAAGCATGGAGTCTCTTGACAGCGCTCCAGGATCGTTTCAAAAGGGCCCGAGAAATGATTTTTTAAGGTCTATTTTTACTACCAGCCCCGTGTGTGCTGAGGGCCCTGCCTGCCTCACCACTATCCTCTTACTTCCAAGATTAGCAACTGAAAGATTCCCTCAGCTGGGAATCCACCAGTTTGGGTTAACGTCAGCACAGCTGGGGTGGTGACATCAAGTGACTGTCATCTGTCACCATAACTGGTCATAAATACACGTACCCCGCTGCAGCTGCCAACAAAAGCTGTGGAGACAACAAGGGATCAAGGCTCCGCTCCTGCTCTCCGGGGGAAGATCATCAAGAGCTATTAAATATTCAAACGAGCCCGTGGTCTTTGGTTCAGGAAGTTCCTAAGACAGATGGAGCTGGGAGGGACTGAATCCATGGCTCTTGTACCCTGCCCCATGCACGGCTCCCACATGACCCAGGGAAGCTGTGAATGCTCCATCCCTGGTGGTGTTCAGCACCCACCTCTTTGGTACTTGAAAATGTTTGCCTTGGATTATGATTGTTACCTGAGAGCTGTATCACAGGCTTATTCTTAAACAGCAGAGGTTGTCTTGGCTTGGAAAACTCTGGCACATGGAAAACAGATGAGTTTTTACCAGGATGTGTCAAAAGCAACATGAAGGCAGCTATGCATCCTGGGCTGCATCAAAAGGAGCAGGAGCAGCAGGTCCAAGGAGGTGATCCTGCCCCTCTACTCTGCTCTCATGAGACCTCACCTGGAGCATTGTGTGCAGTTCTGGTGTCCTCAACATAAAAAGGACATGGAACTGCTGGAACAAGTCCAGAGGAGGCCACGAGGATGCTCAGGGGCTGGAGCAGCTCCCGTATGAAGACAGGCTGAGGAAGTTGGGGCTGTTCAGCCTGGAGAAGAGAAGCTGCGTGGAGACCTCAGAGCAGCTTCCAGTGTCTGAAGGGGGCCTATAGGGATGCTGGGGAGGGACTCTTCATCAAGGACTGTAGTGACAGGACAAGGGATGGGTTCAAACTGAAACAGGGGAAGTTTAGATTGGATCTAAGGAAGAAGTTCTTTACTGTGAGGGTGGTGAGGCACTGGAATGGGTTGCCCAGGGAGGTTGTGAGTGCTCCATCCCTGGCAGTGTTGAAGGCTAGGTTGGACAGAGCCTTGGGTGCCATGGTTTAATGTGAGGTGTCCCTGCCCATGGCAGGGGGGCTGGAACTGGACGATCTTAAGGTCCTTTCCAACCCAAACCATTCCATGATTCTATGACAGGAGAAAAGCAGGCTGCTTTTCCCTCTGCTCTGATGTGGTGCCACACAGGAGTACCCATGTGCTTGTATGAACGTGAGCAGTGTAACATGGGGAACCTTCAGGAGCTTCCCACCTGTGTGTCAGTGCTGGTTGTCCTGGCTTATGTTTTAACTCTTCCATGTAACAGCAAAATGAATGGCTTATGAGCACTCCCTGTCCTTTCCAAGAGCTGTAAAACCCATGGACAGATGTTCTCAGCCCTCCCTAGTGCTGGTCCCCACAGGAGATAACTGACTGGAGTTGAAGCCTGCTTTACCCTGCTCCTCGAGGTCTCACATGAAGCATTTTCCCCACTGTGCTGGTTTTGGCTGGGATAGAGCAAATGTTCCTCACAGCAGCTGGCTTGGATTCGTGCTGGAAATCATGTCAATAACATGGGGTTAGTTCTTGCCGAGCAGGTCTTACACTGATCCAAGACCTTCTCTGCTTCTCACCCCATGAGCCCCAGGCTGGGCGCACCAGAAGCTGAGAGGGGACACAGCCAGGACAGCTGCCCCAAGGGATATTCCACACCACGGGACATGGTGCTCAGCACATAATGCTGAGGGCTGTCAGAGGCTGCAGCTTGTGATTGATAACGCTTGGTCATTAACGTGTGCTCAGAGATCCCTATGAGGATTCGCCACGGCTGCCAGGTCTTTCATGCCGAGATCTTAACGCACCCTCACAAGCAGCTCTTGTGATCCTCACAAGCTCCTCAGCTGCCCTCGCAGCAACCCTATGGCACTGCTGAGAACCACTGGACTGAGGAAACTGAGGCGCATCACCAGAAGCCACTTCCTTGGAGGTGTAAGGAAGCCAGCAGCAAAAGAGAAAACAAGAGCTATTCCCTGGTCTAACCAAGCATCCCACACAGGCAGAGGCTGACCCAATGCCCAATGCCCAATTCCCCTGCATCCTCTCTTTGTCACTGTGCAATTCTGAAAGCATTTCGTTTCATGTTTAACACAAAGATCATTTTGCTGCAGCTGGAGAATGAGGGCTCTTCTCCCGAAATGACAGGACACCCCTCACAGTGGCAGGATGCACCTCTAGGGTGTTTACAAGTTGTTTGGTTACAATGGAAACTCATCCTTTACATACCTGGCAGCTGATGTGTCCCCACCGTGGGGCAGGAAGAAGGTTTGCAGTGTGATCGCTAACACCCGTTTCCAGGCTGACCAAGGACAAGCTGTTCGGGCTGTCCTCAGTCACCGCCACGCTAACAAAAATGCCCCCCATCCTTCAGAAGCTGACACCACAAGTACCACTCCGGACTCATTGCATCAGTTCAGGGCATTAACAGTGATGCCCGATGTATTTCCCCTCCTTTACGTATTTGTGTGCGTGTTTCCCACACTGATTCCCTCACTCTCCGTGCCAAATGAACGGCGTTTGGCCTCTATTCCCAGCACACTGCATGGAAAACTCCTCTGAGGCACCTCCCTCACCTCTCTGCTGCCAACAGAGTGAGAGGCAGAAACCGGGAGGGAACAGCCCCATGAAGTCATCGCTAACCCTGCAGTGTCCCAGGTACGATGAAGCCTCCTGAAGGCTGGATGTGTGCAGTGGTGCTCTTAGGAATGAAGACAAGGCTGAACAACAGGCAGGGAGAAATGAAGCTGCAAACCCTGTTGCCTTCAGCCAAACTCTCTCTTGTTCCACTGCTGCTGGGCTTTAAACACAGCGACAGGAGGTAACTGTGCCCTCTGCATCCGAGTTACCTGAGACAGGCAAAAAGGCTGCTGGGCAGGGGGAAAGCCAGCAAGAAAGGGAACAGAAAACAGTTTGGAGGTGCTGTGTGTGACAGCTCCCTCCCATCACTGCAAAGGATGCAGCCAATCCTCTCTCCCACGGAACTGGAAACCAGTGCCTTTGAAAAGGGACTTGAAACGCAACTTTCAGTCTTGTATTTGGTGGGTCTTTGAGGCACTCCCCTAGGAAGCCTGATCCCTGCACTCAGTGTCTGGGCTGCCTGGGCTGTTCCTTTGCTTAGGGCAAGGGGATTGCTCAGTGTCTAGTCCTCAGTTCAGGCTGTTTCATCCTGGTGTCCATGCAGTTTACTCCAGCCCATGTACCTTTGGGCTGCAAAAGCACACAGCAAACAGCTTGCAGTGACAAGAGCATGGCAGAGAGGATAAAAATACCTCTTCCCCAGCGGTGCTGGGAGGGTTGGTAACAGAAAATCCCCGTGGTCATCTGGTTCTTAACCCTGCAAGCTGTCGGTCATCGCACAGCAGCGCCAGTGTGCCCCCCCGAAGTGGGATCTGCACTGAAGAGGTTGTTCCGCTCGGCAGCACTGCAGTAGGAGGAAGGAATTAGAAGTCCCTTGTGTATCTCATACCCAGGATTGTTCTCATGGGGAACTTCCTTGGATCGGTCCAGCTAACGTAAGCCATGGTCCCATAACGGAATCCAGCTGAGCGCAGGGGGAATGCAGCCATGGCAGGGGAAGGATTTCACAGGGTACAGCAATGGGGTGAGAGAAGGCACCAGTGATTGCCATACCCGGGTGCATGGAGCAGTGTGGGACGCTTTAAAGGCAGGAGGTCTCCAGAGGCTCTGCATTCAACCCTGAAACAAACCATCTCAGCCCATTGACTCCATTCGGACTTACACGTACTTCTGGCTGAATACATCTCATGGAATCAGGGAATGTTTGAGTTGGAAGGGACCTTAAAGCTCATCCAGTCCCAATCCCTGTTCCAAATGCAAGACCCCGTGGCCTTGGGAAGACGCAACGTTCCCCTCAGCACAACCGTGGAGCAGCAATGGGGTTTAATTCAAGAGACTGATGGCAGATCCCTGGCCTTTGATCCTAGAAGATCATGAGTCGCATTTTTAACCGTACACCAGCCAAAAAGCATCACCAAGGGCACAGATGATGCCAATGCCCTTTGACGGACACAGCAACACCTCCAGTACCCATCCTGGCCCCCGTCCGCCCCACACCGCCCCACACCGCCCCACACCGCCCCGCTCCCCCCAGCTCCGAGGGGCGGCCGGGCGTGCGGACCTGCCCCTCGGGACACCTGCCTTCCGATTGGCTGCCGACACTGCCTGTCAGGGTTCGTCACTCTCCGTAACCAATGAGCGCGCAAAGAGCCGCGGCGGGGGCGGGGCTTAAAGGGACTCGGGGCCGGCTGTGGCGAGCGTCGCGCTGGCGTCGGGGGACAGGTAGGGCCGGGGCGGCTGCGCCGGGCGGGCGGGGGGGAGCGCGGCCCGGCCCGGCCCCGTGCACCCCGTCCTGTCCCTGCTTCCCTTTCCCCTTCCTTATTTCCCTTCCCTGATGCGCTGCCCCCCCCGGGCCGGGCTGTGGTGGAACACGGTGGTCGCTCGCTCGGTGGCAGCGGCCTGGGGTAAGCGGGGGGCACCCCGGGAGGCCCGGCCCCTGGAGCGGGGAGGAGCTGGGATGTGGAAGCCTCCGCAGCGCGGAGCATCCGCGGCCCTTGGGCGGGCGTGGAGGGGTCGCCGCCGGGGGAAGGTCCGAGCGGGTGGGTTTGGGTGGTGGGGCTGGGGAGAGCGCAGAGCCCGCCGCGGGGCGGGGGTGGGCAGCGCACGGGAGCATCATAGACAGAGCCCTGGGAGGGCTCCAGGTGAGGCGGGGACAGGCCAGGGGGAATGGCTTGAACCTGCCCGAGGGGAGACTGGGAGGAGCTCTTGGGCAGAAGCTCTTCCCTGGGAGGGTGCTCATAAAAAGCATAAAAAGTTGGGGCTGCTCAGCCTGGAGGAGAGAAGCTGCGTGGAGACCTCAGAGCAGCTTCCAGTGTCTGAAGGGGGCTACAAGGGTGCTGGGGAGGGACTCTTTGTCAGGGACTGCAGTGACAGGACAAGGGGTAACGGGTTAAAACTGAAACAGGGGCAGTTTAGATTGGATCTAAGGAGGAAATTCTTTCCTGTTAGGGTGCTGAGGCACTGGAATGGGTTGCCCAGGGAGGTTGTGAGTGCTCCATCCCTGGCAGTGTTCAAGGCCAGGTTGGATGAAGCCTTGGGTGCCATGGTTTAGTGTGAGGTGTCCCTGCCCATGCGGGGGGTTAGAACTGGATGATCTTGAGGTCCTTTCCAACCCAAACTATTCTATGATTCTGTGCTGAGGTGCTGGCACAGGGTGCCCAGAGAAGCTGTGGCTGCCCCATCCCTGGCAGTGCTCAAGGCCAGGTTGGACACAGGGGCTTGGAGCAAGCTGCTCCAGTGGAAGGGGTCCCTGCCCATGGCAGGGGTTGGAGCTGGAGGAGCTTTAAGGTCCCTTCCAACCCAAACCAGGCTGGGATTCTGTGTTAAAGGTGAGGAATTTATCGGGATGGTCCCAGCGAAAAGATGCAGATGTGCTATGGGCCACCTCGGGGGGGAGCTCGTACCTGGGAGTACCGTGCCCCTTGATCCCTCCAAGGCCATCACCACACATAGGTCCCTCTCCCCCCGCTATCATTCGTGGTGCTGTTGGGTTTTGGTCCAGGTACAGATGCTTTTAGTCAGATGGCTGCTGGGCGTTTGACTGATTGTCTGGAAAACAAGAGTTTTAAGGCATTTGTGCAAGCACCCCTTTGAACATACATTGTCAGTCATTGAAAGAACTATGCGTAAACAGCCCTTTGTATGGCTGTTGATGTTTTACAGGTCAGGATGGGTGGATTTGGAGTCATCCAACATGTTTATCAGCATGGTGCAATAGATCACATTTCCCCCTGCTTTTATTAAGAATTATATCCCTGAGTTGTTTGGGTGACCTGAATTCACCTGAGCAGGCTAAAACCAAATACACACCTCATTGTTGAGTTACCAACTCAAATAAGTAGTAATCCAAACCCACTTACAAAGAGGAGTGTGCACGGTGCAGCCCAGCTATGTCACAGCATTCCTGATGGAGAGCTCAAACCCTGGTGGGCAAGGTCCTACACCTGGGTCGGAGCAATCCCAGGCATAGCTACAGGTTGGGCAGAGAAGAGATTCAGAGCGGCCCTGCGGAGAAGGACTTGGGGGTGCTGGTCGATGAGAAAATGAACATGAGCCGGCTGCAGCCGCAGCTCGCAGCCCAGAAAGCCAACCGGATCCTGGGCCGCATCCAAAGGAGCGTGACCAGCAGGGCGAAGGAGGTGATCCTGCCCCTCTGCTCTGCTCTTGTGAGCATTTTGTGCAGTTCTGGTGTCCTCAGCATAAAAAGGACATGGAACTGCTGGAACAAGTCCAGAGGAGGCCACGAGGATGATCAGGGGCTGGAGCACCTCCCGTATGAAGACAGGCTGAGGAAGTTGGGGCTGTTCAGCCTGGAGAAGAGAAGGCTGCGTGGAGACCTCAGAGCAGCTTCCAGTGTCTGAAGGGGGCCTATAGGGATGCTGGGGAGGGACTCTTCATCAGGGACTGCAGTGACAGGACAAGGGGTGATGGGTTCAAACTGAAACAGGGGAAGTTTAGATTGGATCTAAGGAGGAAGTTCTTTACTGTGAGGGTGCTGAGGCACTGGAATGGGTTGCCCAGGGAGGTTGTGAGTGCTCCATCCCTGGCAGTGTTGAAGGCCAGGTTGGACAGAGCCTTGGGTGAGATGGTTTAGTGTGAGGTGTCCCTGCCCATGGCAGGGTGGTTGGAACTGGATGATCTTGAGGTCCTTTCCAACACTGACTATTCTATGATCCTATGGTTCTGACTGGGGTGCAGAGGGTTAAGAAACCCTGCAGTAAGCTGATAAGACTGGAATGCATTTTGATGGGGTTTGGCAGATCAGCTTGTTACAAGCGGCTGGTCTTTTGTTTAAAGAAGAAAGGGAACTTGGTGTTTGCAATCCATAATAATCATTTTTAGTGTTGACGGGAGTATAGGAAACAGTGGTGGAATATTCCAGTGATGGAAACACTCATGGAATTATGTGAGCCAGTAGAAAATAGCCTGGAGTGAGCTGTGGGATTACCCATGCCCTACAGAGCTGATTAATGAAGGTGTTTAATGAGGGTGTCCTTCCCTGAGGAAAGCTGTGCTAAGGTGGCTTGTCAGCGCACCAGGAATGATGCCACCTTGGGGACAGCTGCCTTTTGTGCTGCCCTCATGCATGGGGCTGCAGCCTTGTGGAGACTAAGTCTGCTATTGTGGCAAAGGAAACGGGCTCATATTCCTTTGGATTCGGACAAACACACGTCTCTGGAACAGCCTTACCTGTGCATTTTGCGTATGCAAAATACCACAATAGGGTGCTGGGGACTTGCAAAAGTCACTGTGTAAGGGGGTCAGCAACACTTCCTGCAGGACTGCTGTAGCTGGGATGTGTGGCTCTAGAAGGTGGAAGCTTTTTCAATGGGAGTGTTTCTTGGCATCTGTGTAAAGTATTTCCGGGAGTTTTCTCACTGGCATCAGTGCCTCGATTCAGGGATATATTTCTACATCCTGGGCAAAGGGGGCCCTAAAAAGAAAGCTCCAGTTAATTCTTTATGGCTGCATTCAGTTGAGATCCTCTGTCCTGGATGCGAGTTTCTGTTTCCTCAGGCTTCCATGATGTTTGCCCAGTGCAGCCCCAGGTGTGCGAGCTCCGTGCTGCTGCTGGTGCTGCTCTGCTGCATACTTCCTCCTCCGGCACTAGGCAGCAAGGTGAGTGACCTGCTTCAGACACACACTGAACCGTGCGGGCAGTGCAATAGGAACAAAAGCAGTGGAGAAGCAACAGGGTTTCACAAAGACAGGGAGTGCTGAGGTGTGTTCTTCATGGCAGTGGCCTCTGCTCTGCCTTCTGCTGGGCTTTGGAGCTTGCACTTTATAATGTGTATGAGAAGTACTTGGTGCCTGGGCAGGCATGTTAACTGCGGAGTTCCTGAGGTGAAGGCAGCAGTGCAGGGAGAAGGGACGTGGCGTGAGGTCCCCTTGGAGACTGTTTTGCCTTCTCCCACCCACCGGGTGCTGCAGGCACAGAACTGTCCCTGCACCTTCTCTCACTGACCCCACCTGCTCTTGTTGTGCAGAGCTCAGAGGACATCCGCTGCAAGTGCATCTGCCCCCCGTACCGGAACATCAGCGGGCACATTTACAACAAGAATGTGTCACAGAAGGACTGGTGAGTTGGTGTGGGTTCAGGCCGTGAAAATCAATGCTCCCGAGTCTCCAGCTGGTGCTGGGGAAGTGATTCCCTGCCTGTGCATTTGCAGTGGAAGCTGGTTTTGTTGGCAGGGGATGTTCAGCCCAGGCAAGCAGCACTTTTTGAACAGAGACTGTGGAATCTGGGGCTGTGATTCCTTAAGCCACAGCTCCCAGCAGATATAGGGTGTACCCTCGTGTTCCTTTCACCAGGACCAGATCCCTGCAGAAGGCGCTTGGACAGTCTGTGCCAGGAATTAGCTGAGCTGTGAAGCGAACTCAAACCCGGATCTGTGTTATCAGCCTGATGGGAAAGCTGGGACACAGGGAAAGTCACCCCAGTGTGCTTCCACAGAGCATTGCTTTCAGCTTGGCCTGTTGCTGATTTTGGGTTCTCTGTGTTGCAGCAACTGCCTGCATGTTGTGGAGCCAATGCCAGTGCCAGGGAATGATGTGGAGGCCTACTGCCTTCTGTGCGAGTGCAAGTACGAGGAGCGCAGCACCACCACCATCAAGGTAATCATGGCTCTGCTCCCTGTGGCTGGCTCCTTCTCCCTGCCATGCCACGCCAGCTCAGGCACAGCCAGACTGGTGGGTGCCTGGAGAAGAGCCCAGGAAGGGGAAATAAAACCATGGGGGTAGTGCCAGGGGCACCGTGTGCGAGCCAGGAGGGCTCCTGGCAGGGAGGAGCAGGCTGCACGGGAGCAAAGGCTTCTTGCTGAGGATGTGTGACAGTGGCAAGCACCTCTGAGCAGGGGCGCGTCCTGTTGGGCTCCTTTCGCGTGCAGCGCATGCCCTGAACTGGCACAGTGCGGGGAGGAGCAGCACGTTGTGGCACTTGTGTCTCATCAGCACTTCCTGCAAGTGCAGGGGACTTTCTAGTGAGCAAAATCAGAATGAGAGAGGAGCCCCAGCATCCGAGGCAGCTGTGAAAGGAGATTCCTGGCCTCTGTGCTGCTTCTCACCTACATACTGATTCTTTTCCTCTCTGCTGTCCTTGACTCCAGGTGATCATCATCATTTACCTGTCTGTGGTGGGAGCACTGCTGCTGTACATGGCTTTCCTTGTGCTGGTGGACCCTCTGATCCGGAAGCCAGATGCTTATACCCAGCCCCTGCACAATGAGGAGGAGAATGAGGTGAGGCTGTGCTGCTGGTGCATTTCTCTTGTGCTCCAGGCCCTTCACCAGCTCCATTGCCCTTCTCTGGCCCCACTCCAGCAACCTCCCGTGCTGGGGCTGCCCATGCCTTGGTCTCCTTCATTGTTCCTTTCCCTTGCAGGATGCTCGCTCCTTGGCTGCAGCCCTCACCCCATCTGGGGCCAGAGCCAACACGGTGCTGGAGAGGGTGGAGGGGGCCCAGCAGCGCTGGAAGCGCCAAGTGCAGGAGCAGAGGAAGACAGTTTTCGACCGCCACAAGATGCTGAGCTAGATCTTTGCTGAGCACCACTTCC
The DNA here is from genome assembly GCF_037157495.1 of Lathamus discolor. Taxonomy (NCBI): domain Eukaryota; kingdom Metazoa; phylum Chordata; class Aves; order Psittaciformes; family Psittacidae; genus Lathamus; species Lathamus discolor. The sequence continues at coordinate 5,093,865 of NC_088902.1, forward strand.
CAAGAGCCAGGGCAGCTCTGCTGTTTGAGACGGCCAGCAGGTCATCCTCCAGGACCCTGTGGTGTTTGAAAGCTTTAACCCTCTCTGATTTACCATTTCCATGGAGAGCAACAGACCAAAATGGTTTTGTCCCCTTGCCCTTCACCCCTCAGCCTAGAGGCTCCTGACCCCTTGCCTGGCTGAGGTCGTGGCTGCATGTACATGGTCGGATACACGGGCTGACTCGAGCAGATGCTGCAGCTCCAGTCTCCATCATCCCACCCCTGTGCTGGAGACAGGGGTCTCCGTACAGTGTTGGAAGCCAGCTGAGTCTTCCTGGGATAAGGATAGTGGGATAACTTTTATGTGGGATAAGTTATGTGGCGCTTCTCCAGGACAAAGAAGCCTCCTCCTCCTCTTCCAGTTTGCACCAATGTTAACTGGGCATTGTGGTGCTGAGATGAGGGTGTCATACTGGAAGGAAGAGGAGGGGATTCCCTGCCTGGGTCAGCTGCTTACCCTGGTGTAAACGGGGCATTTCCACTCTCTTCAGTGGAGTCTGTCCAGATTTACACCAGGACAACTGAGATTGCAGCTTGTTTCTGCGTAGGAGATGATCACAGCACTGGTGAGTACCTTCACAAGAGACCAACAGGTGAAAGGTTGATTTATGTGTTATTTTTTCCTGCTTTAGCAGTGGATAAAAACATACTGGGGAGAAAGCTTTCCACTGCACCCACACTGGTAACCCGTGATGCTCTCACAGCATGGTCAGGAGCACTTGTGTCCTGAGCGAAGTCTCTGCAGGAGCACTGTAAACACTCCTCTGGGGCTTGGGGCCCTGGGAAGGGGACACTTGTGCTACTCCAGGCACTCCCAAGAGCTCTGACTGGACTTGGGTTGTGTGGAGGAAACTGAAGTGATTCTGCCGCGTGTATATTGGTCCCACTGAGAACATTGACAACGTCAGGAAGGTGCTGGAGATCATCATGTAGCATCTCTGTATTAAATGCAGACAAAACCCTACCACCTGGCTGGCTGGTTTGTCAGGGAAAGGTCCCATCCCAGCAGGTCTGGGGCTCCAGCACTGAGTGGCTGCTGCAGCTTCACATCATACCGGGGTCACATTTTGCTTTACACATCCGTGTTCCATGGGCTCAATTGTTGGACTTTCCTCTCCCTTAAGAAAGACCATTTTCCCTGTTCTTCCTTCTCGGTGTGAATCCCTTGTGGACACAGAGTGGTCCCTGGTTTCCCTCCTCCAAGAGGGGAAATATCTATTGGAAGGGTCTGAACAAGGGGGGGGGGGTGCTGGATGGGAGCTGTTTTGCTGGTGCAGTGGGTCCATCTGGTGGCCAGTGCCCCCTGACCACCACCGGGACATGGGTGACCACCAGTGGCTGGGTTCTTGCCCTAGGCCCCAGGTGCTGGAGGGTGGGGGGTTTGCTGAGCAGTTCCCTCGACGCCCCCCCCGGGAACAGCTGGAAAATGGGATAAGAGAGGAAAACCCGCAGGTTAGAAATCAGGAGGTGGTGGGGTAGAAAACCCAGGTTGGGAGGGATGGTGTGGAGAGGCTGCCAGAGGTGCCACTGCCTCATTAACTGTGGCTTGTTCATCAGATGATTGCCTTTGTCCCCTACCCCATCCTTCCTCATGGAGCTTCTGCTCCCCTCACCCTGCACCCAGGCACAGGCTGGGGGCCCTGCTCCACTCTCATCCCACATCCCTCCGGACACGGGCGCCAGCAGGAGCCAATAATTTAATTCCTCATCCAAAAAAAGGGAGTGGGGAAACCAAGGAACCTCTGAGTACAAACTGCACCAACGTTGGTAACCTGCCTCCTCCGTGGTCAGGTGCCCGCCGCGGTCCAGATCTCGATGCTCTGAATGATGAGCCACTCGCTCTGGTCCCGGGTCACCCGGATCCTGACACACTCCACGGGCCCTGGGACGCCCCTCTCCAGCCCCCGTCGCTCACAGCTCCCCTTCTCGAAGGTGCCCACCATGGTGTAGGCAGAGCAGTCCCGGCCATCGTCACGGCGCCGCCGGCCCAGCTCCAGCACCCCGGCGTGCAGGATGTCCCCCCGGCGCTCGGCAGAGCCTGTGCGCACCCGGACACGGGTGACACGGGCCGGCTGCTGGAACACGATGGAGAAGGTGCTGCCGGCTGCTGGGTCCTTCCCCCAGAAGTACCCCTCCGCGGTGCTGTAGGCCTTGAGCGGCTCGTAGTTCTCAAAGACAGACATGGTGGTGAACAAGGCCGCTGGAGGGTTGTCCGGGAGGTCCATGGCATCAGCCTGGAACTCGTCGTCCTCCAGCCGGTTGACGGTGCCCTGGAAGGAGGAGTAGAGGCCCATATGTTGGAAGAGGGAGGGCTTGAAGCGGATGACATCCTTCTGGGTGAGCAGGAGGCGGAAGTGCACCAGCAGCCAGTCGCAGGGCATCTCCTGGTAGAAAAGGAGGAGGAAGCGAGCCAGGCGAGGAAGGTCACTGGAGCGGTAGAGCTTCCCGATATAGCCCAGCTTGGAGAACTCCAGCGTGGCCCAGTTGGAGCCCTCCTGGGAAGCCAGTGCCTTGCGGATGGCCGTCAAGAAGGACTTGGCGCACCACACATCATCCTCGATCATCAGGTAGTAGGAGGAGAGGTTGGCGGCGAAGGCGAGCAGGAAAGCGTAGTCCACGTTCTGCTTGGACCTGAACCTCACCCGCTCCTCCGGGTCATTGAAGTTCCTCTTGAGGCCTTCCAGGGTGGGGTAGAACTCGTGGGGAGCGTGGATGAGCAGGAGCCGGCCCAGGAGGATGTGCTGAGCAAACTTGGTGGCGATGTTGGTGGCCACACGCACGTTCCACGTGGGGTCTGCGTCGGCCAAGTGCACCACCACCACCATCTCCTGCAGCTCCTCCTCTGTCGACTGCTTGAAGAGGGACTGGAGCGTGGCCAGGAGGTAGTAGCCACGCGGCCGCTGCACCGATGCCAATCCCACCGCCAGGAATTCTGCAAGGCAAAGGAAGGGTTTTGGCAGGCTGGGGGGGACCTGGGATGTGCCATGGGGAGAGGGCTCCAAAAAGTCCTCTCAATGGCCAACCCACAATGCCCATGCTACTAATGGCCCCATGTCAAGGCTGGTAGGTCCCTTCTGAAGCTGAAGCCTCCAGCATCCTGGGAGGTGCCCAAATGGCAGGGAGGGCACAGGATGAGGAACCAGGGCTCCTCTGGAGAAGAAATATTTGGGGGAAAATGCCTTTACAGAAGGCAAAGGTGGGGAGGAGCAGAGCAGAGGCACTGTATGGGGAGGGGTGGCTTCGTGGAACGGCTGCACATCCCTACCCGACTCCAAACCTCGTGGAGATACGGCCTCACCAGGACAAGATCACCCCTGCCCTCCCCACAGCTTCCCTGCAGCTCCTCTGTGCAGCACCTGGCCCATCCTGGGCCTCTGGTTTCAGCCCAGGCTCAGGTGGGGCTGCCCCAAGGCGTTTGCGTGGGAAGTGCGAGGATGCAGCAAAGAGCTCGATCCACATCTCCCACACTGCGTGCTTGTCCCGGTGGGTCAGCCCCACCATCTCCGCCTTCCTGACTGGAGCTCAGCCCACGGAGAGGGGAGCTCAGCCACCGCCCCAGCGGAGAGCTGGGAAACCCAAACGCCTGCAGCCACCCCAATGTGCAGAAGCAGGGGCCATGCCTGGGGCACACGGACCTCCCTCTACCCCTCCGTCTCCACAAAGAGAGCAGCAAAGGTTGGCTGGGGAGGAGGTCACCAGGTATGGGCAGGTGTCGTTCCCCCCCCTCAAAGAGGCTGGAGCAGGGCCCTCCCTGCCCGGCGGCAGCAGCGATGGGGCAGGTCCATGCTGGGGGTCCCGAGGACACTCACTTTTGTGGGGTGACAGGGAGCCAGCCAGGAGGTGGTAGGAGATGTTGTGGAGTGCAGAGAGGCCGCCCGTGTCCCTGAGGATGCGCTGGGCTCCTTCCGGCTGCAGCAGCTGCAGGACCGCGTCTGGGGGCAAGGCCCCGAGCTCCACCTGAGTTGGACCCGCAGGCAACCAAGTCAGAGCCCAGAGCACCACGGACACCCGTGAGCACGGGGCAGTGACAACAGGGGAGCCCCTGTCCTGCCCTGGGCAACCCCAGGGAGAAGGCAGAGCTGGGGTGGGGGTGATGGGTGCAAAGCAGGGAGCAGAGGTTGGGGTCCATGTGGGGCAGGCGGGGATGGAGGATGCGCCCATGGGACATCACTGGTGTGGGACTCACCTCTGGGGGATCCTGTTCCTGCCGGCTGCCCCCGTAGAGGAAGAGGAGGAGGAGGAAGGAGGCTGCGAGCACAGCGGAGAGGGAGCGCTTCAGGGAGCATCGCATAGCACCGGGCACACCGAGACCTGCGTGAGGAAAGGGCACATCAGGCACGTGGGGCAGGGGGAGAGCTCTTGGGTGCACCCCAGGGGTGACCCCTCCACCCGGAGCACCCAGCGGCAGCCATGGGGCACAGTTGGTACCAGCCGGCACCATCCCCGTGGAGCGGGCAGGGGCAGGACACCCCAACGCAGCCAGGTACAAAACGCACCCCGCAGCACCCACACAGCGCCCGGAGCTGGAGGCAGGCGGAACGCGGGCCTCGCACACAGCGGGGAGCGGTTTGGGGTCAGGGCGGCCCTCGGGAGCCGTCACCGAGACCTCGGGACCTGGCACCGAGCCCTTGGAAAGGCTCTTCCTGCATCGCAAGGACAAAGCAGCTCCCGCAGCCCCTCCTGCCAGAGCCCCTTGTCCTGGCTGGACAAGGAACCCATCCTCACCGCGGGGGAGCGGCCCCCAAGGAGGTCGCACGGCCCTTGAGGGGTTTTACCCTGCAGCAGGGGCTTGGCTCCTGTGTGCGCCTGGGGTTTTTCCATTATAAATATGAGCTCAAGAGGAGGAACTGGAGACGGAGCGAGCAGGGCAGCCCCAGCCGGGCGCTCACAGCACATCAGCCTCTCAGGTCAAAGCAGTTTTGAGTGCAAACGTGGAGGAAAAGTCCTTCCAAGCCACGCCGTAAACCATGGGGAAAGCTCTCCTGAACCAGAAGGGCTTCACCCGGGGCTGCTCCTCACATCATGCAATCCCAGCCTGGTTTGGGTTGGAAGGGACCTTAAAGCTCCTCCAGCTCCAACCCCTGCCACGGACAGGGACCCCTTCCCCTGGAGCAGCTTGCTCCAAGCCCCTGTGTCCAACCTGGCCTTGAGCACTGCCAGGGATGGGGCAGCCACAGCTTCTCTGGGCACCCTGTGCCAGCGCCTCAGCACCCTCACAGGGAACAGCTTCTGCCTAAGAGCTCAGCTCAGTCTCCCCTCGGGCAGGTTGAAGCCATCACCTCTTGTCCTATTGCTACAGTCCCATGGAGAAGCAAAGCAGCGCAGTCGGTTGGGCACAACCAGGGGCCACGGCCCCATCCCTGGGCTGCAGCGTCCCTTGGGCTCCTGCTGCCTCCACGGAGCATCCATGCCCTTGCTCCTGCACATGTGCCTCATGCACCTTCCCCACAGATCCACACCCCAGTGGGGCTGTTCCCAAAAGCCATCCCCTGCGGGGACACTGTGCTGGTGGACAAGAGCTGCCGAGAGCCCCCCAGTCAAAGTCCTCCTGCTCACTGGGAGGCTCCCGGCCTGCCGGTGCTGTGTGACGCAGCGGCTGTGATTCAGTCCAGCAGCGAGGGGAAGGGGAAGGAGTAAATACACAACCTCGGTCCCACGAGGCCTGAGAAAGGGCCGGATGCTCCCTGTGTGCAGGCGGCTCCAGCTGCTTCCTCCGGCACTGGGCAGAGCGGGGCTCTTGCATGGGGAGGAGGGGAACAACCAGGGCTCAGTGTCCCGCTGCCAAAGCACCTTTTCCATGCGGGGGGAAACTGAGGCAGGGGAGAAGGCTGTGCATCACAACCAGAGCGCCTGCACCAGGGGCCAGGATGTAACCCAGCACCAGACACCACAGCTGGCTGGAGCCTGATGGGCCCCACATCGTGTTGCTCACCCACGGCTCCACAGGCAGGAAGGAGGGGAAAAGCCCCATCTCAGCAGCGCAGGGCTCCAACGCTTTGGGTCAGCCCAGGTCCCCTCCAGCCCCGCAGCACAGCGCAGGCTCTGCTCGGATACTCGGGTGCGAGCCGGCCCCCGGAGCTGACAGCGTGGGGACCCCCAGCCCCGCACCCGTCCCCGTGCAGCCCCCCCCCAGCGCCCCTCCGGGCTCCCCCCGCCCCGGGGCAGCGCAGACTCACGGGGTGCGCGGCCACGCTCCGGCTCCTCGCTCGGCAAAGCCCCACCCCGGGCCCTCGCCGGCCTCCCGCAGAGGAGGAGCGTCCGGTGCGGCCGCTGCCCCGCGCAGGGATGGGGGGGACCCGGGGGCGATCGGGCGAAGGGTCCCGGCCCCGCTGCGGGAGGGATGGGGCAGCCTCGGCCTCCCCCCTGCGACGGCACCGGCTGTACCCAGGCACCCGCTGCCAGCATCCAAACGCCCCAGGGCCCGGTGGAAACCTGCCCCTTGGGCAGCACCGGGGTAGGAACGCGCCCGGAGCCCGGTGACCAAGGAGCTGTGGGGTCTTTCTGCCCCCGTCTCTTTTCCGGCTCTTGTGCTGAGGTGGCAGAAGCTGAGAACTGCAGCCCCCAGAGCTGCCAGCATCCCCCCGGGGGGCCCATGGGGACCTGCACATCCCAGCTCCTTGCTGGAGCATTGGGCATCGCAGCCCCGGCTGAGCACAAAGCCCCTTCCAGCTCCACCAGCCGATGTGAGCCCTTCCCACGGCCCAGTTTGTCCCCTGCTCCTCCACCCTCCAAGCCTCATTTCTCTCAATCACTTCTCTCCTCTGGACCCCCAGTAGGAACACGGCCCTGGGGCACCCATGAGTTACCCAACAGCTCCTCAGCTCCCTCCAACACAACTCACCCACAGCACCCAGAGAACAAAACCCTTCCCTTGCCTCCATCCCAGCCTCCCTGTTTATCCACACAAAGTGTGGAGCCCGTTCCTGGCCAGGAGCTCTCCTACCTTCGGAAGGGCCCCAGTGTCTCTTCTCAGGCTTTGTCTCCTACCAGTCCCCCGGGACACCCTCCAGCCCCGGCTGCTCGCTGTGGGCTCAGACGGAACTGCCCGGGTCAGACAAACCTGCAAGGACAAAGGTGGCTGCGGAGAGATAAGGTACAGCAGGAAGCAGGTAATGGCCTTGGGAAGGAGACGAAAAGGCATCTGCAGGCTCCCGGACCCAATGGCTTTCCCTGTTCTCACAGTGCTTGATGTTTACATCCTTAAATTCCCATCATGGGATGCTGGTGGCTCTGTGCCCGCGGGGTCCCGGGAGCTAAATGGGGACACCAAGGCCTGTATCTGCACCCAGACAAGGGCTGAGTGACACCAGGACAACCAAGGGAGCTGGGATCCGACCCAGCAGTGACTGCACATGGCAAGGATGGGATGTGGGGCTCTGGGCTCATGGGGGATGTGGAAAGGACCGGCAGCAGCTGCAGGAACCAGGGCTCAGCGCTTCCCACCCATGCAGGAAGGAAGGGGAGGGTTGGGGCCACGATGCCCAACACAGCCCTCGGGTCCCCATGGGACCTATGGGCGCAGCAGGCAGCCCCACTGCAGACCCTGCCCTTTGGGGAGCACACCCCACTGACACGAGGTGCAGCAGAATCCCCCTGGGGTCCTCATGGGCCATCTCAGGGCAGGATTTGCCCCTCTCCAGGCACATGAGGCTCTCCACAAGCCTGCCCATAGTGGGAAAGGAATCCGCAGCCAAGACACAGCCCCTGGTGCCCACCACGATGGGGTCTTGGGTCCCCCCATCTGGGGCCAGAGTGAGCACCAGGTGGGACAGAGACAAGGGAACCATGGTAGGTTCCAGCCACCTTCCCCACAGCCCTGTCCTACACTGGATCCCCAGCAAGGAGAGGGGCAGGGGGGGCTGGAGTGGGACCAAGCTTCCATGATTCCCTTGGGGAAACTGGAGAGCTGGGCTGGATCTGCTTACAGCCCTTCCATTATTCAGGAGCCTGAGCAGGACTGAGCAGAGGTAAACCAGGGCCCCACACAGCAGGGAGAGCAGCACGGCTCCATTTCCACACCACGAGGACCCTTTTGAGTCGCATCCTATGGGAAAGAGTGATCGTGATACAGCAAAGAGCTCCTGCCTGAAGCCCTGGCAGGGACCATGGAGAGCAGTTGTACCAGAGCCTCGCTGCACCCCAGCCCTGGGGAACACTGAACAGCCTTGAAGAGAGGCTGGGCTTGCGGGACAGAGCATGGGACCCCCTACCTGGGCTGAGCTCCAGCCAGGAGTCACCCACATCAGTGAGCAAACCTCAACGTGGGGTTCCCATGTTCCAGGGAAGGGAGGAAGGGGAAACATGATGCCCTGCAGCAAGCAGAGCCCAACCTCTGCAGCATCCCTGCCACCTCGCTGGCCTCCTCACATGGACCACAGGAGTTCCCAATCCCTGCCTGCGCCCAGGACGCCTCCAGCTCCACGGCCATCACAAGGTTTGCTACTTGCAATGAAAAAGGTCGCAAAGTCATTCTTCATTTTATACATTTCAGGCTGGAGAAAAACTTGTCAGGGGAGAGGCACCTCTGTAGCTAAATGGCCTTAATCGAACCCAGCAGGAAACATCCCATTCACCAGCTTCCTGCTTTACCCGCACCACCCAGACCTGCCCAGGGAGTGGTGGGGCTGGGAGCCACCAGTCACTATCTGCGGCTGGTGCTGCTGGAGCGCCTTTGCCCCAGAGCATGGGGCACATCCTGGCCATGCCCTAGGCCTGATGTGAGCATTCCTGCTCTCACACATCTCACAAACACACAGCCCCAGGATTTGTTCTGGATTTCTTCACCGGAGCAAGAGCAAGGCACAGGGCAGAGCTGACGGACACCAGTCTGCTCCATCCTCCTGCCCAGCCCTGGCCGCAAACATCTCTGCCTCCACTCTCTGTACCCGTGTCTTGTGCACAGTCCAAGCAGCGATCAGCAGGTACATGGTGCTGGCATCTTCCTGCAAAACAGGTTTCAGGGTCTGTAGTGGAAAATACCTTCAAAGGCACTTTAAAGCACCTTGGATTCTGCAGGGAACAGGCTCTGATTGACAGACACCTCCCCAGAAGAGCCTACACCAGCCAAAAAGAGCCCAGGGGCCAAGATAACAGGCAACTGTGCAGCTGATGCTGCTTCACCCACTTAACAGCAGTGGAGAAACTCCACCCTGTGAGCCCTGAGGACTTGTCACAAAGCTCAGCAGTATTTAACCCCACCACAGGAACATGACCTTTACTCACCCCATGCTCTGGAGCAGCTTTCTCCTGCGCAGCACCCACATGGAGCACCTCAGCTGCAGCCTCCACGCAGCTCCAGCACTAACCTGCTGCCCTTCCTCTCCTGCACCACAAAGGCAAGCACAGCTCAGGCCAGGCTCTGCTATCATGGGAACCAGCTTTGTTATCACAGTCACAGCACGCTTTTATTGCCCTTATCTCTACTTCAACTGATCTTGTTCCAAAACCTTCCCTGGCGGCACCAACACAAGTTCAGCAGCAGTGAAAAGGGGAACCGTGAGGGCAGAGTTTTCCCAAGTATGTTTGAAGTCAACATGGCAGAGCCTTGAACATAGATCCAAGTCTGGGTCCTCAGTTGGTGACTTACAGAGTGGCAGAGACATGTGGAAGGAACTCCTCGTGGGCACCTATGCAGGACCATGGGGTATTTGCATGCGAACTTCAAACTGGGATGGAGAACTCTCTCCTTCCAGAAGCTTCACTAAACATCATACACGGGAAACCACTCAGTGACTCCTGCTTGAGGCAACATTTGATGAGGAACAGGACTGAGGAGCTAGTGATGAGCAGGCAGCAAATCCCAGCCCAGGGCTCCTATTGCTTCTGTAGCTCACGCACACTGCAGTTTCTCCTCTGCCTGCCACTGCTCCTCCATGAGACCCCATCTGCAGCAGCAGGATGTGCACCTCGTCAACTACACCTTCAGCCTGCTCTCAGGAGAGTCCTTCATCACTGCTGCAGTTTCATTTCTCCCCTCCATCTCCTCCCCCTCCCTCTATCTTCTCTGAAAAGCACCTTCTGGGGTTAAAGGTTTAGATCTTCTCAAAGAGGAAGCAGCAGTGTGAGAACTTGCAGTACCTTTACATGCAAGGAAGACTTTTGCCTTACATCTCCTCCTTGAAAGAACTCCTTTTGTCTGATCATTTACGCTTTTTCTCTTTCCTTAAACTTGGATCTGCTGGACTATGAATTACTGGATCCCTGCTGCCTTCAGACACCCAGAGACCACACTGTGTTGAACACCATCCTGCTGCAGGAAAACCAACCTGGATTTGGTCTGTACATCATTTCTGGTCATATTCAAGCTGGAAAGCAAAAACCTCCTGTTTCTTCCCAAACAACAGAAAACAAGGACCACGGCCATTAGCACCAAAAGGATTTTAAATGAACAGTTCCAGGGAGCTCCTTTCAAATCATAAAATTGGAATTTTACATAAAAGTGTGTTTACAAAGAGTTCCTGCTTTACACTCAGCTCTGCCCATCACTGACCAGAAGTTCTATACATACAGACCAGCGCAGCAGCTTCAACCACTTGCAAGAAGACTGCAGAATTTATTTAAGAAATAAAAAGAGGATTTCCTGCTTCCTTGACATACTCTTCAGCCTGTGACAGGGAGGCACCTGCCGGCTCTGAGGCCCAGGGAGCACTAAGCTTTTGGAGAGAAGGGGTACTGTGGGTGCCACCAATCCAGGAGCCGCACGCTGTGCACGGGGTCCAGCACAACCTGCACCCCCTGCTCCAGGCGAGGTTTCCTGCCGTTGCGAACCGGAGCATCCTGGAACACCAGGCGCACGCGATGATGCCTCATGTCTGTGCTCACATTGATGGTGAACTGCAAGAAAAGAGAGCAGGAGGTGCCTCAGGAGATGAAAGAGATGGAGAAATAAGAGTTCTTCACAGTAGGCTCTGAATCTACAGCACTGGATTCAAACCAGTTCTCTCTGGCTGGCAACTCCAAATATTACTACCAAAAGTGAACTTGGAAGCAAGTGGCTGACAGAGGAATCTGGAAATCACTGCCCTGCTCTTAGTCCCTGACAGGGGTGTTGGTTGACAAGAAGCTCACCATGACTGGGCTGCACCCTCAGAGTGTAAGCAGCAGGGCAGGGAAGGGATTCACCCCCTCTGCTTTGCCCTGGGGAGAACCTCCCCCTGCAGTCCTGATCCAGCTCTGGGGCAGCAGCACAAGAGGGACATGGAGCTGTTGGAGCAAGTCCAGAGGAGGCCATGGAGATGCTGCGAGGGCTGGAGCAGCTCTGCTCTGGAGCCAGGCTGAGACAGCTGGGCTGGGGCAGCCTGGAGAAGAGAAGGCTCCTGAAGGGGAGACCTGAGAGCAGCTCCAGTGCCTAAAGGGGCTGCAGGGAACCTGGAGAGGGGCTTGGGACAAGGGCCTGTAGGGACAGGCCAAGGGGAATGGCTTGAACCTGCCCGAGGGGAGATTGAGATGAGCTCTTAGGCAGAAGCTCTTCCCTGTGAGGATGCTGAGGCGCTGGCACAGGGTGCCCAGAGAAGCTGTGGCTGCCCCATCCCTGGCAGTGCTCAAGGCCAGGTTGGACACAGGGGCTTGGAGCAAGCTGCTCCAGTGGAAGGGGTCCCTGCCTGTGGCAGGGGTTGGAGCTGGATGAGCTTTAAGGTCCCTTCCAACCCAAATCATTCTGTGAATCATTCTGTGAGTCTATATACACATGGGAAGAGTCTGGCCATACAGGGTTTTGCACTCAGAATTTACTGCCATAAGGTAAGGTGATATTTTCTTGAGGAAGGAAGACCTCTTCTCCTGCATCCCTTCCTCCCATACTCTACTGGAGTACTGGCAGCTACCCTGCCCCCAGATGCTGCACAACTACAGCTCATTCTCTGCATCATCTGTATCTGCTGCACCAAATAGGGAAGAGCTGACAGAAATGCAGAAGCTCAAATGAGGAGATCCTCAGCATTTCCTCTCATCATTAACCCTAAGATTCCCAGAACTGGTTTGCTGATGCACCAGGGTCATTTACACACCACTAAAGAGGAGTCCTCTGCATCTCCTTACACCTGCGAAGTTTGCAGAGCAGCATTCTCCAACACTTACCAAGGTAAACGTCATACCCATGACTATTGGCACGAATATGAAGTTGAAGGTGGTGATCTGCAGTAGACAGCAATCCTGATCTGGATTTGTATGGACTTCTTCATACTGAATGGGTGGCTGGAGACCTTTGCAACACTTGCTCTTAAATCTGGGAGACTTGAAAGAGAGAGACAATTACTTAGTGAAGCAGGATGCTATGATGAGAGTTCGGCTGCCTCTCACCCATGCTGACTAACAGGTTCCCAGTGCATTCCCATACCTTGGGGAAGAGCTTGACTTAAACAACAAAAGACCATCACTCAGGACAGGCAATTTCATTTGCAGGACCATTTCTTTACAGGGGAAAGCTGCAGAATTCCCAAGGTCACCTGAAACTATTTGCTCCTCCTGAGAGCTGAAGATTTTCACGGGTAGTGTTGGATTTCTTCACTTGTCTGGGCAATCTTTCCAATGGGAAAACCAGATGGTTCAGATTTTGGTCTATACTTTGAGCCCTAAAGTAAAACGGTCTTTGGGTTTGGGTAGTAATCAATGACCCAAAGATTAGATTAATTGGGGTAACAAATGATCCACATCTCAGAGTGGAAGAAGGATAGCAAAGGTAAGATTCTAAACACAGCCTGAAAACTGAGGGCAGTTCAAAACGTGCTTTAGTTTATCATGGGAGTCAGTTTCCCTTTGGTGTGTGAGCACATAACAAGTTTCCACCTTCCTTTCTACCACCCAGAAAATTCCTTTCTGTTTCAAAACCAAGTCACAGCCATTCTGGTTCTTCTTTCATACCTGCTTTTTGAACTTGAAGTTGAATTCCCACATTGCTTCTTGTCTGTTCCCTTCAATCTTTTTGCACCAGAAAAGCAGACACTGAGGTGGAAAGAAAAGAAATACAAAACTGAAGAACCTTGAAGCACCACTTTAAGGAAGTTTTAGCAGAGCACGAAGGCTTCAAATGACAAACACAGTTACGCAGGAGCAGTTAGGAACCATTTATTCAAATGAATTATGTTCAAAGAACACACTCAGCAGCTCAGGACTCCCAGTTCCGAGTTGGCCAACTCATCATGCAGCTGGATGATACAACAAGGAGCACTGACGTGCTAAACAAAAAACCCCAGCGTACACTTTGCCCCTTTCCTAACGCAGAGATGGGCAGAACAGATTCACCCACTTCACTCAACCACCAGGAACTGCCACTAAACTGGACTCCAGGCAGGACTGAAGTGAGGAACAACTGAAAACAGAGTAAGGATTGAAAGGAGAGGATCCGGAGGGAAATACAAAGTCCAATACACAAGCTATGAGGTGGCAGATGATAAAGTTCCTAAGCCACTGTGGTGTCAAAAGAAGGTCTTGGCATCACTAGGCACTGATGGTCAGACTTCACAGTATAAAAATCACCTCCAGGATAGCATGGGCTGATCAACCCACTGTCCCTTCTTAAAAGCAGATGAGGAAAGGGCCTCAAACAGCATCAGAGCTAGCCAGTACTCATACACCAGGAGTCCTCCAACCTAATCCAGTTATCTCTGTGTGGTCCACAGGCTCCATCCCAGCATGCAGCACTCGCTCTAGAGCAGGAGTCTCAGCAGAGCTCCTGTATTAAATTGAGTAGGAGGGAAATTCCCTGTCTACCAGTGAGTAGAAGCAAGTAGCCTTCAACAGCCAAGAAAAGAATCTGGCACATCAGTGCAGCCATCACTGCAAGTGTTTCCATAGCACAGATGCCAGCCCACCATAGCTGGTCTTATCTTTGAACAGTGTCAGCAGGAAAAGGAAGACTAATATGGGTAAAGATAACTCTCCATGACACATTCACCATTTCTCCCACTCCAAGAAAAGGTCTGACTGGATTGCAGGGCGAAGCACACATTTCTTTTCATCCCAGGATTGCGTGACCCCAAACGAAACAAAGCCAGAGCCAACCTCCACCACGGGGGCTCTGTAACTAGAGCCTAGGGGTGACAAGAGAGCCTTTACTTCAACTCTGAGTCATGTCCATAAATGAGAGTCCTTAAAGGACCTTTACCTCAACTATCCTCATGGGGCGAACAAAGCAGCTATGTGGAGCCAAGCTCAGAAACATGCATCAAGTATCCTCCACCCAGGAGATTACTGATAGAAAGGTTCTCCAGTAACTGAGAGTTACTGAGGTGAGCAGCAGATGCTGCCGAGTTCAACTTCACCAGCAGCAGCATTTGTGGTTCACCTGCAGAGACAGCCTGATCTAGCAACTCGTTTGGTCATGGCAAGTAGTGTAGCACAAAATGGTCAGTACCTCCTAAGGGGCAGAGGATGTCGTCCCCGCGTCAGCCGTCCTGCCCTTCAGACGCGCCGTGCGGCTGCCGCTCCGCCAAAAATAATGGGGGTGTCTTTAAAGGGCAAACACTTCTGCTGACACCATAACAGCTCCAATGTCCCACACAAGCTAGGCTAGGGAAAGAAAAAAGGAAATTAAAGAGGAAAAGCTGGAGTTGACAACACCCAGGCTGGGGGCTCCTCTTGCCACATGCACTTTCTGTAGGCATCTGCCATTAGTTTCAACGACCCGTAAAGGTAGAACCAAAGCCCATGAAAGCCAGAACGTGGGGAGGAGGCAATGGCAGCTCCTCCTCCGTACCTGCCGTGTCCAGGCATTTCTGTGCACAGTAACACAGGTGGAGCTTGGAGTTTTGCAGTGGAGTAGTGCAGCAAGACCAGGCTCACATTTCTGCTCCAAGGGGTTAGGTCAAACAAGCCTTGTCACCATTTAATTTCCTTTTTTACAAGCTGCATAATAAAGGACTGCACTTGAAGGACCTTCCTCACACCGTTAGTACAGTAGAAGCACTAGCAGTGGGCACCAAAGCCGTTATGATGTCAAGGTGAATGCTTCCGAAATGCTGACCCTGCCAGCACCATTTCATGGTTTCCTACAGCCACGCCACAAGCTCCAGCAGTGGTGGGAAGTCAGACCCAGGAGGATTAAGGTTAAGTTGGAATTTCCTAGAAATGTTTTGCTTTTTGGTTTTCAAGAGATAGGATACCCAAAGTGCAGATTCGGGACGAGAATGAAGAGCTCTGGATGCAGAGATAAGACTGCGCATAGAAGTGTGTGCTGTTCTGCTGCTCTGCAGCACCACCTGCTTGTGGGACTGCTGGATGCACCCTGAGCCATGTGATAGTTTTTTCCAGTATCCACCAGGAAAGGAGGGAAGAAAGAAGGGATGTCACATACAGATGGATAAGGTTGCTCTATTTAGCATGGAAAAGAAGTCCAGCTCTTGAACCAAAACTACCTCAGTTTGGCCCCCAAAGCCTCATTCAACAAGGTTCTGACTTTGGATTTGGAGGGTTTGGAGTCACATTGCTGCTTAAGCTGCTCACAGAGTATCAGCCAGTTGCAAGTTAAACCCAGAGACACAGAGGCATTTCAGAGTTAATGGTCTACAGCAATTAAAGAGGAATAGATACACAAGTGCTCCAAGCTGGGATAGCAAAGGGAATTGCCTGCCCACACAAGCCCAACACAACTGCAGCCCCAGTCCCAAAGCAGACACTTGCCATGCTCACAACCTCACTGCCCTCCTTGCCCAGACCCCGAGCCGATGGATGACCTACAGGAGCGCGGTATGAAAGGACGCCCTTTTCAGAGGCTACCAGTGGCACTTCTCATCTCTCCAGATGCCTGCTTGGAGAAAAGATGTACTCTGGCAGACAGTGTCAGAATAAAGCAGAAGATATAAAAGCTGATCCTATTACAACCTCCTTTCAGCAACAAATTTGCAACAGGGGAGGAGAGAGCTGCAAATATCCTTAGCAGTTTTGGCATTCAGTCAGCAAGTGCCTTTTTGCTGGTACAAAGATGTTGTGGTAGGAATTAAAGTGGAAGTTACCCAGAAGAGTAACCAGAAACCTTTGCAGTAGCAGCTCTACAAGTAACCAGTGTACTTTTTAAAATGACTATTCAGAGCTGGAAGTCATCCCACAGCCAAGTTTCACTGGCACCATCTAAACACGGTGTATTACAATTCTAGAAAGGGAATGAAAAAAACCCAGAAAGAGCAACACCTCAGACATACCCAACTTCCTCAGTGGTTCCACTTACTCTGGAATTTTTTAAAGTGCTGGGAGTACTGTCTGGAATAGCTGGATTCCTGGAGACTCGAGCTGCAAAAGGCTCGTACATGTGGTACAGCGACCGGATGACACACGCCCGGAGGCAGTGCAGCTTCTCCATAGACTCCGGGCGCAGGCGCAGGGGTAGGTACGCGTCCAGACTGTAGTGCCTGAAAAGCCAATGACAAACCCAGCACATGCTGGAGGATTACAATGGCAGAGATGTGCAGAGGAGAACTAGGAAAGAGATGCACGTGGAGAGAAAACTGAGTATCTGATTGTTCAGAGGACCTCTGGTCAGCTCTGAGTGCTTCACGCATGCTGCACTGCTCTACATGAAATCTCATACAGTCTTAAAGGCTTCACCCATATCAGACAGGTATACACAGAAGCATATCATCCTACAATTCCCCAGTAATTCCTTGCAGACAGTTTGTCCAGAGAGCCCAGATGGTCTTTTAGCTGCAGGATGCACAAAGACCTGCAGATTCCTGCAGGCTCTCAAGGACTCACTTCAGCAGAGTGCAACTGCATCCCCGCAGACAACTGCCTGAGCTGTCTGCCTGTGCTTGAGGGTCATTCCTTGACCCAGTGCCAAAGGAGCCTTTGCTAGGGAATTTCACACTAAAAACCAGGGGTGAGGATGACTATGGCTGCTATTTGATCCCCACTCCACCTGCCTGCTCCTCCTGGACAACAGACACAGAAATGTAAAGCAAATATTCTGTCCTGAAAGAAAGTCACCAGTGTTGTGCAAGAGGATAGAGGATTTGGTTCAAGTCTGACCACCTCTTTGCTTTCCTTTTAATTTATGTATTTATTTACTTTTACTTCTGTCACTGAGACAGCTCCAAAATGCCTTAGCTCCTTCTTGGGCCACTCTAACTACAGGAAGGTGAGCATGGTCAAAGCTTGTGGCAGGGCAAGCTTTCCATCAGTGATGTCTTTCAGCAAGGTAAGGGCACTGACTCTAAGCACTTTGAGTGATTTACAGCCAAAGCACACTGTTACAGACAGAAGCAAGTAGGCCATGGCAAGCAGGAAAACACATCATACTTAGATTATACACAGGAATATGCCACACAGATTCATTTCCAGATATAAAGCAGATGCAATATACCACAACCCCTTGCCAGATGAGGCCCCCATCACCATATCAACGAACAAACATTCTAAGACACTAGCCAAGAGGGAATTATTTCCTTATTTACAGCACCACAGAGCTAGTCACTGCTGAAGACTCCTGTAGTCTTTAGAATCTCACCTTCTGTAGAGCCTGGTCCAAAAGGCAGCAGTGCAAGTAACAGTCCAGGCTTTCTTGCAAATCAAAGAGAAGCGGACAATGTCCTCAGGGCGAATGTAGGAAGCCAACAGCAGCCAGATATCAATGGGGTATTCTTCTCCACCACCCCCATCAGGATCTTCTAAAGGCAATGAAGGTATGTTAGTGTAGTAAGTGACCTCTTTATCAAGTCTTATCTAGAAGCATGTACATTACTACTGGTAGCACAGGGTAAGCAGCTGAAATACGTATAGACACAGTGTCAAACGCACCCAGGTTAATACAACTTCATTACCACTGCTACTGGTTTTCATCAGCATGCCCTTGCCCATCCACACAACCATTACGCTTGCCCTTTGCTGGATAGACGCCATCATTTATCCCTGCCACACTGTCTGCACAAGTATGATAAGTGGCAGATTCAAAGAGTAATTCAGGCTGAAAGGTCCTCTGGAGGTCTCTAGTCCAAACAGCCCAGCCCAAAGCAGGCTGGACGAGATTCCTTTTGTTCAGGATCCCATCCCATCCAGTTCTGACTGTATCCAAGGGTGGAAACCCCACAGCCTTTCTGGACCCTGTTTCAATGTCTGACACTTTCACAGCTGAAAAATAACACTTAAGTGAAGAAATAAAAATTGACAACAAATACAGAGGCAGCTTCATGTAAAGCAGGGCCAAGCTCATGGGTTTTTATCAAAACCCATTTATCAGGTCATTTAACTTCAACTTTATGAAAGCTCATTTAACAGGCTAGCAAAAAATGCTTTGCACTAGAAGTCCCTGAACATTACGACACTGCCAAGCTTGTCAGGTCTTTGTTCAAATGGTCACAGTATTTTGACAGAAGCTCTGCCAGGGAGAGCAAACAACTCTCTGCAACTGGCTGATCAGCTGCTTCTCTTAAAACTGATTTCATTAAAGCTTCTTGGAAGGGAATGGCCCATTCTTCCTCTCAGAGGCGTCAGAACTGATCAACCAGAACTGAAGGCACAGAAACGCCTTCATTCCTGCAGTGGGTTTAACACCACACCTTTTGCCACACACAGTGCTCCAAAAATACTTGTAAAGAACATAAATAACTAAACAATACTGAGCATTAAGAACATTAAGAGAAAGAAAACATACAACCTGCGTATGGTACTAACAGAGAAACTGCTCCAAAGTCTGTGAATAGGTGGCATAAAGAAGGTGTTTAAGAACTTGACGGTGCCAGACCTGATTCTGAGGCAGCAGGCTAATAGCAAAGGGCAGTACTTTAGTCCCATGTGATAATTGCCAAAGTAAGCTCTGCATGTAATCTCTTCCCTCCACCACTCTGGATTTGTGGCAGGCACACCCACAATGGGCTGTCACATCCACTTTGCTGTTTCATCTTACTCAAGAAGCCATCAAACTACAACTGCTGAACTGCAGAGCACAGCCAGAAGCATCCTTGGCCTCTTACTGGTTTGTTCCTTCCCTAAACATGTAGCAGAAGTAAGCCAAGGCTGGGACAGACCAGAATCCTGTCCTTCCAGACTGCTAACTCCCATAACTCCAGCCACTCCTTATTTTCCAGAATTCTGAAGCATGTCTTAATAAAAGAGATTAAACTCCGATCCCAGAGGAGTGCTGTGCACCTGCAGTCCTTGATGGACAGTGATGTGTTACATAAATCAGTATCAGCATTAAGAAAGTTAAAGCTATTCTTAAGCTCAAGAAACCAAGTCAAACTTGGTTTCTCAACCTGGAAGTAACCATTCTTCAAAACTCCTGCAAGATTCCACAGTGAAGCTGAACAGTCAGTTGCTTCCACTGCAATGCAAATTGCTTTCTAGAGCTGCACAAAGTGCTGAAGGCTACAGCTCCCTGGCATTACCTTACCACAATGCCACTAGGGCCAAGTTCACTCGCTTGCTGGAAAAAAAAAAGCCCTCTACACTCATTTGTAACAAACCACAGCTTGGAAACACCCTAAAGACAGAACCTGTGTTCTGCCAGCTAATGCATCACGGACAGCAGCAGTTTCTTCCCCAAAGCAAATGCTGCTCTCACCAACAAGCTCAGTGAAAGAAAAACCTGTCCAGTGGCAGTTTCACAACTCTTTCAAGAGCAGCATTTGTTTTCCAAGGTTCAGAGAGGTTTACTGAAAGGATTTCCCAGCCAAAGCTCTGCTGTTGTGAAAACGCAACACCTCTGAGGAGCCCTAGCAGATTCAACTGATTTAACCCTTGGCATTTCATTTCTTTATGCACAGACAAGTTAAAGAATGCCCCAAAAAGCCCCATGAATAGCCTATAATTAGCAAATATTAACATGACATAGGCAGAAGCCACAGCACCAGCCCCTGCAGAGCCCTCAGGAGAGGCTGGCGACAGTACAACCCTACCTTTGTGCCTTTTGCTCTTCTTTTTTCTAGAGGCAGCTCGCCCGTTGATGCTCTCCTTCGTATCCATTTCATCACTGCTGTCACAGGACTCTCCCGACACGGAGAGCACTTCCTCAGCAGGAACACAAGAAGCTTCCAAACCACAGAGGGATTTTACTAGAATGACAAGCAACCACACAGTGAGTATACCGGCAGAGAGCAAATGGTGCTCCAAATTCAGGAGGTACTTCAGGGGAGTCACAGCTGCTGCTAAGAACTGCATGAAAGCTTTCTGGTGAGTGATACAAGCAAGTAAATCCTGAGCCCAAGGATTACCTGGTCAGAGAAAGATTAGCACCACTGAGTGAACTGGAAACATCATTATTCAGCTTCTTGTTTTAAAAAGTGAACAATGAGGATGATCACCAGCACATTATGCAGGTGATCCCACTGATTTAGCTGAAGCTGTTTACAATTCCAAATGGAAACAACAGGCTCTTTCTCTACAGAGCTCATGGGTTCCCCGGCACACCAGAGCTCCCCTGCATGGCCACTGCTCAACCCAGAGCCAGCACCTACTCTGTAATCATCCTGTGAACACAGAAAAGATACACTCCCTTCTCAGCAGCATAAAGAGATCCTGCGGTCAATGACACACAATCCACTAATGATATAACTGGGTGCCAAGCAAGCAGGAGCTCCACTTATTCTAGATGTAGTGAAGGGAAAGACTGGCCTAGTGAGGAAAACAGCAAGTCGAGTCTGTTTGGTTTTGGGTTGAGGAGATGTTTAGACACATCCTTGCTGTCATTTTTAACAGGATCTGTAAACTGAGGGCTCCTTGAGGCAGAAAAATCCATGTGTGACGCAGTAAAGACAGCTTTCTCTCTGAACCTTATACATTCATGCCAGTGGCATCCCTCACTGTCAAATGGCACTGCTCTCTCTACATCACCTTTTACAGGCAAAAAGAGAAATAGATGGCAACAGGAATACCAACAAGTTATGACACCAAGTATAGCCAAGCAAGAGAGGACAACAACTGAGACGCTAAGAAAGGGTTAGAAATAGAAACCCTCATGCTCTGCAAAGATCAGCATCTGAGTCGACAGCACAAGTCTATTCATACTCCACTGTAATCTTGCAGAGGCACCTCTGTTCACCTCACAGTTGTAATCTCTACCCCATACCTGGGAGTTAGGATGGGGAGGAGGAAAAAGCACAGGATGATTCCCCCTGGCCTTTGCTCCCTGCCCTGTGAAGCTCCCTGCCTGCTGGCAGTCACAGCACCATGTTTACTTGGAGCCAGGAAGTGAGGCCAAAGGCTGAAGCTGCCGGGGCAGAGGCTGCTGTCCCCTTGTCCCAGTGTGCTGCACCAGATAAGGCTCTAGCATGTGTCAGGACTGCACCAGATAAAGTTGTAGCACAGCCCCAGGCTGGGGAGGAGAGATCCTGAGGATCCCACATAAGGAGTGGAAAACCCCGACAACTTTGCACAGCAAAGACCTGAGGAAGGGGTGGGCAGGGAGCTGCTGTGACCTGTACTCAGGCAGGTAACATGGAGAGGAGCCAGAAACAGAGCAGGATTTCAGGAGAGGGCTTCAGCTGGACAAAGCAGGTGATGCTGGATGCAATGACTTAGAGTGGGGCAGGAAGAAAGAAAAGACAAGAGTTTAGCAGATATGATGCCGAAGCACAGTACTCTGAGGCAAGGTGGGAGAACACAGAAGGGTGAACAGGAGAGGGAAGCCCCAGTCTACTACAAAGGAGGTAACAAGAGGGAGGTGCCCTCATCTTAAAAGCTTAAGAAGTAGCAGCTATAAAGGATAGTCACCAGCATCACTGCTCCATACAGCTTCCCCCATAACAGGCACTCATGCAAAGAGTGTATTTTGTTTAATGTGAAAGATTTCAGCAACAGAACAAGAGTTTTCCGACATGAAGGGCTCAGTCTTCACTGTCAATCTCACAGCATTCACCTCCAACGTGTGACCAGTTCCATTAAGAGTGGAGGCCTAAACATTAACATTTCTCAAGCAAACGGGGTGTGTTAGGTCAGAATGCGCTCTCCCAGCAGCTAAAAACTGAAGAGGAAGCTGATAACTAAATATTGCAACACCTTTCCAGGAAGCTCCTTGCTTATGCACTTCAGCAAGGAAACAGCAACACCCTCAACAGAGCTCCCTGCAGCGCAGGGAGGGAACAGGCTTGCCAGCACTGTCATATTCCCACTGCAAGGACTTTTACCTGCTAATAAAACTGGAGACAGTTTTATAGGAGGTACTAAAGCCTCCTACCATGTTAATTTCTGCTCCAAGCAGGAGGTAACACCTAATAGCTAATGGGAAAAGGCCTATTGCAGGCACTGACAAAGACTCAGCAATTCTTGCCAGCCTGCTGCCAGAGCTGCTGCCTAAGATCCCAACCACCTGATTCCGCAGAGGAACAGACTCATTCCTGGGCACCGAGGGAGATGAAATCTCTCAGGCCACAGAAGGGGTGTTTCCCCCATCCCGCCGAGGCCAGCAGCGCAGGGCGGCAGCCTGGGGAAGGCAGGCTCCCAGCACACACTCACCTTCCTGCTGCACCGCGTTGGCCACGGCTTTCTTCACCCGTCCAGACTTCACGACAGCCGGGTCAGAGTTCGCATAATCCGCCACCGTCACTGCGGGAGACGGCATCAGCAGGATTAGGGATTACAGGGAGGGGAGAGAAGGGCTAAAAGCCGCCATCCCTCAAGGGGGGCACAGGAGCCGAGGAGGTGCACACGCAGAAGGAGCCCCAACAGAGAGGCGCAGGGCAGGACCCCCCCCGCCGCTCAGCTCGGGGCTCCCTCTCCCCCCACCTCAATCCACGCCAACCCCACAGCCCCTCTCTCCGCAGCCCTGCCTGAGCCCCAGGCCCACAGTGACCAAGCCGGGTCATTCCCTCCCTCCACACCCCGGGGGGCGGCTGGACCGGCCTCATCCCCCCCCCCCCACAGCAGGCCCGTCAGCCCCTCGCGTGAAGCCACCACATCGCCCTCAGGCCCCAGTGCAGGCCCAGCCCCTCCTCTCCGGCCCGCCCAGGCCCGGCTCTCACCGCGCTCGGAGCAAACATCGTCGGCCCGGAACTTGAGGCGCTTACGGGCGCCCCTCTTGGGCATGGCGGCGGCGGCGGCGGCTGCGAGCCGGCCGCGAGGGGCCATGTCCCGCCCGGGCCGCAGCGGGGCCGCGGGGACAGCGCCACCCCGGCCCGCCCCGAGAGAGACTCTGACGTCACCCGCCCGCGACCCCGCCGGCGCGCCGCTCTGACGTCACGGCGGCTGGGTACGGAGTGGGGACGGACAGGCCTCTGTCTCTCTGCGCTCTCCTCCCAGTCCGCCCAGTAACGAGGGCCCTGGAGGGGGTGGATCCCCCCAGTCCTCCCAGTAACGAGGGGTTGTAAGGAGATGGCTCCCTCCCAGTAAAGAGGGCACCTGGGGGGATTTGCAGTGCCCAGAAGTGAAGGTCTCTCGGAGGTAATTGCCCCCTGCCCCTGTACAAAGGTCTCTGGGGTAGGTGGCTCCCCAGTACTCCCAGTAATGAGGGTAATGGGGGCCGCACTCCTCGTAAGAGCAACCTCTGAGGTAACCGCCCTTCCCAGTCCTCCCAGTAAGGACTCCCTTTGCACCCGCAGCCCGCGGGAGCACTCCCCAGTGCTAATGTCTGCGTGAGCCCCCTCCTGCTGCCCCCCGGTCCCTGGGTGTCCACCCCCCCCCACCCCGGGGTGCCCCAGCTGAACCCCACCATCACCAAGAGCAGGAGCGGAGCCGGCAGCTCCCAGCGGCCACCCCGCACCCTCGTGGTGGGTGACACCTGGGCTGTGGGTGCAGCAATGGGTGCTCACTGGGTGCAAACTGCGTTTACTGTTCCCGTTGGGTGCGTGGTGGTTGTTGGTGCCACCTCACTTCAAATGGAGCCATAAAGGGGTCCAGGGCAGGAATGGCAGCCTGGAGCTTGACTGATCGTGGGGCCTGTGTCCCCCCAAACGCTTGTGCAGTGCTGAAAGGAGGATTTGGGCACCACTGGGAGCAGCTGCTGTAGGGAATCCCAGCCAGTCCTGGGGGGTTCCCTTTTGGATCTCCTTTTGGGATCTGGCACAAGTCCTGTCCCACCCTCCTTCCCTTGACAGGCACTGAGCAGCCCCTGGTGTTCTGCCTGTGCTCCTTTACTACAAGGCCACAGGAGATGAATTGGCTCTTGGGAGGCTGGGGCCACAGTGAGATGCTTCCAGGGCTGTGGCTTCAGCTCTTGTGCCTCCCCAGAGCAAGGGAACACGCAGGGTACAGAGGAATCCACGTTTCTTCTGCTTCCAGACACAGCCAGGAGCTGACAGCATAAAGAACTTCCATTCCTGACTGGATTTCTTTCAGCAGTTCATAAAATACATTGAGGGCCTTTTATCAGCAAAGAACATGTCTGATGACTGAGAAGACTTCTGATCATCCCAGCCAGGAAAGGCCATTCCTTGACAGAAATGCTGTTTCTAATTTGTCAGGTTTGAAAACAATTGGTATAAATGAAGGACAATGGCAGATAATACAATCAGCTCCCAGTGCTGAGGGTTTTACCCACCTCTTTGGTACTTGAAAATGTTTGCCTTGGATTATGATTGTTATCTGAGAGCTGTATCACAGGCTTATTCATAAACAGCAGAGGTTGTCTTGGCTTGGAAAATGCTGGCACATGGAAAACAGATGAGTTTTTACCAAGGTGTGACAAAAGCAACATGAAGGCAGCTATGCATCCTGGGCTGCATCAAAAGGAGCGTGACCAGCAGGTCCAAGGAGGTGATCCTGCCCCTCTACTCTGCTCTCGTGAGACCTCACCTGGAGCATTGTGTGCAGTTCTGGTGTCCTCAACATAAAAAGGACATGGAACTGTTGGAACAAGTCCAGAAGAGGCCACGAGGATGCTCAGGGGCTGGAGCAGCTCCCGTATGAAGACAGGCTGAGAAAGTTGGGGCTGTTCAGCCTGGAGAAGAGAAGCTGCGTGGAGACCTCAGAGCAGCTTCCAGTGTCTGAAGGGGGCTACAAGGATGCTGGAGAGGGACTCTTCATTAGGGACTTTAGTGACAGGACAAGGGATAATGGGTTAACTTAAACAGGGGAAGTTTAGATTGGATCTAAGGAGGAAGTTCTTTACTGTGAGAGTGATGAGGCACTGGAATGGGTTGCCCAGGGAAGCTGTGAATGCTCCATCCCTCGGGGTGTTCAAGGCCAGGTTGGACGGAGCCTTGGGTGCCATGGTTTAGTGTGAGTTGTCCCTGCCCATGGCAGGATGGTTGGAACTGGATGATCTAAGGTCCTTTCCAACCCTAACTATTCCATGATTCTATGATTCTATGTCTGAGGCTGGCTGATGTTCAGACTGAGCATCTGCTTCTCCAGTGGGGCTGATGCTGTGTGAGGGTAGGAGCAGCAGCACGTGGGCTCTGGGGGCCCAGATTCATTGCTTACCTAGTAATGCTTGCCTCCCTTTGCAGTCCATGGACAGCCTCTGCCTCAAATCCCAATTTAGGGAGCAAGAGGCTCTTCTGAGAGATGGAGCCAAGGGTGAGGGTCCACCCTCACACATCCACCACCACTGAAATCATTAGGGGTGATGCTTCTTGTCCCCCCATGGCTCAGAGCTGGGCCTTGGCAGGGCATGGAAGGGACGTGAGAGAGGTTGGGGCTCTACCTGCTCCCACCTTTGCTCCCCACATGGCGGAGTCCCCACATCCAGGAGGAAAGGGATGCTCAGGAACTGGCTGCCCCACAGCATGGGTCTGCCTCCCCTTGTCTAGGGACCCCTTGAACAGACCTACTCCTATGGGGCTACAGAACCCCAAAGGATTTCCTGCCCCCAGGAGTGTTCTCTCTTGTCACCACCCCGAGGAATTCCTCCCCCCGCCCCCAAGTTTTCTATCACCCAAAGGACAGGCTGGACCCGTGGGCTGTAGCCAGTGGGATGAGGTTCAACAAGGCAAAGTGCCGGGTCCTGTACTTGGGCCACAACAGCCCCCTGCAACACCCCAGGGCTTGGGGAACAGTGGCTGGAAACTGCTCATGGGAAAGGAGCTGGGGGTGCTGATTGATGGAGCTGAACATGAGCCCAGGCAGCCAAGAAGCCCCCAGCATCCTGGCCTGTATCAGCACCAGTGCGGCAGCAGGGCCAGGGCAAGGATTGTGCCCCTGCACTGGGCACTGGTGAGGCTGCGCCTCGGATCCTGTGCTCAGCTCTGGGCCCCTCACTGCAAGAG
Organism: Lathamus discolor; assembly: GCF_037157495.1. Lineage (NCBI taxonomy): Eukaryota > Metazoa > Chordata > Aves > Psittaciformes > Psittacidae > Lathamus > Lathamus discolor. The sequence continues at coordinate 5,119,969 of NC_088902.1, forward strand.
AGACATTGAGGGGCTGGAGCGGGGCCAGAGAAGGGAATGGAGCTGGTGCAGGGCCTGGAGCCCAGCGGTGATGGGGAACGGCTGAGGGACCTGGGGGGTTCAGTCTGGAGAAGAGAAGGCTCAGGGGGGACCTGATGGCTCCCTACAAGTGCCTGACAGGAGGATGGAGCCAGGAGGGGCTGGGCTCTGCTCCCAAGGAACCAGGGATGGGACAAGAGGAACCGGCCTCAAGCTGCACCAGGGCAGGTTTAGATGGAGCTGAGGAACAATTCCTGCCCCAGAGGGTGCTCAGGCATTGGAACAGGCTGCCCAGGGCAGGGCTGCAGGCACCGGCCCTGGAGGTGTTCGCACCCCCTCAGTGCCATGGGTTAGGGGTGGCCTTGGCAGCGCTGGGAGCGGTTGGCCCGGATGAGCTGAAAGGGCTTTTCCAGCCCTATTGATTTGACGACTCCGTGATGCTAATGGGGGGTCCTGACCTCGGGGTGCCTCCTCCCACCTTGCTCCTGCCCTGCCGCCCCCCCCCCCCCCGACCCCCAACTCACCCCACGGGGCGTGGCCATGGGGGCGTGGCCCGGCGGGCTGGTGACGCAGTGGGCGGGGCGGGGCGGGCCGCGGGAGGCAGCGGCGCGGCGGCGGCTTCCAGCGACTTCGGCGGCCGGTGAGTGCGGGCGGGGCCGGGCGGCCGCACGCTGCCTCCGGCCCCCGGGGCCGGGCGGGGATGCTCAGCGCCCACCCCCGTCTCCGGTAGTGCCGGGTTCGGGGGGGCTCTGCCCTTCTTACTCCCCCCCCCCGCAGGGATGCTCCGCTCCCCCGAGGGATGCTCTGCTCCCCCCGGGATGCTGGACCAGTGCGGCTGTGCTCCCTGTTCGCCTCCCGGTGGGGATGCTCTGCACCGCCGGGAGGGCGCCTCAGTCCGGGGGTGCTTTGCCTCCCCCCCCCCGTTACCCTATGGAGGGGGTGTCTGAGTCGGGGGGGGGCAGAGCTGCCCCTTTCCCCTGGGTTGAGGCTGAGCTGGGAGGTGTCATCCTCACCCGTGAACTGGGTTGGGGGAGATTGATGTCCTCTGCTCCCCAGCTGAGCCGGGGGGTGCTCATCCCGCTGCACCGCTGGCCCCACACCGTGGGGACTGAGCCGGGTGGATGTGCTGCCCCACCGCATGGGTGTGCAGGCAGGAGGGGCGAAGGGATGGGCACATCCCCACCCGGGAGGCTGCATGGTGTGGGGGGGAAGCGATTCCTGTAACCCGAGAAGGGGGTGTCCATGGTTTTCGAGCTGCTCTCTGCCCCTGGCAGCCCCCCAGTATGGTCCTAGGCTGTCCCTTTGCACCCTTCCACCCGACAAAGCTTCCACCCTGTGCTGATGGGGAGGGCAGGCATCCTGCTGAGGCTGGTCCTAGCCTGGCCTTCTCCTGGCCTTCTGCTCCTCTCATTTCCCAGCACCAGATCCTCCTTCCTCAGTGCTGTCTCCAGCCCTAGAGCATCCTCCCTGGAAGCATCCACCCAGTGCTGAGCTCTGGGCTGTATCAGCCCTGGAGAGCATCTGCCTGCACCGAGCTCTGGCCTGGAGCAGCTCATGGGCATGGATGCTCGCTACACAGATGCGCATGGGACTGGTTCTGCCCAGAGCTCAGCACCCGGTAGATGCTCATTACGCTGGTCCAGCTCTGAACTGGGCAGATGCTCACCAAACTGCTCCAGCCTGATGTGGATGTTGGCACTGCGCAGATGCCCACAGTGCTCAGGGCTGGACCAGCTCAGTGAGCATTGTGGAGCATGGTTAGCTCCAGCTGGGCTCACACTGGTTCCCAGCCTCTGCTGGTGCTGTCTCGTCACGGTGGTGGCAAGCTGCCTCCAGACACCATGATTTTCTCCGGAATAACCAGCCTTGAAGGGCTTGTTTATCCCCTAAATTGCATCATTATAACAGCAATTGGCTTAGGAAGCTGGGTTTTGTTAAAGCTGTGTAAAACCTTCTGGGGATGCCCTGGGTTTGGCCAAGTCAGGCTTGGCAAAGTATTCATTTAAGCTAGTTTGCCACCATCTGCTTGGATGCTGGGCTGAGGTTCTGCTGGGGGGGTTGACACCACCACGAGGTGTAAGCTGGAGTTTGGTACCTGGATGAATGTGTCTGTGTGGTTTGGGAGTTTCTTGGTTGTGATGCTCCCGGGCTTTAAAGGGGATGAATTGTTGGTGTCTCCATAGCTCTGATGGTCCGGGAGTCACAGGTGTCTGAGCTGTAGGGGACACCACAATGTGCTGCTCCCTGCATGTCAGGACACTGCTGGTGGGGAAACAGGATGGATTTCTGGGGGCTTCCTTGTGGGAGCCACCAACACAGGTCACTGGTGCTGTCCCCACGCACCCAGAGGTGCTCAGGTCCATAGATGACTTCCCAGCTTCAGTGCTTGCTCCTCCCGCATCTCTTTTCCATGAGACAGGCCAAAAGTCCAGGACCTGTATCACTGGCTGGAGGGAAGGGGGGAGCCTCTAAACTGGCAGGTTCCTGAGACATTGGTGGTGGGACTGATGGATGGATCTGGCTTTTTGGGGTGGCCGGCTCAGCTGTCGCTTGCCACATGGGGGATTAAGTGACTTGTCTGTCTCTGTGCAGCTTTGTGGCAAGGGCGAATGGGTCTTGCTCTTGCTGTGCCTTGGTGCTCCCCAGCAGTTGAAGTGATGCTGGAGGATTGAACCTGCTGGGATTTGGGTTCCTGCCTGCCTCAACTGTCTCAGAAGGTGCCGGGAGTAAAAACCACCCTGGAAACCTCTCTGTTATCTTTTGAGGGTCCTTTTTTTTACTGAAGCCTGGCCCTGGTGGGCAGCTCCTTCTGGGGTGCAGGGGAAAGGGATGGGGATGGTGGTGTGAGGAGGAGGCTGAGGGAGCGTGAGCTGGGTGGATGCTGGGGTCCTGGTGTGCTGGGTGGGGAGATTGTGGCCGTGAGTCAGTGCTGGGGAAGAGCCTGGCACTGTTGGAGGGGGAAGCTCGCACTGAAGCTGGGGGAGGCAGCTCTGGAGCCTCAAACAGAGCTCAACCCAAACCGGGACCCAGCTGGAAGTGCTTCAGGAGGTCTCCACTCTCTGGGGACAGCGACTTTGCCCTGAGTCTGCCCTCTGCCTGGGCAGTGCCACTTTGTGCTTTGCAGCCAAGCAGAAAGCTGCTGCAAACCTCCAAACCTTATTTCACAATTCCACCTAAGGAATGCTTTGGTGAGTCTGAGGTTTCCCAGATGGCTCCCAAAAGGGAGCCTGGAGGTCTCTTCTCTGGGCTGTTAACTGGAAGGGAAGGATGTTGGCTCAATTTTCCGCCTTTCTTCGCAGAGAGGTGTTAAATGCAGTAACAGCCCCACACTTCACAGATGCTTCCTGTGAAATGCCAGGCACCAAGTGTGGGGTGATGCTCCAGGGCAAGGCTGAGGGCTCTGCCCTGGGCTCTGCAGGTGGGTCCAAGCCCTGATCAGGCTCCTGAGGGATGTGCTTGGGAGTTCTCAGTGCTTAAAGGGGCTCCTCTGTGAGCAAAGGATGCCAAAAGGCTTGGAAGTGGGTGCATGTGGGTGTGCTCACACGAGCTGGCATTTGGGAGGGAGGAAGGGAAAATATCACATGGAACAACTGCAGCGTTGGGGGACAGGTCTGCGTTGGGCCCATCTGGAGCAGAGTCGTGAAGGAATGATTCAAGGCTCTTGGCTAAAAAAAGTTGTGCTGATAGAAGTGGATTTTGCTGCAGTTTGTGCTGTGGTCAAGCAGGTTAAAATCCATGTGGGGACACGGGAAAGCTCTCGGCTCAGGCAGCATGGTGGGGATGCCCCAAAGAATGATGCAGGTGTTCATCTCCATCTGGTTTCCTTGCATGGAGCAGTGATTTCCATCCCACAGCAGGAAGATGGAGGTGTCTTGATGGTTGGTGCCCAACCTTCTCCAAAAGTGCGTTCTCACAGCCGAGAACCCCCCATGTGCTGGGCTGCACCCCCAGGGCAGGAGCAGCAGCTCAGGGAGGGGATCCTGCCCCTCTGCTGCACTCTGGGGAGACCCCCCCTGCAGTCCTGATCCAGCTCTGGGGCAGCAGCACAAGAGGGATGTGGAGCTGCTGGAGAGAGGGCAGAGGGGACCATGGAGATGCTGCGAGGGCTGGAGCAGCTCTGCTCTGGAGCCAGGCTGAGAGAGCTGGGCTGGGGCAGCCTGGAGAAGAGAAGGCTCCTGAAGGGGAGACCTGAGAGCAGCTCCAGTGCCTAAAGGGGCTGCAGGAAACGTGGAGAGGGGCTTGGGACAAGGGCCTGTAGGGATGGGATGAGGAGAAACAGCTTCCAACTGGAAGAGAGAAGAGTTGGATGAGATATTAGGAGGAAGTTCTTCATTATGAGGCTACTGGATAGGGTGCCCAGAGAAGCTGTGGCTGCCCCATCCCTGGCAGTGCTCAAGGCCAGGTTGGACACAGGGGCTTGGAGCAAGCTGCTCCAGTGGAAGGGGTCCCTGCCCGTGGCAGGGGTTGGAGCTGGATGAGCTTTAAGGTCCCTTCCCACCCAAACCATTCTGTGGTTCTATGAGTCTATGGAAAGTCACTGGCCAGGAGGGTCCTGCCTCTGTGCCCTCCAAGTTGCTTTTCCATTCCTGAATCTCCCCCCTGGTGTTTTAGATGAGCTCCTGTGTCGCTGTCTCCAGCAATGTAATCCTGCAAGGACTGACAGGGCTGGAATTGATCTGAAATGCAGATTGGGGTTTTTTTTTCAGCTCCTGGGTTTCAGTTTGTGCCACGCTGCTTTAGCAAGCGCGAGGAGGTACCGGCTGGGTGGCTGCCTGTAATTGCATCCAGAAAGCAGAAAACAAGTGGGGGATGAGAGCTCATTTCCCCCATGCATCCATTGCGACTGCTGTGCAGCAGGGAAGGATGCTCTTCCTGCCTGGATGCTCCATCCAGCCTCCCAAAGGGATGGGATCCATCGCCAGGGCAGGCTGGCACAGCAGGGGGAGGGACCCCCTCCCCAGTTCACTGCCCATCCACCAGCCATATTGATTTCTCACTGTCATTTCCACCCTTTCTTGATAGAAATGGCTTTTCTCCTGAATTCCAGATGGGTTTTCCCTGCCTGGCCAGCATCGTTCCCCATGCGTCTCATGTGCTGGGACAGGAGAAATGTGCTGTGGGGCCCTGGGGGACTCTGTAGCCAAGAGGCAGGAGCTGGGCTGTGCATTGCATAGCCGGAGCCTGGGGAAAAGGGGATGTTTGGCCCAACTGCCAACCCAAAACTCATTGTCTGGGAGTCTCATTAGTGCAGAGCATCCTCACACACATCCTCTCCTGCCAAAGCCTGGTCTTTCTGGCTTCCAAAATCAGGAAGGGTGTTTATAGCCTTGCTGTGGCATTAGCAAAGGTGTCATAAACCTGAGCCCAAGCTCTTCATCATGAATTAAATCAGTTTGGTGGTGGTGCCTGCTCCTGTTCTCCAGGCAGAAATTAATGGTGCCAGGGGCTGCAGACAGGGAGGGGAAAGATGGGCTCATGTAGAGTTTACAGCCTCAATAACGCAGGTAAATCCACCCTGTAATTCAGTGCTTGGCAGCTCTACTTAACCACATCTTGGCCTCTTTCTAGCATCGCCCCAGACTGGTTTGCAGCAAGGAGTCAGAAGGGTCCAGAGGTTATTTTTGGCTGTGGCTGATGTATTCACACGCTGATGAGCCAGGAGAGGAAGTTATTCTGGTCCCAAACTGTCCCACATAGCGTGCAAGTGTGAATCCTCCGGGCGAGGTTGTGAGATGACATTCCAGTTTGGGGAGCAAAGCCACATAAAGCCCCTTGATGGCTCCTTGTCCTGTGAACCCACTCGGGGAGCTCAGCTCAAGCCAGAGCCCCACAGCCAGGGAATATGGGCTCTGTGCCCTCATGTCCTTGGGAGAGACCCAAGCCCTGTGTCTCTGGGGTGATGGAGAGCACCGTGCCTTGATATTCCTGCTCCATCCAAGGGAGCACCCAGCCAGCCTGTGGGTGTCCCTGGGTGAGACCTGGGTTTGGGGAGTACAGAGCAGCGTTCCAAGGCTCGGGAAGCTGTGGTGTCATGGCCAGTTTCTCTGCAGGATGAGGTAGCTGTGGTGCTGCTGAGTTTGCTTTCCCTGGCACGCTGCGAAGCTGAGCTCCCCCTCTCTTGGGAATAGGTGTTGGGAATGAAATGTGAGGGTGGCACAGCCAGATCCTGCTTTCCTCCGCTGTCTGTGTGACAGATTGTTTCCATGGGGCTTCCTACTGTTGCTGCAACTGGTTTCTGACCAGGGCTCCTGTGGCCATCACTGGGATGTGGCACTGATGGTGCCTTTGCCATTCCGCTGTACCAGTAACATGTTGCCCACCCTGGCTGAGGATTGCATCGCTGTCAGCTGCATCTCTACTGGTTGCAGTAGTGATCTTGTCCCTGTGCCACCCTCAAAGCTTCTGTGCTAGCGATGTCCAGCCATGGATGCACTGCTGGCTTGGGCAGAGTGGGACCTGATCCCCATGTCTCCTGCAGCGAGGAGGCAGGCAGGGCATGCTGAAAGGGAGCTGGGTGTTAGGGCTAAGGCAGGCTGGGGAGGGCTGCAGGAGGCTTTGTGAGAGGAGCTGCAAACCCAAGCCCCTAAAGGACCCATGGAGGTGTTGAGCAAACCAAATGTGTTGGCTGCTGCTTTGCCGCTTGGAAAACCTGGCAGTGCTGGAGAGCAGATGGGTGGATGTCCTGGAGATTCCCATCTGCCTGCTAAGCGCTGCTGCCCTCGCTCCTCGCCAGCACCTGGAGGCAGGTGCCCATGAGCTGCATTGGGACACATTGGAGCGAGGTCATAAGGATGCTGCCAGCATCCCTTGGAGAGACACCTCCTGAACCCTTCAGGGGGCTTGGGCTCCCCAGTCACCATGTGCAGAATAATGTGGCTTAACTCCTTTTAACCCATTAAGTGTTCAACTGGAGCCAGAAGGCTCATCTCTAGTTAAAGATGTCTCTGCTCATTGCAGGGGATTGGACTAGGTGAGCTTTGAAGGTCCCTTCCAACCCAAACTAGTCTGTGCTTCTATGATCTCTCCTCATCTGAGCTGCCTTACCTTCAAGCCCAGCTGCAGAAAGGGTGTGCTTTGCTGCTGTTACCTCTCAGACACTCAGATGTGCCACCCAGAGAGCAGGTAGTGTTTGATGGAGAGAGAAGACTTCTCTTTCGTCCTCCCCAGCATGAAAACCTGGATGGAATCCTCGATTATTGCAACACTTTGGGGGTGCCATATGAAAAACAAAGATCATTTTGTCCCTTTTGCATCATCTGCTATTTCGTTCCGTTCCAAGACTTCCGTGGTGGCCATTTTTAGAGGTGGCAGGCACAGCATCTCTGCAAGCAGAAATGCCTTTCGTGCTGCATGTCCTTTGTGTTGCCGTGTATCCGAAGGGATTTTGTCTCTTCAGATGAAGCAGAACTGAGCCCCAGCATTGCTGATCACTGCGTGGCTCTTCCCGAGCGCTGGTGTCGCTTTCAAATCGCACGTTGTCAATAAATCTCATTGGAAGTGCCCTGCAGCAAATGGCATCAGTCTGCACTTGGAGATCTCTCCCACACTGCTCCTGCTGCCTAAAAATACCAGCTCTTTCATTCTCAAATGACTTGGCTATTGTACAGCCACCATTTTTTACTTCAATGTTGCTGCATGGCTCAGTGCAGGACATCTGTTACCCTGCAAAGGGTGAGATTCTGCTCCCCAGCCCGGGGCTGTCAGGAACGTAGCGGCTGGGTCGACCTTTGGGTTCAATGAACATTTATTACCCTTACCCGTGCTGTGAGGTGTTCCAGGAGGGGGAGTTCATCCCTGACGTAGCAACGAGCAAAGTACCCCCCAAAACTCATCGTTTTGCCAAAGAGATGGACCCTCAACAGCCACCAAAGCAAATGCCATCATTGTTGCTGACCTTCCCAGTGAAGGGCTGGCCGAGTGTGCTGGCATTATCCACACATGGCATTGGAAAGGCACTTCCAATATCCCATCCAGCCCATCACCTCCCACATCCCTGAGCTGTCCCTGCAGTGAAGATGGTGGAGGTTACCCATGAGGATGCTCATGTGTCCAAACACCTGCGTGCTCTAGGAGCTGTCAAACACCCTGTGCTGCCTCCATCCCTGTTAACCCTCCACATGTGTGTGTCCCAGGTGTCTATTCCATCCGCCTTGCAGGAAATACATCTTTTTATACATTTACATTTACATTTCCATATACAAATACATTTACATTTCCATGTCTGGGTTTGGGATGTGGAATACTGCTTTGGTCTGAGCAGCTGGGTCTCTCTTTAATGGGTGAATGCAGAGACCATGCTGTGTTTTCAGTGCATACAGGGAACTGGGCAGACTGGTGTGTGATTCAGAAGCAAGCAGGCTTTTGGAGTGGTGCTGGATGCAATGGATGTGGAAACTGAAGTGTGGCTGGGAGGTGCTGAGGCTATAAAACATGAGTGATGCTCTAAATGGATGTGTTTCTTTAGGAGGTTTTGCATTGAAGGTATTTGGATTTTCCTCTCTTCATCTCCATGCAATAAACCCTTATGCTGCTGGGGGAGTTTGTTTCTGAGCTGTAAATGCAGCCTGGAGCAGTGGGTGAGCACTGGCGTGAAGCACACAGGGCTGGTGGGGCTGGCTGGTACCTGGAATCCCTACACCCTGCTGCAGTGTGGTCAAGCCAAGCACTGATTATTCCCCAGCCTTGGAGAGAAAACAAACAAGTCTGTTTTTAGAGGCTGCAAAGGTGAGAAACCGTCACAGAGCCCACTCTGCTCGCTTGGTTTCCTCCTCTCCCCACTGCAAGCAGGAGGAGATCCAGCCACTGAGATGCCAGGGAGGCTCCGCCGCTGCCCCGCAGTGGGGACAAGTGTCCCATCAAGAAGAGCCCGCACATGGGCACTCAGACCAGGATGTGACAGGACCTCCATCACTCGGTGCCCAGAATTCCTCCTTCCTGGGGACTCTTGGCTCCACGTGGGCTGACCTGGTGTACCCTGAAATGCATTAACGTGGAGCCAAAGCAAGGCTGGACATGTGTGTGTCTGCCTCCACGGAGAGCTGGGGCTGGGCTGTGCACGCTGGGGTCTGTGCCCGTGGGGCTCAGAGGGATGTTATGTGCAGATGCAGCTCACGGGCGGCTGGGGAAGCAAAGGAGAAGCTGCCAAGAGGGGAGGCTGCTGCAGGGAATCCGCGTCTCTCCTGCCTGCAAAGCTCCTGCTGCTGCTCGGGAGATGCTGGAGAGGCGGCCGGGCTGGGAAGGACCAGTCCTGGAGCAGGGAAGGGCTTTGTGTCCATGCTGGGAGAGCAAGAGCAGCTCGCAGCGTGGCTGCAGCTCGGGATGGAGCTGCCTCTACCGTGAGCCTGCAATGCTGCGTGACACTGGCACAGCCCAGACCATCCTCTCCTGGCAGCTCCGGAGCTGGGAAGAGCCGGGGCCGTGTTTGCCTTGCCCAGCGTGGGCTCTGCCTGCGGATGCTCCTGCTCAGCTGCTCTGGAGGTGGGGAGGTCCTTGGGAGGATGGAGGTGTGGGTGTCCCCTCCCAGGGGGATGCTCATGGGGATGCCAGAGGGATCGCTCCATTTGCTTTTCCACTTGGGATTCTGGCAGCTGGATTCCCAGCCGTGCTGATGGCGCTGCGAGTACATGAGAAAGCAAGGAGGCATCCACACTGCTCTCCTCAGGCAGTCAGAGCAGGGACCCTGCGATGTGCTACAGCAGCAATGTGGCCTGGGGGTGGCAGGAGAGCAGGAGGAGGATCTCTGTAAAGAGTCAGAGAATCCCAGCCTGCTGTGGGTTGGAAGGGACCTTAAAGCTCCTCCAGCTCCAACCCCTGCCACGGGCAGGGACCCCTTCCACTGGAGCAGCTTGCTCCAAGCCCCTGTGTCCAACCTGGCCTTGAGCACTGCCAGGGATGGGGCAGCCACAGCTTCTCTGGGCACCCTGTGCCAGCGCCTCAGCACCCTCTCCAGGCAGTCAGAATATGAAAGCATTTCACCACAGCTCCTATGGGACTCGCTGGGCTGGGGTTAAGGGGCTGCTGGTGCCTCTCAGCACCCCAAGCATCTCACAGGTCACCTGCAGGAGTCAGCCACCCCTGTGGTCACTATGGTGAGTGGATCCGTATTCAGGTGCTTGCTCACCAGCCACCTTGTTCTCCAGATGTTTCGCTTCCCCCATCATATCCCTGTTCCCATCAGTCATTATTTCTGTCTAGGTGAAGGCTTTTTAATAACGTCTGGCATTTTAGCCATTTTTGGGGTCATTTCCTTTTTTCTACTCCAATTTTCTTCCTCTTTTCCCTAACCAGGAAGCCTTTCTTTCTCTTTGCCCAGAGGGGAGGTGTCTGTTATTGCCTCTCATCATATTCCAGGAGGTTTGATTAGGTTAATGAAAATCATTCTCTTGTGTGTCGCTTCCACTCCCCTCTTCTTTAGCCTGGTTTCTCAAGGAAATGACACTAAAGGGCTTGTGTCATCACAGCTTTTACTCTCCCTCTGCTCACTCTTGTATTGGTGTCTCTGGGGTGGACCCCAGAGAAGCTGTGGCTGCCCCATCCCTGGCAGTGCTCGAGGCCAGGTTGGACACAGGGGCTTGGAGCAAGCTGCTCCAGTGGAAGGGGTCCCTGCCCGTGGCAGGGGTTGGAGCTGGAGGAGCTTTAAGGTCCCTTCCAACCCAAACCATTCCATCATTTTATGATTGTACCTGCCCAAGGGAAATCTTGGGAGGCCTGGGAGAAGCACAGTGTGCCCTCAGTGCTTCAAATGCATCTGTGGACAAGGACCAAAACGCTTCCTGGCGTGTCCTTGGAGCTCATTGCCCTTTGCAACACGGGATGAGGTCTCTCACGAGCACGTGCCCTCCTTTCCCAGCCTTGCATGGGCAGAGGGATCGTGCAGTGCTGGGGAGGAGGGTTTGCTGAAGCCCTGCAGCTTGGAGATGCTCTGCCCAGCTCTTGCGGTGTGGAAGCAACCTCTCTGCTTGGCAGTTCCGCTGGGACTTGGCTTTTCTGCCCATGAGCTGCTGTTCATTGGCACCCAGTTGTGTTGTAGAGCTGCACCCTGAAGGTCTCCCCCTCTCTGTGCCGTATCCTTCTCTTTGCATGGACATCTGGTGTCTCTTTTGGCCCTCCTGTTCTGTTCTCTTGTCAGCCTTTGGCCCTCAGACCTGGAGCCTTGCTGCACCTCAGCATGGCCCCTGCCTGGTCCCATTGCTTAAGGAGGAGATAGGGCTTGCCAGAGGGAGCCATGCCTTGTTCTCTGCCTGGTCCCACCAGGCACCTGCCCTCCCCTCTCCCTTGCTGACCTTCCCAACACAGGAAGGTGGCACCAACCCTGCAGAGAGCACAAGGGCACTTGTAGCCTAGCAGTGAGTGGGGTCCTCATGGGCTCCCTTCTCCCAGGGGATGCCCAAACATGAGATCTCACTATGGGGGGCAAACACAGCAGTGGCTCCATGTCCCAGCTCACGGTGCATCCCTTTCACCTTGCTTGGCCTCTCCACCTACTCATGGTCTGCTGGGTAAGGAGGCTCGATGGTGGGAAAGCAAGACCAGCTTTGATGCCACCATAGTCATGCATGAACAAGAGGAACCGGCCTCAAGCTGCCCCAGGGCAGGTTTAGATGGAGCTGAGGAACAATTCCTGCCCCAGAGGGTGCTCAGGCATTGGAACAGGCTGCCCAGGGCAGGGCTGCAGGCACCATCCCTGCAGGTGTTCACACAGCGTGGAGACGAGGCCTCAGTGCCATGGGTCAGTGGTGGCCTTGGCACTGCTGGGAGCGGTTGGACCGTATGAGCTTAAAGGGCTTTTCCAGCCTATTTGATTCTATGATTCGATGACTTGCTAATCCTTATGGGTCCCTTCCAACTTGAGGCATTCTGTGATTCAATGGTGCAGTGTTTGGGGTGTGTTTCAAGCTGGGCTTCCTCCTGTGAGTCATGGATAAAGGCAGGAGAAGGGCTTGGCAGCGGCCGCTGTTCAGGAGCTGGGTGCAGGAAGGGGTTTGTTCTCTCCAGCCTCTCCTCCACTGGCGGTGGGAAGGATGGGACCGAGGAGCTCCGAGCTGAGCAATCCACTGAGGAAGCTGCTGATGGGAAGCCGTGTCTGTAATAATTAAATCATTGTCTGGAGGGACGTGGGGAACAGGCGCTGAATCGGGGGTAATTAAAACCCAAGCCCAGGCTGATTCAGGCTTTGGGCACGGTCCATGGGGATGGCTCCATGTGTAATTGCTTTTCAGAGCACCAGTCCCACCAGCAAACCCATCTGCTCCGCCTCATGAGACAAGACTGACCCAGAAATCCTCTTGTCTTCTCCTGTCCCGTGTTCCCCTGAGCAGACTCAGTTAAAAGATGGCCATGTGCTTTGCTAAGGACAGAGGAGATGGTGAGACCCAATCTGGGAGGATATTTGGTTCTTGGGCTTCAGGAATTAGGTTCTTCCATGTCTCTGGAAGATTTAGTCCTTATCTTCTTTGAGCCTTTGGGCTTGGCCAGTGCTCTTTGGAAATCCCTTGAGATCTAGGAGCAAAGCGGGCTCGTATCTATGCCCACTTTATGCATGGAGGGATTTGGACTTATAAAGGTGCCACAGGGACCCAGTGCCTGGGGGAAGGGTGTCTTTGGCCATAGGGAGAGATGAGTCTTGTTCAAGTTGACTCCACATCTGGGGTGGGAGAGGTTTTGTGTTCTGCACCACCTGTAAGGATGCAGTGCATTGCTGGAGATGCGCCCAGCCCTTGGGTTATCCTGGGCCATCAGCTCTGAGCAGGTCCAAATGGACGGATGTGGCTCTGCTGAGCTGAAACATGGTGACCGGGAGGTGTGGTTGTGATGTTGGAGGGGAGAAAGGGTCTTCAGACAGCACTTTGTGCTAGGCCATGATGGTGGCACATCTACAGGGTGGCTGTTAACATCTGTACCCTGAGGTGAACGCTTTGCCTCAAGCTGGTCCAGCCTGGAGCCCATTTATACATAAAAATCCCAGTTCCCATTTTCAGGATGCTGCACCCAAGGCAAACTCCATCCTTTTATGCTCCTGCACTGCGTGGTTTTCTGTGTCAGGGAGGTGTTGCTGCTCTGTCTGCTTAGACTGAAGGTCCTACCATGGGTGGTAGCAAGGTGGAACCCAGCAACAAGCATCATGTCAGAGGAGCTGGCCTTAAATCACTGTATTTGGGCAGGGAAGGGCTTGAGCTGTCCAAACCAGTCCCCTTCCAAAACTGGTTGTGATAAATTGGTGCATTTACCCGATGGAGACAACATCAAGAGTTCTTTCAGGTGCGCACATCCTGAGCATCACTCAGTGAATGCCCCAGAATCATGTAAAGAAGCCAGGAATTTAAAGCTGTCACTAAACCTTCTAGAAGATGCTGGCTCAGCTGCTGTGCCTGAGCTGTGTGTGGAGCGGGACTCCCAAGCCTGTGTCCATCCTCTTGGCTCATGAGCTTCCATAGGCTGCTTGCTTTTCATCATCATCTCAAGCAGCAGATGTGTTGACAACACTTTGGGTCATCCCCTTCCCTTCATCCCCCACCAGGGATTTTAGGGTTTCCTGGTCCCCATGTGTCCTGTGTTCAGCAGTAGCAGTCACTTTTGTCCTTCTTAGTAGCTGGTGCAGTGCTGTGTTTTTCACTTTCAGCCCAGGAACAGCGCTGATAACACCGATGTTTTTAGGTGTTGCTCAGTCATGTTTAGTCTGACCAAGGACTTTCTGAGCCTCATGCTCTGCCAGGGAGGACAGGGAAGCCAGGAGGAAGCAGAGACAGGACACCTGACCCAAACTAGCCAAAGAGGTATTCCAGACCACAGCACGTCATGCCCAGTATATAAACTGGGGGCAGTTACCTGGAAGGGTTAGATCACTGCTCGGTCGGGCTGGGTATCGGTTGGTGGGTGGTGAGCGGTTGTATTCTCTTCCCTTGTTATTTCCCTTACCATTATTGTTACTGGTGGCAGCAGCAGTGATTTGTGTTATACCTGAGTTACTAAACTGCACTTATCTCAGCCTGTGAGAGTTACATTCTTTTGATTCTCCCCCCCATCCCTCCGGGAGCAGGGGGAGAAGGGGGTGGGGGGGGGAGTGAGTGAGCTGCGTGGCTGACTGGGCTTAAACCACGACACCATGTCTTGGAGTGCCCAAAGGAGCACTGCTCAGAGGCACCAGGATGGGACCCACCACCCCGCGTCTCCTCCAGCCACTCACACACCCATGTAATTCCCTACATGTCATTTCTTCGAGAGCCTGCTGAGCTGTAAGCACACTTCCCACTTGTCCCAGCTCAGCGTGTGCAGGAGGTCCTCCAAGTGCTGGGTTGGGGATTGCAGAGTGCTGTGTTGAGGCTTTGTGCCCATGGAAATAAAGGGGATTGATGCTTCTTGGGTGCTCTTTAGGGGTGATGGGTGGAAACAGGGGCCAGGCTCATGATGATGATGGCGTGGTTGGGGCATCCACCACAAAGGTCTTCTTGGGTGAGCTGGGCATGGCTGGGGAAGCTCAGTGGAGGCAAGGGCAAAGCTCCCGGGGCTCTTGGTGCCAGGCACGGGGCTGTGCTTGGGCTGCACTGGGGGCTGCTGGCAGGGACACGCTCACTGCATTAGCCTGGCTCCACAGAGCTGACATTTTAAGAGGGAGCAAGTTGGAAATTGAGCTGAACTAAAGCCCAGGCTGCTTTTTGTGACAGTAAATGCTCAGATGAGAGCTCTGCTGCCGCTCGGCGCCTGCAAACAGCGACACTGGCTCCACGTTCTGGGGTAACTCTGTGTTAGTTCCCTCACGTTGAACCTCACACCGTGGTTTCAAACCCCTCAAACCAGTTGAACAGTGCTGGGGCAGTGGATTCCCTCTAGCCAGTCTCTCTGTTCAGCCAGCATGATGCTGAGCATCCCTAGCTCAGGTGCTGGTGCAGAGGAACAAGGATGAAGGCAGTGCTGAGCAGGCACTGTGAGGACTGTGGCAGGCAGAATGGGTACCAGGATCACTGAGTGGGCATGGTAGTAGCATGGGCTAGAGCATGAGTGGTAAAATCCTGGCACAGGGTGCCCAGAGAAGCTGTGTCTCCCCCATCCCTGGAGCCATTCGAGGCCAGGCTGGATGTGGTTCTGAGCAAGCTGCTCTATGGAACGTGTCCCTGCCCGTGGCAGGGGGTTGGAGCTGGAGGAGCTTTAAGGTCCCTCCCAACCCGACTCTGGGATTCTGTGATTTCAGCTGGTGCCTCTTCCCCCGTCGCTGCATAAATTAGCACCAGCGAGTGCTCGGGTGGGTGACTAAAGCAGGGCAGGGGCTGGTTTGGCAGCGGGGAGGAGGCCCCGGATGCAATAAATAACTCCTCAGCAGTGTCCCGGGGGTGGGAGGGAGGTGCCTGTGGCAAAACCTCACAGAGAATCACCGGCCACCCCTCGAGTCCCTGCCCTGGCAGTGGGAGACCGAGGCACGGAGCCTCACTTGCCCAGAGGAGAGGAGACTCTTGCAGTGATGCCACCTCTGGGACAAGCGCATGATTTCTCTCCATGGTTATAGGTTGCTTCCCCTTGCTTTGTTCCCTTTACATCCGCTTCGGGCTGGATCCCAGCCCCAGTGCTGGGATCCCAGTGCTCACCTTCATAGAGTCATAGAATGGAATCGTAGCGTAGTTTGGATTGGAAGGGACCTTCAAAGCTCATCTAGTGCAACCCCCTGCAATGAGCAGGGACGTGTTCAACTAGAGCAGGTTGCCCACAACTACATCCAGCCTGGCTTGGGATGTCTCCAGGGATGGCACATTCATGTAGGGCTGGTTCATCCCAACATGCTGCTTCTGGAAGAGTTCTGGCGATTGCGTTTTCTTCTGCTGCTTCGTTAAGCTAACCTGGTATGAAGCAGAAGTCAAAGGCTTTGTCCCAACAAAGCTAAGGACATAGGTTTGGTTGCAAGGTTGTAGTAACAGGGATGAAACATCCACCTGCATGCGCAGGGATGGGCAATGGACCAGTTATTGAAAGAGGAAACGATTGGAACCCGATTGTGGCTTTTTCATGTCGTGTCGGTTGCTGTTAACACTCCTCCGTGTGTCTGTGGCTGGATCCGAGTGCAGACCACATCCTGGAAGAGGGATGTGAGCTCGGGGTGATGCACCAGGCACATCCTTCTCCTCCCTTCCAGGGAGTCTGGCTCCTGGCATGAAGTGGTTTCCCATCGCTCACCCATCGAAGGCATCGGTGTTTCTGTGCAGTCCCATCCTTCCAGTGATGCTGTTGGATCTCTGTGCGAATCCACCCTGGGTGCAGGCGACAGCATTGGGGGTATTGTGTTTCTAATGGTTTGGGGTAACCCCTTCTGCCTGCTGGCGCAGGGCTTCAGCAGGGTGAGATCCAGCTTGTGGGCTCTTATAGTGGCTGCACGCCCTTGTGTGGCTTCCATGTTTGCTCCTGGCCGCACTGGGATCCTCATGGATTCAGCAGCACCTCCAGACCCGTTGTCCTCCCTCCCTTTGGTTGTGTTTTTGGCTGTTGCAAACCCAGAGCTGAAGCTTGAAGACGAGCCTGGCCTTGCTGAGTGTCTTGGCCACGCTTTGGGATCTCACTTGTCAGAGGGATCATCCACTTTGGAGCCCCTCCAAGGCTCCTTCCGTCTGTCATCTCCCCCCGAAGCACAAAGGCAGGAGGCGCGCGTGTCGGTGTGTCTTTATCCCGGTACTACCTTCATGTGTCACGTTCCTCCTTGCAATCCATTGAGGTTACCCCTTCCTCTGGGATCAGGTGAGGACACAGCCCATGCTGGAAACAGGGAAACTGAGTCAGACACCATAAAAGAACTGATCCAACACTCTCCAAGGGGTGCCACGGTGCTGTAAACCGATGTATGTGACTGGGTTGAGGTGCCATCCCCTGCAGGGGTGTTCTCCATCCTCTGCACTGTGCACCCCAAGGACCCAGCAGAGATTTTGGCTCCTCGTCTGACGAGTTTTTTGCTGCAGAACCATTGTGTTTGTGCACAATGGTGAGGAGCAGGTGGCTTTCTGAAAATACCCACTGGAAGTGGTGTGTAATGCCTCCCTCCCACTGGGAAGTAAAAATACCAGTGGAATACTAACACTTCTCCCTGCAAAGAAACAGCCAGATCTGGACACTTTTCCTCCTGGTTCCTGCTCCGACTTGGAGCAAGCAAGTGCTGAGGAGAGGAGGTGCTTTTTGGTTTGGGAGCAAGGCTTTAGGGCAGGAATGTGCCCATTAAAGAGCAGCTGGCTCTTATAGCCTGCGGTGTCCTCTGTCCCCACGCTTTAGGTGCTTCCCTGCCACCTCTAGACTGGTCCAAAACCTGGAGATGATGCCCAAGGGTCTTATCTTGCCAGGGCTGCATCTCCAGCATGGAATAAGTTGGGCATTGTCCCTGGGGAAGCAAAGGACACGTTGCTGCAGGTGTGAGGACCTCAGGTGACTTCCCAGGCTTGGACAGGAGAGGAGGCACCCCTGCATCTCTCCTCCGGTGTGGAGCACATCCATAGCGCAGCTCTCCGCAGCGATGCCTCTCCCTCTGCGGATCCATCTCACCTCTTTGTGTGTGAGTCTAATCCTGTGCTGCTAAAAACTGGCACCTTATTGCTGGCCAGAATTCCTCATTTCCCTTCTTATCCCTGGGTGTCCTGGCCACGGGCTGCCCCTGGCAGCGGCTGGCACCATCTGCGCGGTCCCCTGCCAGCAGCGGGGCTGCGTGAGGGAATGTGAAGGTACCATCACCATATGGGCCCATGGGAAATTGGATCTTCCTGGTCTCCTCTTCCCAGAGGAGCTGTGGCTGCCCCATCCCTGGCAGTGCTCAAGGCCAGGTCGGACACAGGGGCTTGGAGCAAGCTGCTCCAGTGGAAGGGGTCCCTGCCCGTGGCAGGGGTTGGAGCTGGAGGAGCTTTAAGGTCCCTTCCAACCCAAACCAGGCTGGGATTCTGTGATTCCTCTTGGCCTGGCTGGGAAGGGGTCAGTGCTGGGACCCTGTTTTGCTGCTTTTGGCGGAGGAGAAGCCATCCTCCTGCTGCTGAGCTGCATCCCGGGTACCGCTGTGGGCTCTGCTGCCCTGCGTGCGCTGCTCTCGGAGGCCAGCTTGGGCTGATGGGGATTTTCCAGGCCTGGAAAAGATCAAAGTGACGTTTTTATGGGATGATCAATCTCCGCGAGCTTGTTGCCTCCAAGGTGCGTGTTAAACCTCTTTGCCAGCTGCCTGCCGGGGTGAGGATCTCGCTGACACAGGGGTTTTATTCTGTCTCTTGTCAGGGCTGAGATGAGAGTGGAGCTGTTCAGAGATAAAACACACGCCTGTCCCTGCCTCGGCGCACGGGAGGGTTTGTGTGTGGGTCAATGCTGGCTGTGCTGGAAAGGGAAAGAGCCAGGGTGCTCCCGGGGACCCAGCATCCCATAGGCAGCCTGCCTGCCTCCGGAGCTGCGCGAGCAAAGAACCAGCTCAAGGGCAACCCCCCCCCCCCCCCCCCAGCTCTCCATGAGCTGCTCCATGTCTGGGCACTGCCATTGGGAACCAGCCTCTCCAAGCAGGCAGCGCGTGACTGTGCTGGTTTGCAGCCCAAAGAGCGGGGAGAGCATCATTTTGGGGGGGGGGGGGGGGGGAGCGGACGACGGGGGACGATGAAGGGGATAGGAAAACCAACGCGTTTTCCCTGGCAGCAAACCTGCTTCCAGCAGGGCTGTGCCTGGCAGCCCCGCGGCACTAAAAATACCCAGCAAAGGGCTGGAGCCGCACGGCGTCTGTTTGCTGAGCTCCCCAGCTGTCTCCTCACAGCCCCACTCTCTACCCAGTGATTATCCCATCACTTCAGGCCCTCGAAGCCCCAGCAGCAGCATTTCCGGGGTTTTACCACATGCACTTGAAGGGTTGGGATTCACAGCCAGCGTTTGGCTGCTAAATGTGAGCAAGCTCAGGCCCCTCTGCCCTCGCTGGTGCTGAAGTGCAGTGGGTGATGTGTTTGGGCTGTGATCCACACTGACAGCCCCGAGATGCTTCAAAGGGACCAGCTGGACGTGCAGGTCTGCCTAAGAGATGCTGAGCTTTGCAGTGTGGGGATGGCAGCTTGTGTCTGCACCCCCCAGCTGGGAATGGCTACATGGGAATGGGGGATCTGCTGGTGCTTGTGGAGGATGGAGAGAATCCCATGGTTTGAGGTGGTGCCGCAGTGAGGGGCTGCTCCTGGCGAGGGGAGCTTCCTGCACATCCTGACACCATGCACATCCCTGCTCCTGCGCACGTCCCTGCTCCTGGGCACATCCCTGCTACTGCAAACATCCCTGCTCCTGCGCACATCCCTGCTCTTGTGCACATCCCTGATCCTGTGCGCATCCCTGCTCCTGTGAACATCCCTGCTCCCGTGCACATCCCCACTCCTGTGCACATCCCTGCTCCTGCGCACATCCCTATTCCTGTGAACATCCCTGCTGCTATGCACATCCCTACTCCTGTGCACATCCCTGCTCCTGTGAGCATCCCTGCTCCCGTGCACATCTGTGCTTCTGTTAATATCTCTGCTCCCGTGCACATCCCGTGCACATCCCTGCTCCTGTGCGCACCCCTGCTCCTGTGCGCACCCCTGCATGCCTGGATATTGCCCTATGTGTGAGTGTCCTTGCATTGCCTCTTGCTCACCCCACACACTTCCTGCTCCAAAAGGCTTGGGGACAGCAGGTATCAAACCCAGCCTGGGCCTGGCATCCTCACTCGGTATCAGGAATAAAACCTTTGCACTGCCCTGACACTGGATAATGGTCCTTGCCATTAGCTGGGCTGCTCCTGGGGCTTGGGGTTTGGCGTTGCTTTGAGTCAGTAAGCATTGCCTTATCCTGGGGGGTCAGTTTTGTGCTGTATCATCTCTGATAAGTATGCTGAGGAGCACAGAGCACAGATGGTTTGGGGACCAGTGAGATGGGATGAATCCATCCTGGACCAGTGCTGATGCTCTGCAAGGTCCCTGTGATCCTGTTATCACCCTCCCCAGGCGCAGGTGTTGTGCTGTGCTTATCACCCCCAGTCTCTCTTCACAAGCACAGCAGATGTAACAGAATACAACAGCGTACAGGGGTGGGTTGCAGGGAAGCAAAGTAGCACATGGGCTTACCCAAAGCCCCTCAACCACCCGTGCACCAGCTCAGCTGTGGGGCAAGCAAAAAGGGAATTATCCCTTGGTGATGGATGGGTAAATCCGTGCCTCCTCCTGCACCCTATAAGTCCAGAATCACCTCCACGGGGTGTGAGGAGCTGCAGGGGCTCCTCATAATGATCCTTTCCTTTCCCTCCCATCATCTCTCCCATCAGATTTATGCCATTCCCTGCAGCATTCCGCCCCTCTAAGTGCTGGTAGAGCTCTTCTGTCTGTGCCTTGATTGATATGTCTTAATTCACCTGATAATTCATTCAGGTCCCTGCCAGCAGCTGGGGTGGGATGGAGCCACGTGGCTGGTTTTGCCATTCACATCCTGCTCGAGGGCTTTCCACGGTGTTGACGTGCTTTCTCCACACTCATCCCACAGACAGAGGCACGGCAGTGAAACGGAGTCACCTCATTTGGGTTTTGCACCCAATTAACAAGGCTTAGCCCTGGGGTGAGCTTGATTCCTGCTCTTCTTGGCCCCAAGCCTCCCTAGAGCCTGGGGCATCTGCCCTCTGGGAAGCGTGGCCATGCTCCTGTATGGGTACCACTAGGGATGCTCATTCGGGGAAGGAGGACTGGGAAGCACTTTACCTGCTTAGTTATGGTGATGGAGCTCATGTCCAACTCAACCCAAGGGGAGCCAGGGACTGGGATGGTCGCTCACTCTATGCCTTTTCTTCCGCCAGCCTCCTGTTTGCAGGGATGCTGTGGGGATGGGATGTCCTCAGTGCATGGTTCTCCTCGTCAGCCATGTCCCAGCAGCTGGGAAAAAGCATGAGCAAGCCTCAAGGGTTCAGGACAGCGTTAACACACCCCTGACAGGTTTTATCCCTCTTGAGGGATGTGACTTAAATCCCTCCAGGAGGAGGAGGAGGGACGGCCACGTGTGAGACATCCCTGTCCCATGTTGCTGGCACACCAGAGCCGGCTCTCTGTACCGCACTGGATGCACATCAAAGGGCTGATGCTTTTGCCAGAGCTCCTCTATTTTTAGAGGGGGTTTTGTGTCAAACTTCCCATCAACTGAGGAGCCAATGTCAGCCCAAGAATGGAGCCGGAGCCGTGGTTCCCCTGGCCCCGCCAGCGGGTGTCTGCATGGCTGCTGTGCACAAAAGTACCTCCTTCTCCTTTGATCGGGGCAGAAGGGCCCCACTGTGCTGCCGAGCTCTTTGAGACGCGAGCTTTTGTTCCAGCCCAAAGGGCCAGAACGGGCTGATCCGGCCCATGCCAGCACGTGGGTCCCTTTTGTCTGTGTGCGTACATTGGTTTGAAAGGGGAGTGATGCGAGGATATTCAAACTTAACCTTGTATCATAGAACCCCAGCCTGGTCTGGGTTGGAAGGGCCCTTAAAGCTCCTACAGCTCCAGCCCCTGTCACGGGCAGGGACCCCTTCCATAGAGCAGCTTGCTCCAAGCCCCTGTGTCCAACCTGGCCTTGAGCACTGCCAGGGATGGGGCAGCCACAGCTTCTCTGGGCACCCTGTGCCAGCGCCTCAGCACCCTCACAGGGAACAGCTTCTGCCTAAGAGCTCATCTCAGTCTCCCCTCGGGCAGGTTCAAGCCATTCCCCTTGGCCTGTCCCTACAGGCCCTTGTCCCAAGCCCCTCTCCAGGTTTCCTGCAGCCCCTTTAGGCACTGGAGACTAAATCTCCCCTGTTTGAGTTTGATCCCATTCCCCCTTGTTGTACCACTGCAGCCCCTGCTGAACAGTCCCTCTCCAGCATCCCTATAGGCCCCCTTCAGATCCTCAAGCATTATGTCTGTTGTAAAGATTTAAAAGCTTAAGGCAGGCTCCCCCATAAGCAGCATTAGACCGAGCTTGCCACATCATGTTTTGGTGCTCAGCTCCAGGCCTGCCCATGGTTTGTCCCCTTGCAGACAAAGCCTGGCCAAGGCAGTGACGAGGGGTGGGCAGGTCCCCAAGGTGCTTGGGTGACAGCAGCACAACCCTTGCTGCTGGGGACCCTCGTCCAGTTGCAGGATGCTGAAGCTCACCCATCAATAGAAATCCCCATCAGGCACCTTGCCTGTGATGATTTGGGGCTGCAGAAGTGGAGGAGAGGCTGTTCCCTGCAGCTTGGTACCATCCTGCGTGCAGTGCAGTGACCACATGGGCGCAGGGTAGCACATCCTGGCACAGCCCATTCCTGTGAGTGCTGAGCCCACCTATTGCAGCCCTCTGGGGTTTGCTGCGGGGGGATGAAGGGTTCTGGGCAGGTGCCCTGGGGGCAGCAGGAGGGATCTGATCTCTGTCCCCTCTCCTGTAGGTCACTACGGAGATATCAAGTGAAGACACGTTCCTGCATCAGCAGTGACCATCTCAGACTTGGGGAGAGCAGCCACCATCACCGGACTTCTCTTCAGCATGCCCAGGCAGCCCAGAGATCCCCCAGAGCCTCCCTGTGCTGCTGCCAGCCTGGGCTTCCCATCGGGATGAATCCTTGAGGGTGGCTTTGTCCCCCTCTGAACACCTCCATGGCTCACTGATGCTGCAGCCCCTCCAAGAGGCATCTGAGAGGTGACACGAGGGACCCTGGCAGTGACAAGCAGCCAAACGGGGGGATTTAAGACTGCAAGGACCTTGTTGGTGCCAAGGACGTCGCTCCATCCCCGCCGGAGTGATGCCAGCTTCTGCTTAGCACCCAAGAAGAAGGGATGGGGGATCCCCCCCACCTTCACCACCCCATTGCCCCCTCCCGTGCTGGCTCCCCTGACCCACAGGAGCCTGTAGCTACGTGATCGGGGCCGTGCAGCTCAACAGCACCCAGCACCCACCTCACCTTCAGGACCTTCCCCCCCCCCAACCTTGCCCCGCCATGATGTGCGAGGTGATGCCCACCATCAGCGAGGGGGACCCTCTGGGGCCCCCCCAGGGCTCCGAGGCGGATGCTGACTTCGAGCAGCTGATGGTGAACATGCTGGACGAGAGGGACAAGCTGCTGGACACGCTGCGGGAGACCCGCGAGACGCTCGCTGTCACCCAGAGCCGCCTGCAGGAGACCCTGCGGGAGCGGGACCAGCTCCAGAGGCAGCTCAACTCGGCGCTCCCCCAGGTAAGCGATGAGCAGGAGCCTTGGCTGCGGCATCCGATGGCAGTCAGAGGCTCGGGTGTGATTTTTAGCTCCAGGGAGGTGGAGCTGGTGTGGGAGCGGGGATGCTGCTTGGATGTGTTGCACCTCGTGGCAATGGTAAATCCCGTGGGTTCTCCCGTGCCAAGCCGCAGCCACCTGGGACATTGGTACCCGAGTTTGGTCTGTGTGGCCGTGCAGGGAGGTGTGGGACCACAATCCCCGCTGTTGCACAGGGAATGGATTTGGAGAAGGGGAAAAACATTCCTGAGGGCATCCTAGGGTGCCAGGAGGCAAATGCAGAGCCCGTGCTCACCCACTGGGGATGCTGAGGTCAGAAGAGGATGACACGGATCAGCCTCACAGGGCTGTGCAGGGTGGATCTGAGCTCTCCAGCTTCCCTGGGGAGTCTTGTGGGGCAGCACATGGTATCCCAGAGCCCAGACATGGGGGAGGCAGGACCTGGGGGGCTTTCGCACTACCCCATTGTGGGTGTGATGTGGGGAGAAGGGGAATCAGGAGGCTTTGAACATCTGTATCTGCTCTGACTGTGCCAGTGCTGACACTTTGGAACCTCCTTGCTTAGTGCTGGGGTTTGGGGCACCCTAGGGAGACAGGGGACAACGAATGGATCAAAAGTGGTGGCACAAGCCAGGATAGAGCCTGGGATGGTCTCTGGCCAGCTCTCACATCCCTCCTCTGCCCTGGACTGGGGACACAGTTCTGGACTAAGCCAGCCCATGTGTCCATGCACGGAGCTGGGTTGCTCCGAGAATCATAGAACCACGGACTCACAGACTGCTTTGGGTTGAAGGGACCTTAAAGCTCCTCCAGCTCCAACCCCTGCCCCGGCCAGGGACCCCTTCCACTGGAGCAGCTTGCTCCAAGCCCCTGTGTCCAGCCTGGCCTTGAGCACTGCCAGGGATGGGGCAGCCACAGCTTCTCTGGGCACCCTGTGCCAGCGCCTCAGCACCCTCACAGGGAACAGCTTCTGCCTTAGGTGCAACCTGAACTTGTTTCAGTCTGAACCCATCACCCCTTGTCCTGTCACTGCAGTCCCTGATGAAGAGCCCCTCCCCAGCATCCTTGTAGCCCCCTTCAGACACTGGAAGCTGCTCTGAGGTCTCCACGCAACTTCTCTTCTCTGGGCTGAACACCCCAATGTTCTTATCCTGTCTTCATAAATCCTATCCCTGCCCAGGCTGCCGAAAGCAAAAACCCCACTAGAGCTTCCCCAGGAGCTCCTGGGCTCCCCATGGATGAGTTGCTCCCTGTCCCCAGAGATGTGCTGAGATGCATCCAAGTGCTGGGTGCAGGCAGGGCCACCACCACCACCTCCCATGTGCTGGGGGCTCGCATCCCCTCTGCTCCTGCCTCTGTTGCCTGTACACACTGGAGAGAGCAACCCAGGTCACGCCGAGCACCCGCTGCCCGCCCCGCGCAGTGCCTGGGATTAAGGGACCGCACGGATTTAGTCTCCATCCCCGCTCCAGCAAAGGGATGTGCAGTGCTCCTGTGCACAAGGAACAGTTCCTTGTGCAGTGCTTCTGCACAAACTGCATCAGCACCAAGGGGCTCAGTGGCACCCTCGATCCCTCTGGATGCCTCCGCTTCCAGCACCACAGCGAGGGATGTAGGGATGTGACCAGGGCAGGCGGCACATGGGGAATGTCCTGGAGCTCCTGCTGCCTGTCCCTGCTCAGGCTGCCCGGGCACGGCAGCACCCGGTGCCCATCGGCTGCCCTCATGGGAGATGAGGGCTTGGAATGAACCCGGGGAGCAAACCCACAGGCGCTCACCTGCCCAATGGGATTAATCCCAGCATGTGCATGTACCAGGTAAGTGGGATGCGGCGGGTCTCTTCCCCAGGGCACTGCGTGGGGGCATTCCAAGGGTCTGTCCCATCTTCTTCCTCATCTGTGAGCCCTTTTACCCAGGAGCAGCGTGTCAGACCCCATTGGGATGGGATTCAAGCTGGATTGCTTGAAGAAACCTATTTTGGGGGCAGATTGGGCACCTATTCTTGTCAGTGGCCACAACAACCTTTCCCCATGTCACCGAAGAGCCAAGCTCCGGCTGGAGGAGGGGATGAGCTGCCTGGGGATGTTGGGGTGAATGGTGGCTGGGGGATGTGGCACTCTGCATCCTTTCAGGGCACAGGATCCAGAGTGCTGGCAAAGCCATTGATGGGGCAGGCAGGAAATGTGCTCTGGGGTGAAGCCCTACTTGGGGCAGGCAGGGATGCTCCAGGGATGCTCCTGCCTTGCCCGTGTGGGGCTTGGTTGCTACGTGGCCAAGCCATCTCCCCTGGGCATCCCTCAGTCCCTAAAAGGCAGAACTCCAGAACGATTTCCCAGGGAGCCTAAGCTGCCTTAATGCTTCTTACATGATTTATTTGTTCATGGGGGAGTGCTGAACGCGACTTAATCGGGCTGAAAGCTCTCGGCTCCAATCCCTCTGCCCTCCCCACTTGTGCAGGGGGGATGCAGCTGAGGACCAAGCCCTGGCTCTGGGTGCTCTCAGCAGCACCCCGGGGCCCTGGCATTGCTTGTAGCTCCCTCCTGCCTGGCCACCAGCTTGGGCTCTGCTCTGCTCTCCTGGGGGTAGGTGGCACCCAGGGATGCGACATAGAATCATGGAATGGTTTGGGTTGGAAAGGACCTCAAGATCATCCAGTTCCAACCCCCCTGCCATGGGCAGGGACACCTCACACTAAACCATCCCACCCAAGGCTTCATCCAACCTGGCCTTGAACACTGCCAGGGATGGAGCACTCACAACCTCCCTGGGCAACCCATTCCAGTGCCTCAGCACCCTCACAGTAAAGAACTTCCTTCTTAGATCCAATCTAAACTTCCCCTGTTTCAGTTTGAACCCATCACCCCTTGTCCTATCAGTACAGTCCCTAATGAAGAGTCCTTCCCCAGCATCCTTATAGGCCCCCAACACGCAGAGCGCCAGCTGTATCCGGATGTGTTGTGTTGGGATGACATCCCTCCTGTCCTGCAGCGCTTGGGGGTTTGGCAGGCATCCCTGTCCCCAGCTCTGCCAGGGACACAATGGGCTCCCACATTTCACAGGGGTTACTGATGGTTCTTCCTTCATAGCCCCTTTGCTGCCCCTGGGGGTTGCAGGAACACCTTCCACTAGAGCAGGTTGCTCCAGCCTGGCCTTGAGCACTTCCAGGGATGGGGCATTTCAGAGTTAACATCAGGAGGTAACACTTGCTAAAAGCAGGGTGAAAATAGGCCCCATAGCAGCTCCAGGCAGGGGGAAACCACTCCCTGGGTGAGAGCCCTCAAGATTTTGGGCAGGGATGAAGGGATCTGGTGGTTCAGGTCTTGCTCCAACAAGATCAGGGCACTGAGATGCTGGGTACCTCGGCTGTGCAGTGCTCCTCCCTGAGTAATCCTGCATGGAAATACGCATCCTGGCTGCATGTGGAGAGGGGAGGACAGAATTTCTCCTGCAGTCACAGTGCTGTAGCCAGGAGGTCCAGGACACGCCACGGCCCTGCCTGGTGCTGAGGGTGGGTGATGGTTGAAGCCCTGGGTTTACCCAGTGGGATTTAGTCTCTAATCCCATGCTGCACACAGGGGTTGTGTTTATCCCCTCTGCTGTGCTTTCGGGCTTTCCCATAATCCTGCACCTCTCCTGGGACACAAGGAGTTGGGGTGGTGGCTGTGCCTGTGCCCAACATAGAGAGGCAGACACTGGGGCTCCAACTGCTGCCTTCTCATTGTGGGCATCCTTCCACGTCCCCTCCATTGCACACCTGCCCTGGCAGGAGCAATCATTCCTATCAGGGGCTTTAAAATGTTGGAGCAAGGCCAGAGGAGGCCACGAGGATGCTCAGGGGCTGGAGCACCTCCTGTATGGAGCCAGGCTGAGAACACTGGGGCTGCTCAGCCTGGAGAAGAGAAGCTGCGTGGAGACCCCAGAGCAGCTTCCAGTGTCTGAAGGGGACTACAAGGATGCTGGAGAGGGGCTCTTCATCAGGGACTGCAGTGATAGAACAAAGGGTGATGGGTTCAAACTGAAATGGGGGAAGTTCAGGTTGGATCTAAGGCAGAAGCTGTTCCCTGTGAGGTTGCTGAGGCGCTGGCACAGGGTGCCCAGAGAAGCTGTGGCTGCCCCATCCCTGGCAGTGCTCAAGGCCAGGTTGGACACAGGGGCTTGGAGCAAGCTGCTCCAGTGGAAGGTGTCCCTGCCCGTGGCAGGGGTTGGAGCTGGATGATCCTAAGGTCTTTTCCAACCCAACCCATTCTGTGAGTCTGTGATTCTATGCAATGCCATTAACCCTGCAGCTGGAGGCACTTTGTTCCCCAGGCTCAGGTGTGTTGGAGCAGCCACTCTCCTGCCACAAATGGGAATTTTCCTTGCTTTGGAGGCAGAAGATGGCTCTGGGCTGAGCACTTTTGCATTTCAGCTTTTTAATGCTCTGAGCCTTCTCCCCTGAGCTTCCTAAAGCTCTCCTTGCTTTCCCAGCCATCTCTAGGTAGCTGCTTCTGGCCTAACTTGAGCTCTTCCCTGTGCCTTTCTCACTGATGCAGTCAAGGGGGAAGACCCCGAACCCCCCAAAGAAGGAAGGCACCAAACGTGCCTGGTGCTGCCTGAAGATCCAAGCCCTGAGCCACAACACTCCATTTCAGTGCCCGGTTGTGGTGCTCTGGGTTTCCACCCCTGCTCCCTCCACCCTGCTTCCCCTGTCCCATGGCTTGGGGCTGATCCCAGCCCTGTGCTTTGGGTGGTTCTAATCCAAATGAGCCCCTTCCCAGGCTGCTGGGCTTCCCGCAGGCTCCTGAGGGCTCCCAGGGCTGTGTCTCAGCATCCATCCTTTGATTGAAGATTAGGCACCTCTCCTTCACTTTCTAATCCGTTTATAGGTGTCCGTGCTTAGTTTGAGAGCTTATCAGCCTTGCTGGGGCACTCAGCCCAGGATCTGACCAGCTATTCCTGCTGGGATGGAGGGCTCAGAGAGGAGTAGCCCAATGGGGTAGGGTTGGGCAGGAGCATAGGGTGATGGAGAGGGGCTCTTCATCAGGGACTGTAGCGATAGGACAAGGGATGATGGCTTCAAACAGAAACAGGGGAAGTTCAGGTTGGATCTAAGGCAGAAGCTGTTCCCTGTGAGGGTGCTGAGGCGCTGGCACAGGGTGCCCAGAGAAGCTGTGGCTGCCCCATCCCTGGCAGTGCTCAAGGCCAGGTTGGCCACAGGGGCTTGGAGCAAGCTGCTCCAGTGGAAGGGGTCCCTGCCCGTGGCAGGGGTTGGAGCTGGAGGAGCTTTGAGGTCCCTTCCAACCCAAACCATTCCATGGTTCTATGATGGTGCTGGGAGTGGAGCTAGCAGCACGCTTTGACCCGCTGACCCATGTCTGGCAGCGGGTGGCTGGGGGGGGGGGGGGGCTGCCCGTGTCTCTCCAGCAGATTTTCCCTCTTTTAATCTCTTGGCATTCTGGGATAGAAGCATCGTTGTGGGCTCAATCTGTGCAGCTCGGCCAGCCCGGGCCGTGCAGGGTGAGGAGGGCTGAATGCTGCTCATCCCTGTCCCCTGCGTGGCATCCCTCCTCCCTTGCTGCCTCCAATGCCTTGTCCCATCCATCCCGTGCCAAATGCAGCCGTGTTCACCACGGTGGGGAGAACATCCATGTCCACAGCCCCCATCTGCCCTGCGAGCAATGGGGCAGAGCAAGAGGTTTGGACTCTTTGAAGATCTGGGAGCTTTGGATCCACAAGGTCCCTTCCCCAGTGCTGGGAGCAGCGATGTGTCACCCACCATTACAGCTTGACAGGGATGCCTTTCAGCGGCCCATCAGATCCCATCACGGTTGCAAAGAAGCTTTTGCTGAGCTCCTCCAGCTTTGCTGCCTGTCTCTTGGCATATCGAAGGGCCAGAGGAGTGACATATCCCCAGTTCTGAAGCAGAAAGTGGGGAATGGGCACCTAATCTGACACCTCCTTCTGTCACTCACACACCAGTGTTCCCAGGCACAATACAGTCCACAGGGATGCTCAGGAGCTGCTCACTCTTGCTCACAGCCTGTGCCTGACCCAGCAGTGTGCTCACAAACGCATGTGCTGATGGGCTCTGCTGAGCCCTAATTCCCACTGGCTGGAAGAGCACAGCTCCAGGCCAGCACCATGGAGTCCTGTGGGAATGGGCTCTGTGGTGGGGTTCACCCCGGCTGTGGAGTGGTCCAAGAGCAAGGGTAGGACGGTGCCTGGGCATGACAGAGGCTGGCGATGGAGGTTTGGGGTGCTGTGATTGATTTGGGGGACAACTGATGGGCACAGGGATGACCGCAGAGCTGGAGCGGTCGCCGGGGAAGCGAATGGGTCTGGAAAGGAGCTCAGGGATTCGGGCCCTGGGGCAATGCCGCGGTGAGGGTGTTGGGTGGCAGCAGCCCTGAGGCGTGGTGATGGGCAGAAAGCAGCTGTTTAGAGGGCCAGTGACTGATTTTGGCCTCTGCAATTGCTGTTTCCCTTCCTCCACATTGCAGCACACTCAGGTCCTGTCCCGCTGCAGGGTCTCAGCATCACCAGCAACACCAGCATCCCCCCCAGCCCCAGGCTAGAAACCAAACCAGTGCAAGCAGCTTGGGGTGGGAAGGGAGAGGGAAAAGAGGGAAAAGAGGTTAAAAAGCTCGGGGTGGGGATGTCCGTTATTGCAAGCAGAGAATTTGGTTCAACCTTAACATTTTGCTTCCATTTGAAGGGGGTTGATTTGTTGAACTTGAACATGAAAGTGGATTTCATGCTGTGAAACATCTCGCAGCCCCCAGTGAGATTTGGGTTGTTAATGCTCAGCCAAATCCCCCTCAGCTGCTTTGGAAACCCTTCTGCTCTTCACATTCTTCTCGACACTGTGAAACTGGTGTCAATTCGGGAAGAGTTTCCACGTTTGCATTTTTCACCCCAAAATTCCCCAGCTGCGGAATGTCACTTAGTCCCGGCACCGCTTAGCAACTGGGAAAGAAACTGGGAGCAATGGGAGGGTGCTTCTGGGCTAACCCAGGTGCTGGGCTTTCACTTCCTAAAGGAGTCTGAACTCTCCTGCATCCCAGGAACTCGGGAGCGAGTTTCCTTTCCCCTCTGCCACAGTCACAAACACGACTGCTGTGTTTCTGAGGAGCCCATCGCATCCCAAAGGACGTGCTGGCTCTGCGTTGGCACTGCCCTGTGCATGGCTCTTCCTTGCTGGCTGTCACCTGCCTGGAGGGAGCAGTGACTGGAGCAAGAACTGGTGGTACCAGGCGCATCTCCTGCAGTGCCCCATCTCTCTCAGCTGGGATTTGAGGTGTGGGGGTGCCCCACAAGAAGCTTGATGGGCCCCCCCCCCATGCTGGATCGGGGCAGCTCTTGCTCTTTGGAAGGAGACTGTGGATGATGCCTGATCTTGAGGCCGTGGCAGAGGCAGGTTGGGGACCGGGGGACTGATCCTGGCTGGCGGTGGCTTTGTGGTGAGCTTTAGCGTGATGGGATCCTCCAGCGTGGGTCTTGCGGATGGTGCTGTGCAATGTCAAGGAGACACTGTGGTGGCCATGGCTGGGATGCTTTAAATGCATCCAAAGAGCACCTCTGGGGCAGTTGAGCAGTTTCTTGTGTCACTGGACATCAAACCAAATGGATAAATATTGGGATGCTGCGTTCTCCCTTGTCCAGAGCACTTGAGGAAGGCAGCAATAGGTCACCTCCCAGCCTGGCTGTGCTTCTCCACTGATTTCTCAGTGTTCCTCTTGGTGTCACCATCTCTCAGTGCTTGGGTTTGGATGGGAGATGCTCTGCCTGGAGATCCTGGCAGAGGTCTCCATCCCACTCTCCCTGATCACTTCCATGCCCCGATTCCTGCAGGAGTTCGCCACGCTGACACGGGAGCTCAGTGCGTGCCGGGAGCAGCTCCTGGAGAGGGAAGAGGAGATCTCAGAGCTGAAAGCCGAGCGCAATAACACCCGGGTAAGCACCTGGAACCTGCTGCCTGCCTTCCAGGCCTCAGGAATGCGGGACACTGATAGCGGCATTGACAGCCCCGGGCTGTGAGAGCCTCCCTCCTGCCTCTTGCAGCTCTTGCTGGAGCACTTGGAGTGCCTGGTGTCAAGGCATGAGCGGTCCCTGAGGATGACCGTGGTCAAGCGTCAGGCCCAGTCGCCATCCGGCGTCTCCAGTGAGGTCGAGGTGCTCAAGGCACTCAAGTCACTCTTTGAGCACCACAAGGCACTAGATGAAAAGGTGAGACAGGCTCTGAGCCCTCCTTCTCCCAACCCTCCTCCTCCCTCCCACTGGATGCTGTTCTTACTGTTAAGCTGGGTTGTAACATGGGGCCCCTCAGGAGGAAGCTTTCTGGATATCCAATACCTTCAGCACCCTCATTTTAGGAGCTGGTGGGGCTGTCAAGGGGATGCTGTGGGTTTGAGGCTGTTGGGGATGGGGAATTTGCTGACTCATGTGACTCATGTGGTGATGGCGAGTGCTGGTGTTTGGTACCCTGATTCAGTCGTGTTTCAGCTGTTGTTGTTCCTCCTGATTCACTTGCCTCAAGCATATCCTTCCTCTGCTAAAAGGTGTCCTCAGGTTGGCCTGGGCATAGGTCTCCCAGTCAGCTTGGCTC
The DNA here is from genome assembly GCF_037157495.1 of Lathamus discolor. Taxonomy (NCBI): domain Eukaryota; kingdom Metazoa; phylum Chordata; class Aves; order Psittaciformes; family Psittacidae; genus Lathamus; species Lathamus discolor. The sequence goes on from NC_088902.1 coordinate 5,151,759, forward strand.
AGGCTGTTCCTCTCCAACTGGAGCATCCCTGAGCCTGTTCCCTGGGTGTGAGCCCACCTGAGCCTGGCTGCAGCCAAACAACAGCATCTGGGAGCTGGTGCACATCCTGTCCGCCCACGTCACAGATAAATGATGGCCTTTCCCATTGCCTTACCCACCTGCAGGTCAGGGAACGCTTGCGAGCAGCCTTAGAGCGAGTGGCAACCTTGGAGGAGCAGCTCGTGGATGCCCATCGGCAGGTAAGAGGTGTTTGGGCATCCAACCCTGGGCCTTTGGTGGGCATCCATTGGGCTGGAACTGCACCGTGTCATGACTGTGAATTCCAGTTGAATTTGCTGGAATAGTCCCCACAAAACATGGTGCAGAGCAGAGAAATGGCATTTGGGCACTTTTAATGTAAGGCTTTAACTCTAAACTTGCCATTCACATGATGCATTGGCTGTGTTTAAGTCAATACTCCATGCAAAACAAACGGGCTTCATTCTCCATCAGTGCTGAGCCTTCACAGCATCTCTGCCTTCCCTTTCCCCCTATCCCCCCAGTTCTTCCCCATCCACATCCACATCCACCAGGTGGAGGAAGCCAGCCTGAAGCCAGCTGCAGACCTGGGTGCTCCAGGGTTGTCCCACATTGAGGAATCCCCGTTCTCATGCAGGTGGCAGCTCTTCAGCAAGGCGCCGTGCGGGAGGCCCCGCTGGGAGAGCGGGATGAGAGGGAGCCCAAGGAGCCAGCGCAGAAGCTTCCCTGGAAGGTGAGAGCCCTGGAACCCCCTGTTCTGACCACGCTCACTGAGGCCATCGTGTCTCCAAACCCCCTGTGGCTGGCTCCAGGGTGCTGGAAACCTTTTCCTCTGTCCCCTGGTTCAGTTCCCTAGGAAATGCCTTTTCTGGTGGATACAGGCTACATCTGAGCAGATGGGAGGTTGTGCTCCCGCTTGGATGCTCTGATTCCCAGAGATGCTTTTGGAAGCCCTCAGCCATCCCTGTTCCATGTGGGAAGCCACATCCCTGGCTAGCGGAGCCTGTTGACAGGGGGTCCCCAGAGCCCCATGTTCCCACTCCTCACCACCCCCCTGGGTCCCTGCAGGGCCGTGTTCCCCCATTGCCAGTCCATGCTCTGGAGCAGCCCAGCATCCACCTCCCTCTCTGGTGCCTTGCAGCGGCTCTCCAACGGCTCAGTGCACCCGGATGATGAGGCAGGGCGGGTGGTGGAGCTGCAGGAGCTGCTGGAGAAGCAGAACTACGAGGTGGTCCAGGCCAAGGAGCGCATCTCTGCACTGGCTGCCAGCGTTGCTGAGCTGGAGGAGGACCTCGGCACCGCCAGGAAGGATCTGATCAAGTCGGAGGAGATGAGCAGCAAGTACCAGAGGGACCTCCGCGAGGTTAGAGCCTGCCCTCTCACACTGCCAAGCCTCTTGCAGAGACATCCACAGCAGCTTCCACATGCTCTGGGCTGGCAAGGATTTGGAGCTTCTGTTGTATGCAGGGTTCCACAAAAGAGGCCACTGCCTTTGGGTGGTTGTCCCCAAGCCCATCAGCAGAGCATCCCTGAGGTTATAGGCAGACACTGAGGTACCCGGCTGTGCTGCAGACCTGGGGCACTGAGCTGTGGCCATGCTGGAGGATGCTGTTGTGGTTGCTTGACTCTCCCGTTATTGCTCTGCTGTGAAGAGTGGAGCAGGGTTTTCATGGCATGCTTGGACTCGGGGCTGGGTGGCCCAGTTATTGCCAAGTTGGTGGTCACAGATCAGGATGTGACAGCCCCATCACTTCCACAGGCCCTGGCTCAGAAAGAGGACATGGAGGAGAGGATCACCACGCTGGAGAAGCGCTACCTGGCAGCCCAACGGGAAGCCACCTCCATCCATGACCTCAATGACAAACTGGAAAGCGAATTGGCCAACAAGGAGTCCCTGCACCGCCAGGTACCGAGCCTGCACCCGAAGACACCCCATGACCCCGGGCTCTTGGGAGGGAGAAGTGGGTGCTGGGGATGGGACCAGCCTTGGTGCTGAGCACCCACCCTGCCCTGTCCCACAGTGTGAGGAGAAGGCCCGGCACCTGCAGGAGCTGCTGGAGCTGGCGGAGCAGAAGCTGCAGCAGACGATGCGGAAGGCGGAGACGCTGCCGGAGGTGGAAGCGGAGCTGGCTCAGCGCATCGCTGCACTCACCAAGGCAAGGGCTGGGGCACCAGAGCCAAAGGGAGAGCAGGGACCAGGGGAGGAGGCAGCTCTGGCCACCCCACTGCGCCATGGGTGCCACCCTGCCCTCAGGGCTGTGCTTCCCCGTGGCTGCAGGGACAATGAACTGGTTTTGAAGCTCCCCATGTGTCCTGCATGCATGGGGCTTGCTCCCTTCCCTCTGCTCCTTTCTCCAAGGCATGGATGGCCCTGTTGGAGTAGATGCCCTTTGGCTTGTGCTGGGATCACTCTGGGATGAGGAGGAAGAGGAAGGACCCAGGCTGGATGTGGGAGGGTGCAGGCCTGGAGGGAGGTTGGATACACCAGCCCTGTGCTTCCCGGGTGCTGCAGCAGGTGCCTGGTTCCGCACAGAGCACCTTCAGGTCCCATCACCTTGCTATCAGGGCTGGTTTGGGCTCACAGCACCCAGCCGACCGTGGCAGGGATGCAGGCAGTGGGAGAGAGCCCTCCATCCTGGGAAGGATGCAGATGCAGGGATGGAAGGAGGGATGCAGGAAGCTCTGCATGCTTTTGGGGAGCATCATCCGAGAGGGCTGCTCTGCTTTTCCCAGGCAGAAGAGAGGCACGGGAGCATCGAGGAGCACCTCCGGCAGCTGGAGAGTCAGCTGGAGGAGAAGAACCAGGAGCTGGCCAGGGTAAGTGGTGCCCAGCCTGGGCACGGGGGGTCCTGGTGAGTCCTGATCTGGTTAATTCTTCCCCATCCAGGATCTCTTAAACTAGAGCCACACAGGAGCTCATGATGCTCTGCTGTGATTTCCCTCCCTCCCAGGCATCCAAGCACTGCTGTTAGCGTGGCACGTCCATCCTCTCCCAGCATCACCCCCTGGGGCAAGCTGGGACCCTACATGCAGGGAGGAGAAGGGGAGGCTCCAGCAGCATTTCCCCAAGCCTGGATCAGCAGCAGGATGAGACCAAAGGGCACTGGGAGCAAAGAGTGCTGCCCCTCAAAGAGACAGGGAGGCCGAGCTGATGGGTCATGGGCTGCACAGTCCCTGCTGTGCTCCTTAGCCCGTGGCTGGGCTGTCCATGCAGGAGGTTGTGATGCTCATTTCCCAGGTTGCTCAGGTGGGATTACAGCCCCTGGGAAGCCCCAGGTTGGTTTTGCCTAGGACAGACCTTTGCAAATCCAGAGGATCAGCACCCATTGGGGTCTGGAATGTTCCCCCCAGTGTGGCTGTCCCTGGTTGCAGAGGTGAAGCTTTAACGAGGGGCAGGCAGGACAGGAATCCTGTCCTCTCTCCTCTTCATCCCTGGCTTGGGAATGCAGAGCCCAACAGAGCTGCAGCAGAGGGGCTGATCTGTGCTATGAGGAGGAGTTTGTCCCCAGCAGCAGGGACGGGGTGGCAGGAGGGGCTCACATGTTGCTGTTGGCTCCTTCAGGCCCGGCAGCGGGAGAAGATGAACGAGGAGCACAACAAGAGGCTCTCAGACACCGTGGACCGGCTGCTGAGCGAGTCCAACGAGCGGCTGCAGCTCCACCTCAAGGAGAGGATGGCGGCCTTGGAGGAGAAGGTAGCGCTGGGGGTCCTCTGAGGGGGCTGAGGGGGATCTGCGTGGTCTGCAGCCCCTCTGGCACAGAGCCTCAGCCACAGCACAGGGGTTTGGAGGTGCTTGTGCAGGGATGGAGAGATGGTCCCATGCAGGGATGGAGAAATGGTCCCATGCAGGGGTGGAGAGATGGTCCCATGCAGGGATGGAGAAATGGTCCCATGCAGGGGTGGAGAAATGGTCCCATGCAGGGGTGGAGAGATGGTCCCATGCAGGGGTGGAGAAATGGTCCCATGCAGGGGTGGAGAAATGGTCCCATGCAGGGGTGGAGAGATGGTCCCATGCAGGGATGGAGAAATGGTTCCATGCAGGGATGGAGAAATGGTCCCATGCAGGGGTGGAGAGATGGTCCCATGCAGGGATGGAGAAATGGTCCCATGGAGGGATGGAGAAATGGTTCCATGCAGGGGTGGAGAAATGGTTCCATGCAGGGATGGAGAAATGGTCCCATGCAGGGGTGGAGAGATGGTTCCATGCAGGGATGGAGAAAGGGTCCCATACAGGGGTGGGGAGATGATCCTATGCAGAATGCCAGCCAGCCGCTGGGGCCAGTGGGAGTGTCGGGAAGCGTGCCCTGCATCACACCCACTTCCCACTGCCTTCCACCTCCAACAGCAGCAGGATTTGTCCTGCTCCACTCCGTCACTTCCCTGTGTCTCTTCTGGCTGTCCAAGCAAAACCCTGCTGCATTTTGCAGGCGAAAATGCAGTGTTCATCCTCTCTCACCTGCCCATCCCCTCCACATGCTGCCTTCAAACCTCCCTGCCTACAGCCCGACCTGCTCTGCCTGCTCCAAGCCAGGGCAGAGCCCACGAGCAGCTTCCAGCTCCCACCCTGGGGCACTGGGCTTTCCTTTGAGGAGCCAGCTGGAGTTGCTGCTGCTTCCCAGCATGAATGCAATTAGCTGGGAGAGCAGGTGGCTCAGAGCAAGGATGAACCTCACAGTGCCAGTGGGAGGTCGGGCCTTGATAATTCACCTCTCTTCTGGTCCCTGCAGGGACCAGGCTCCCCTTAGTGAGTCAGGGCACAGAGGGCTTGCATCCCCCAGCTCATGCCTCCAGGACTGGGTCTGTCTCTCCTGCTGCTCTGCAGCTCCTGTCCCCAACCAGATGTGGCTGTGCCAACGTGTCCAGGCATTCAGCAGATAGGTCCGAGTGGCTCTGGGTAAAGAGCAGGACCTAACACATGGGGCTGAGCCCAAATTTCCACCCCAGCAAACAACAAGGACCAGAGTGGTGGCTCATCATCTGCTCCTGCTGCTGGCACTGGCTCTCCCAGAGCTTCTCCAGGTCTTTGCAGGCAAAAGTGATCCAGAAAAGAGCACTAGATCAGGCAGCTGCAAACACATCTGCTTTTCACCCTGCTTATTCGCTAGCATAGATGTAGAGAATGTTTTTGCCCTTGATCCAGCTCAAGGAGTTCATCTCCTCTCAGATGCATTTCCTAATGTTGAAGCCCTGTCCTTCAAATCTCTAATCACCATGGCCATAGCGTGGTGCTGGTGTGGGGCAGGAGCTGAGTGAGGGCAGCCCTGCTTGAGGAGCAGGGGTTTTGCAGGGCAGAGCCATTCACAGGTAGGTGAGGAGATGCTCGGTGGCCATCGCTGTACCACGTGCCAGATGGCCCCATGCTGGCCATTCCCAGGAGGCCGTTTCCTAAATGGTCTCTCTTTTTCTTTCCTGTTTTTGTTCCCTTTTCTTTTGTTTCGTTTTCCAAAGAACACGTTGTTACAAGAGCTGGAAAATACCCAAAAGCAGATAGAGGAGCACCAGCATGACAAGGTAAATGCGGTTGCAGGGAGCCTGCCCCAGTGACTGCGCTTCCTCGCTCCTAATTCCCAGCTAGTTGCAGTCGTGGCTCCTAAAATGCCCTAGTTTTGGAGGTGCTGGCATCCCAAAGCACCCAGCAGCAGGAAGCCCCAAACTAAGCCATGGATGGAAGCTGCCACCCACCCCTCTGCAGACCCTGGTTTGGTTCCCTGACAGGCATGTTCAGTCCCATCTCCATGTTTCTATCCCGTTCATCCATCCCCAACTCCCTGAGGACAGCAGCAAGGCTGGGATGGCTTCACTTCAGGCAGCCACATCCCCTTCACTCCTGAGGCTTTCTCAATCCCCTCACTCCAAATGGGGGAAGATCTGCTCCATGCCCAGCTTGCAGAAGGCCCTGTAGGTCTTCACACCTTCCTTGCTCTCAGATAAAGCATCCAAGTGAGGTCTGCAACACGAGTCCACCACGTTGGCCTGTGCTGGAAAGCTGGAGGGTTACAGCTTTTTGAAGCAATGGGAGTTTTTGGGATATGCCCCATGTTTCATGCATGGTTGATTTCCCCCTTGCCCAGGGCCTTGCTCTCCCAGATGCTCCCAGCATCCCAATGTGGGCACTGCTCGTGCTTCCCAGCCATGGCTGCTGGATTAGGGCTGGCTCCAGGCAGAGGCAAAGCTCCAAGACTTTCCTGATGCTGCCTGCACTTTGTCCACCCTGGTTCAGCCTGTTTGCCCCTGGGACTGGATCCTGCTGGGCTGGAAGATCCATCTCCCTGCCTCCCTTCCTGCTCACATCTCCTGTAGGACAGCACAGCCACGCAGTGCAGGCACAGGTTCCTGTGAGGATGGAACTGGCAGCAGGAGAGACAGGACCAGCAGCCCATTTGGCCAACTGGTCTCTCACTGCTGGCCCCGCACATGTGATGTGGAGCAAACCCAGAGCATCCCAGTGGGACTGATCTTCCTTCATCTCTCAAAGCAGCATCGCTTCGAGCACGTGTGTGTCTGTCTGTCTGGCCTGTGATCACTTCCTCCCCTCGCGGCATCACCCCAACATCGCCATTCACTGTCGCCTGCATGAGCTGTTTCTTTCCCGATGTGCCAAAGGTGCTTTAAACCTGGAATGGGGGTTTTTAAAGGAAATAGAAACGTGGGAATAGCTAAGGACGTGGATTGCCCCAAACCCGGCTGCTCCCCAGAGGAAAACCAACCCCTGCCTCTTGTCTCACCCCGCACAGCGGCGGTTGTCTGATGAGATCGACAAACTGAGGCTGGAGGTCGATCAGCTCAAGACCAGAAGTGGGACGTTCGTGGAGAGCGTGCACACGAGGTAAGGGCAGAACCCCACCAGCCTCTGCTTGCACCCTGCACCCATGGCTTTGGCCCCAAAATGCTGATGGCATCAAGCGTGTCTGGTTTCACCAAGCTGCAGGGTGGTTCGTGCAGCAGGGTCAGCTCCAGCTCTGCTGTCCCCACTGTGGGACAGAGACTGTTGAGAATAGCGCAGCCCAACTGAACAGTCCAAAAGTTGCTCTTTTAAGGGGAAAAACCCACTGGGCATCGTTTCTTTTTCGGCACCAAGGACTTAGGGCTTAATTCCCTATGAAAGCTGGGTGTTCACCAAACACCTTTCCCCTTGTGATGTGCTGGGACTGGGCTGGTGGAGAAGGAGAATCTCTTTTGAGGTGTTGCAGGCAAAGAAGAATGAACCCCCCATTTTTACCCATCCTTTCCACAAGGGTTCCCCCCTACCCTTTCACTTAAAGTCATCTGGGAGATGGGGAGCAGCCCAGAGCACCAGGAAGAGAGGTGAATGTCTCAGGCCTCAGCCCCCAGCACTCACCAGGGTACCCAGCACTGCAGGGCGGTAAAGCTGGGGTGTAGAATAGGAGGGTGACAGCACAACATGCTCCCCAGTGTGCTGCTGCAGCTGCCTGAGACACAGCATCCTCTCCTGAGCATCGCATCTGTTGTGGAGAGAAGAGGGAGAGTGAGGGAGAGTTTGTGAGGCTGAAGGGTAGCTGAGTGCCAGAGGAGTGTGCGGGGCATGTGTGGGACCTCTTTGTGTGGGGCTGTAAGAACAAGATGGGCATTTGTGTTTAGCTTTGTTTCTGGGAGGAAATAGCAGCAGACAGCTTGAGTTACAGAGGGCAGAGTAATCCCCCCGCCAAAATGTCAGCTTTTGTCTGAGGCGCCTTTATCTGGTTTTAGCTCAGGAGCAGCTTGTCAGTGGCTCCGCAGCTTAAATCCCCTTGAAACTTGGGCTGTGCCTTCATGTGCAGACACCAAGCTGACGCCAAGCAGAGCTGCTCATGTCAGTGCCTTTGTCTGGCCTTGTTAGGATGCTGGGGCAGGGAGGCACCACAAAGCAGAGCCACTGTGCTGGTAACCACTGATCTGCCTTGGGCAACTGCTGTTGTCATCCTACATCGAAACCCCCTCGTGCTTCCCGTGGCAATGCCCATAGGGAATGATGACCCCGTGCTCTGGGAAGGCACTTGGCTCAGCTGTGGGGCTGAGTGTTCAGGGTGAGGAGGAGCAACCAGGCAACATGGAGATATGCATCAAGTACCACGGGTGGCAAAAAGCGGCCTCATGTCCCATAGCTGCTGTGTTGCCCTCCCTGGCATGAGGACCTGCTCCCAAGCACCAGCCTGAGCATGGAGGAGGATGAAGAAGTGCCAGCCAGTTTCTGCTGGAAGATCCCAAATGATGCCCATGTCCCCGCACTTGGAAGATCTGTTTCAAACGGGATTTTATTCAACATTTTTAACATGAAAATGTTAAAGAAAACATAAAAAGCAGGAGAAAAGCTCCCTGGATGGCCCCAGTTCTGGAGCACGGGGATGGAGAAGGCAGGCACAAGACGTGCTGTACATGCGAGGCACAAGCTGTTCTCGAGAGGGAAGGACAGGAGGGGACTGCTCAGCCCACGGCTTTGCAGCAGACCCACTGCACAGGGTGGTTTTTCCAGGGCTGGCCGGATGCCCTGGTGGGTACTGCAGAGAAGGGGGAGGTAGCAGTGGGGTAGGGCCCAGGGCTGAGCTTCCTACAGTCTGTGAGCACATCTCCAGGGCGAGCATGGGGGGAGCGGGGCACCTTTTTCTGGAGCCTTGGGTTTGCATCATTTATAGAATCCCAGAGTGGTTTGTGTTGGAAGGGACCCAAAAGCTCAGCCAGTTCCAACCCCTTCCACGGGCAGGGACACCTTCCACTAGAGCAGCTTGCTCCAAGCCCCATCCAACCTGGCAAGTGATGCAGAACAGGCAGGCATTGCTGGGGTGGACATGCCCGGGTGGCCTAATCCTCCTCCTGTGTCCTCAGCAAGCCTGGGCTGCAAGGGGAGCAGCCTGGGGATGAGGGCATCCCTGCATGGAGCAGTGTCTGCAACAGGGCTCTTTGTCCGCAGGTCCCATATGGGCAGCGCCACAGACCTGCGCTTCCCACTGAGTGCCGTGGTCCATGGTCCCGCTGAGCCCTTTGGGACAGCCCCAGGTCTGCCTCGGGCACAGAAGGGCCGATTTGCTGCCCGACGAGAGGAGCCAGCCAAGGTAACCCATCTTCATGGGCTCACATTGGGCTTGGGGTCTCCTCCTGCCTTGCATGCCAGTCTCCTGCCCTGGGGATGTGGGGATAACATGGTAGGCAGGGCTTTTCCCATTGGGGTTGCACTGAGTTGTAACTTGTGTGGAGCTCTCCAGTTTGGCTTTTGGAGGCATGGAGTGCCATGTAGGACCAGTGGGTCTTGTTCCCTCCAGGACTGGGAGCAGGCTCAGGCTGGCAGTGTCCTGGCCACGGGGCCTCACGCCTTCGACAGCGACCCGGAGATCTCCGATGTGGATGAGGATGACCGTGAGACGCTTTTCAGCTCCATGGATGTGCTCTCCCCTGGTGGGCACTCGGATGCCCAGACGTTGGCCATGATGCTCCAGGAGCAGCTGGATGCCATCAACGAGGAGATAAGGTAATGACCATGGGCAAAACCCACCACTGCCTTGCTCTGAAATGGCTCCGGAGGGGGGGCATCAAACTTCCAGGAGATGGGAGGAGGCTCTGATGCCCTAAAATTGAGATCTTGGTCCAGCTTCAGCCAGGGAAATGGCTCCAGGACATCCAGCCACATCCTGCTCATGGTTTATGTGGATCCTGATGGGTCGGTATAAGGATCCTGATCCTATTATTCCTGGAACTCAGGGCCTTGAGTCACAGCACCCAAGGTGCATCTGCCCCGGGTAGTGGGATGCGGTGGCTGGCGAGGTGAGGAGCCAAGAGCCCTGAACCCTGCTGCTCCCCCAGGATGATCCAAGAGGAGAAGGAATCCACCGAGCTCCGCGCGGAGGAGCTGGAGACGCGCGTCACGAGCGGCAGCATGGAGGGGCTCAACCTCACCCAGCTCTGCAAGAGGGCTTCCATCCCCACCTCGCTGACAGCCCTGTCCCTGGCCAGCTCGTCCCCCCCGCTCAGCGGCCGCTCCACCCCCAAGCTGTCCTCCCGCAGCGCCGCTCAGGACCTCGACCGCATGGGGATCATGACGTTGGTGAGGAGGAGGAGTGGGGTGGCCGTGGGGCTTGGACAGGGCGTGTGGGAGGCTGCTGGGGTGGGAGCGGTGCCCCGGCACCGGCACGGCTCTGGGATGGGCTCTGGGATGGGGGTGCCTGGCCCTGGGACTGCGCTGTGGGGTGGGGAGGGGGGGTTTCTCCATTAACTGCCCCCCTTTCTGTGTCTCTCTCGCTTTCCCCCTTGCAATCAGCCCAGCGACTTGAGGAAGCACCGGAGGAAACTGCTAGTGAGTGGCTCCCATCCCGTTGGTTTTTGTCCAAGCCCCTTTTCCAGCCTGCTCCTGGCTTTGTCCACACCAGGTCAGGGTGCAGCAGGCGCGGGATGGAGCTGGGGACCCCAGGGCTTCAGCAGGAGGATCTTGGGGATCCCATAAGGTGCTTGGAGGAGTGCTGGCTGGCAGCCTGGGGGGTCTGGCAGGACATGGGGAGGTTCAGAAAAGCCACTGGGTCCTCAAACATTGTGTGTCCCCTCTGGCGACTGGGTGTCTTTGGGACATTCCCATCTGTGCTCCTCAGAGCCCTCTGCTGAGGGCCAGCAGCTTCTGTCCTCACACACTGACCTGGACCATGGGGCTGCATCCCCTCTCCTTCCTGTTCCCAGGATCTTGGCCATACGGCCACATCCTCCCCATCTGTTTGGGCATCTCAAGCCATTGCCACAGCTCTAGTTGAGGCCAATCCTGGAGCGTGGCAAAGCCTCAGGGGCTCTGGTGGCTCTTTTGGCCATGCCTCCGTGGAGCAAGAGAGAGGCAGGCAGCAGGGCAAGGATGGAGTTGGGCTTTGGCCACCCAGCCTCATCGCTTCTCTGCTTGTTCAGTCTCCTGCAGCTCGGGATGAAAGCCGAGAGGATAAAACCACCATCAAATGCGAGACGTCCCCCCCATCCTCACCCAGAACGCTGCGGCTGGAGAAGCTGGGCCACCCTGCGCTCAGCCAGGAGGATGGGAAGAGGTACGTGGAGCATCTTGGGGTCTCTCAGCAGTGCTTGCCCTGTTGGTTTGAGGATTTACACGGGGCAAGCGTGGGACTGTGGGGAGGGCTGGGGTTTGCCATGGGCTTGTGCTCTGCTTGGGAATAACCTGAAGGCTTTGCTGTTCCTCTCCCTCCTCCATCCCCAGCTCGCTGGAGGAGCAGGCCAGCAACCCCAGCAGCAACAGCAGCCAGGACTCCTTGCACAAGGGCTCCAAGAGGAAGGGGATCAAATCCTCCATCGGGCGCTTGTTTGGGAAAAAGGAGAAGGGTCGTTTGATCCAGCTGAGCAGAGAAGGGGCCACGGGGCAGGGTCCGTGAGCAGCCCCATTCCTGCGCGTGCCGGGCTCCTGGCCCTCTCTGGCATCGGGGTGCTGTTGGGGTGACCAGTGGAAGAGCAGGGGCACCCCTGCTGCTCTGAGGATATTGGGACCACTGGCTCTGGGCAGTTGGGTCCTGGAGTTTCTGCCTTTTGGCCATTTCTGGTTTGAGCGTGGTATCACTGGTGATGCTCTGCAAGAGCTGCAGTGAGGATAGTGACCCCCCATCACTATGTGACCCCCTATCACTGTGTCTTGTCTTTAATGTCCCCAAATCTGCTTCCCTCCTCATAGGACCTTCTTGATTTTGCAGAGCCCATTGGTGGGAGCTGCTTTTCCACTCCTAAATCCTTCACTGCTTTGATGTTGAGCATTTTGAAATGGGAGGGATGGCAGGCTGGGATCCCCTGGGGATATCCAGGGATGCAGGGGGGCTGTGAGGGTGGGTTGGAAATGGAGACTGTCACCCCCTATACATCCCCAACACCCTGGGATGGGGGCTGCGACATTGCCCGTGCTAGCCCTGGGGATGTCATCCTCACCCAGGGGATGTCACATTGACCCGAGGGTGTCTTGCTTGGCCAACAGTGCTGCTGACTGACGTGGAGGTGGGCATGCAGGACCCTCTGGGGCTTGGCAAGTTGGGTGCTCAGGCCGAGAAGGATCGTCGCCTGCGGAAGAAGTGAGTGAACCTCCTTCCCTGCCCCAGCAAGGAAATGTCCTGCCCGATAGCCAAGAAGCCATGAATGGGAATTGTTGGAAAGACTTCTTATCTTCACCTTCTCTTGAGCCCTGTTAGCTCCTTCAGTGCTGCGCTACCAGCTGGTTCTTAGTGCCCATGGCCTATTCCCTTTCAAGAGCTGCTTCCTTCCCTACAAGTGCGCAGTGAATCACTCTGCTTCTGTTCCCTTCAGGCATGAGCTCCTGGAAGAGGCTCGGAGGAAAGGATTGCCCTTTGCTCACTGGGATGGCCCCACTGTTGTCTCCTGGCTGGAGGTAAGGCAGAGCATGCCCGTGCATCATCTCCAGGCACTGACGGCTTTGTAGTTGCTGCTGGTCTGTAGTGTGCTCCCCTTGCAGTGGTACAGCACCCACAGTCCCACCATGCTCGGTCCATGCATGTGGTTGGTGGTTGCAGAACCTGGGGGTGCAGAGCAGATCCCCAGATCCCTCACATATTCCGCTGAGTTGTGGTTTGAGTAGAGCTGTGAGCTGAAATCCTCAGTGGGTGCTGCATCCATCAGATCTAGCTATGCTGGGCTGCCCACATGCCATCTGTGCAAAAGGAACCCCATAAGGCTCTTCAGCTTTGATACTAGGTTAGATCTAAGGCAGAAGTTCTGCCCTGTGAGGGTGCTGAGGCGCTGGCACAGGGTGCCCAGAGAAGCTGTGGCTGCCCCATCCCTGGCAGTGTTCAAGGCCGGGTTGGACACAGGGGCTTGGAGCAAGCTGCTCTATGAAAGGTGTCCCTGCCCATGGAAGGGGTTGGAGCTGGAGGAGCTTTAAGGTCCCTTCCAACCCAACCCATTCCATGATTCTGTGATTCAAACAGGAGGGCCTTGATGCTAGGAGGGGAGGTCAGGGGAGGTGACCCAGGCAGTCACCGGCTGTGCCCCGTTTTGCAGCTCTGGGTGGGGATGCCAGCCTGGTACGTCGCTGCTTGCCGAGCCAACGTGAAGAGCGGAGCCATCATGTCAGCCCTGTCCGACACGGAGATCCAGCGGGAGATCGGCATCAGCAACGCCCTGCATCGCCTCAAGCTGCGGCTGGCCATCCAGGAGATGGTCTCGCTCACGAGCCCCTCGGCACCTCCCACCTCCCGCACGGTAAGTGCTGGTCCATTGGCCATGGAGGGTGTGATGTTCCCTCATGGACCAGTCAAACCACCAGACACTCGGCCTTAAGCACAGAGATCATTGATGGCCATCGGGTGTGAAGCGCTTTCCTGTCCTGAGGCACCAGCAAATGCTCTTGGCCTCGCTCTCAGAGGTTCTCAGCAAGAGGCTGGCCCTGTTGAGCAGCCTGCAAAGAGCAAAGCTCAGGGGGTGTTTCCCTGGAGAGGAGAAACCCATCCAGCCAGCACGTGTGTGACTCACAGGGCTGGCTGTGCACAGCCTCAGTCATTGCAACTCAAGCCTTTTCCTGGGACTGTGTGAAATCCCTGGGGCAAGTCAGAGCAACTGGAGATCCCTGGATGGGGCATGGAGAGGATGGAGGGATCATGTCTTGTGCTGGTTCCCAAACCCCTCGAGGGCTTAATGGTGCCCCAGTAATGCCAAGAAGCATCTGTAGCAATGCAGCTAGCAAAAAAGAAAGTCCCCAAGCGTGCTGCATCCCCCTCAGATGGCCATGGCTGGGGTCACAGCTCACAGAGACAAGCCTGCAGGCTCTGTGAGCATATCACCAAAGTATAAAGGCAGCCAAAGGGCCTTGCTGTGCTCTCTGTGGCTGCACAGACAGCCCAGGTTCCCCATGGGCAGCGGGATGCCACCGGCCTGAGCTGCAAGGAGGCTGCGAGATGTTCCCAGTACAGCTCCAAGCACAACGATGGACCAATCCTCCATCAGCCTGCATCAGGCTTGGCTCCAGCACAGTTGGGAATGAGGGCACGGCTCTCTGGGGGTTTATCCTGACCTCTCCGCTCTTTTCCCTACAGTCCTCTGGAAACGTTTGGGTCACCCACGAGGAGATGGAGAACCTGGCAACTTCCACCAAGACGGTGAGGCTGCCTGGCCCCAGTGCACAGCGTATCGGTTACTGCACTGAGCTCTGGGCATGCAATAACACACTGGCCCTGGAGGGGAAGGAACTCTCTGCTGCATCTCATGTGTCAGCTCTTGGCCAGCACCATGCAGCTGCTTGGAAACCATCTTTCAACCTTTAATAGCCAACAAGTTCTAAAACTCCCTTAAAACCCATCAGATGGGTTTCCCTTTGCCCCTGTGGGTTTCTAGAGTGGCTTGGCTGTCAGTTGTGAGTTAGAGGAGAGAAGTGAAAGACAAAACCCAAGAGCAATCTCAAGACAGATGCATAAGATTGAGTCCTACATTGATCATTCTGCACCCAGAAAAGCCACTGTCGAATCTCTCATTGACACCCGAACATTGTCCCCACTGTCTGTCACCTGATAGCTTGGGGTCCCTCGGTGGGATGTGGCTGTGCTCCCAAAACCTCTGGCTCCTTTGGAGAGACGTAGCCAAGCTCCCCTCTCGGCAGCTTAAAAGACCCCATGTGCCTGTCTCAGAGCAGGGGCAGCATTTTGGGTTTGTTGTTGTGTGAACTGGGGCATTTTAGTGCAGCTTTTGCCTGCTGGTTGAGTAGCACAGACCTGCAACCAGCGGGAGTGTGCCGGGGAAGGAGAGCTCAGAGTTGCAGCAGGGAAATGGCACTTTCCCTTGGTCAGTTTTGTGGGGTTGAGCAACACCAGCATAGCTTGACAAGGGAGGAAATAGCTACAAAATCGGGTTGGGAAACCCCTCTGGAGGTTGGGACCCGTGAGCTGAAGCTTAGGTTTCTGTCTGCATCCATCCATCTTTGGGGACACGGGAGTTACCGTTTGGTACCCATATAGGGACATGAGGATGAGCAGGGGCTGGAGCACCTCCTCTATGAAGTCAGGCTGAGAACATTGGGGCTGCTCAGCCCGGAGAAGAGAAGCTGCGTGGAGACTTCAGAGCAGCTTCCAGTGTCTGAAGGGGGCTACAGCGATGCTGGAGAGGGGCTCTTCATCAGGGACTGTAGCGATAGGACAAGGGGTGATGGGTTCAGACTGAAACAGGGCAAGTTCAGAATAGATGTAAGGCAGAAGTTCTTTATTGTGAGGGTGCTGAGGCACTGGAATGGGTTGCCCAAAGAAGCTGTGGCTGCTCCATCCCTGGCAGTGTTCAAGGCCAAGGTTTTTCCAACCCAAACCGCTCTATGACTCTCTGGTATTTCCCAGGAAAGATGTATGATGACCCCGAGTGTCTGCCACTGTGCCTTTATAGCTCAGTTCATGGTGCAGAACCACCAGGTACTGACTTGACTTGTCCTTTCTATTGACATGCTGCATGTGTCATGCTTAGGACACAGAGGAAGGCAGCTGGGCACAGGTGAGGTCCCCGTGTCACCCATGGCGGTATGTGGGGTGGGTATGGATGGGAGGGAGAGCTGGACACCATGGGGCACCGGGGAGATGAGCTTGGGGCATCAGTATTCACCCCATCCTTGCCGGTGTCTGAACCTGCACCCTATGGTTGCTCCTCTGAGCCGTTTTCCAAGTGCATGGTGGTCCTCCTGAAGCTACTGGGGACCAGTGTCTTCTGCTTCAGGCAGAGTGACTTCTTTTGGGACCTCCTCTGCAAGATACTGAGACTCTATGAAAACCCCCACCTAAGAGTGCCCAGCCACCCTGCATGGGAGGTTTCTAGCTGCACAGACATTTGGTTTTCACCTTTTTTTTAGTCCCAAGTTCAGGATCTAGATCATTTTCCTGAATGGAAAAGGTGGGAGGAAAGAGTCCTGATCTGATCCATCTCTTCTGCTTCTATCACTCTCAAATGACTTCTGGTGGATTTTATTTCATTTTCAGACCCAGAATCAGCTTGCAGTGAAAGAGTGAAAAGGATCTGATGCTTTTCTGCCCAAAACTGACCTTTTGTTTCATTTTGAAGTCATAAAGTCGATCTTTTGGTGATTTCTGATCTTCTTAAAAACCAGTGTGGGATGCACTGAAATCTTTGTCTTGGTTGTTTCTGGATGAAGCTGGTCATAAAGTCCAACCATCCCTACACTTGCTTTTTGGCTACTGCCTTGTCTCCTTGGGGGCACAGACCATGGCCAACAGGACCATTCCCTTCCGCACAAAGTAGGGTTAAGCTCCTCTGACCTGGGTTTGGTCCTCAGGACAGTGACCCGCAGGCTGCAGCTCTGAATTGTCACTTGTCTCCTGGAGTCTGCCGCTCCACCAAGCCCTGGTTTCTCTCTAGCTTCTCCATTTGCTTCCCCACAGACACTGGCCTATGGGGACATGAACCACGAGTGGATTGGCAATGAGTGGCTGCCCAGCTTGGGTCTCCCACAGTATCGCAGCTACTTCATGGAGTGTCTCGTTGATGCGCGGATGCTGGACCACCTCACCAAGAAAGATCTCAGAGTGCACTTGAAGATGGTGGACAGCTTCCACCGGTGAGTCCTGTCCTCCAGGAGGTCCCTGGGGTGCAGAGCCTGCACAGGGAGCACAGGATGCGGCAGTCTGAGGGATTCTCCCCCGTTTTGGCCAGCCCTGTTGCTGGAGGATGGCTCTTCTAGGCTAAACCCTGACCCATGGGGCTGTGTCCATGGACCTGCCAGGTCCTCCACGCTCCTTCAGTCTGGAGCAATCCCCATGGGCTGGTTCTCCCTTCCCTCTCCAGCCACCAAACTTGGAGTGTCCTTATTTGGATGCAGGCAGGTAGAACATGGTAAAACTGATGGTATTGGGAATTACCATACAAGGGAGGGACATTCCCATTTCCAGCTGAGATCTTCCCTTTGGGTTGTGTTTGTCCTGACTCAGCCCTGAACCAAAGCATCCTTCAGGCACAGGGAGGGCAAGCAGGGAAGTGGGTCCCTCCAACCCACCTGCCCCACAGTGCTGAGCCTTCCTGAGGGTTGGTGATCTCGTGTCCCTGCAGCACCAGCCTGCAGTACGGCATCATGTGCCTGAAGAGGCTCAACTACGACCGCAAAGAGCTCGAGAGGAGGCGAGAAGAGACCCAACACGAAATCAAAGGTCAGCAGCCACCTTGCGCCATCCAGCTCTGGAAAAGGAGATGAGAAACCTCCCAAGAGATGCCCAGGGATGGTCCTTTTCCTATCCCTTATTTTAACACAGCATTTACCTTGGGAAAAGCCTTATTTCTGAGCAACCCTGCCCGCAGTGGGGACCTCCCTGCAGTTTTACCCAATAGATTGCTCCAGGTGCCTTTGTGCAGCTTTACCCCATGGGGAGGGAAGGTGTCACGACAGAAAAGAGCCAGTCTGATCATCAAATCATCCCCTGCCCATTTCAGATGCTCAGGACATGGCTTGCTCAGCCTTCCCTTCTTCACTGCCTGTCCTGAGATTCCCTGCACATCTGCCTGCTGCTTGGATTACATCTCATTATTGATAATGCCCCTAATTACAGCAGCAGCCGGGGGTTCTTAGGATTAATTTTCACAGTTGGTTTCTGCCTGTTAGCTCAGCATTCACTTTGGTAAATGGAAGTGAGCTGCTCCTGGCCCTTGAGCACCCGGTATTGATGCTGGTTTGGGAAGGAGGGTCCCAGGCTCATGCCAGGGCAGTGCAAAAGAGCTCCATCAGGTCCCTGCACAAGGAAGAGCATGGTATGAGCTGGCCTTAAGACGTGCCCTCACTCTGTCACAGACGTGTTGGTGTGGACCAACGACCAGGTCATTCACTGGATCCAGTCCATCGGGCTCCGCGAGTACGGCAACAACCTGGTGGAGAGCGGCGTGCACGGGGCGCTCCTGGCCCTCGATGAGAACTTCGACCACAACAGCCTGGCTCTCGTGCTGCAGATCCCCACGCAGAACACCCAGGTGAGAGCAGGCACCTCGGGGCATCTCAGGGGAGGGTGCCCAGCGTGGGACACGGCTGCGGGGGGTATTGTGTGCAGTTCTGGTGTCCTCAACATAAAAAGGACATGGAACTGCTGGAACAAGTCCAGAGGAGGCCACGAGGATGATCAGGGACTGGAGCACCTCCCGTATGAAGACAGGCTGAGGAAGCTGGGGCTGTTCAGCCTGGAGAAGAGAAGCTGCGGGGAGACCTCAGAGCAGCTTCCAGTGTCTGAAGGGGGCCTATAGGGATGCTGAGGAGGGACTCTTCATCAGGGACTGTAGTGACAGGACAAGGGGTAACGGGTTCAAACTTAAACAGGGGAAGTTTAGATTGCATATAAGGAGGAAATTCTTTCCTGTTAGGGTGGTGAGGCACTGGAATGGGTTGCCCAGAGAGGTTGTGAGTGCTCCATCCCTGGCAGTGTTCAAGGCCAGGTTGGATGAAGCCTTGGGTGGGATGGTTTAGTGTGAGGTGTCCCTGCCCATGGCAGGGGGGTTGGAACTGGAAGATCTTGAGGTCCTTTCCAACCCAAACTATTCTATGATTCTATGACTCCGCCGGTGCCACCAGCTCTTGGATGGTGCATGGGCTTTTTTTGTCTCATTCTTGGGATGGGAGCTTGGACTGGAAACCATCAGTGGGGAATGCTCATTTATGGTTAATTTCAGGCTCGGCAAGTGCTGGAGAGGGAGTTCAACAACCTGCTCGCTTTGGGCACGGATCGGAGGCTGGACGATGTGAGTACCAAGCCTCTGCCATGTCAGGTTAATGCTGAGCCCCTGTTCTTGTGCAGGAAACAGGAGAGGCAGGACGTGTGCTCAACTCCCTCCTTGTCCAGGGGTGTCAAATGGTGCATCATGGACTCTTGAGAGCAGTTGCATGAGCAGTATCAGTGGAATAAGCTAAAACTATTAGGCAAGGCCCCAGGGAAAGTGTTGCCAGGCTGTGGATACGGGTGTGGAAGAGCCTTGTGCATCATTTCAAGCCTCATGCTCAGAGGGCTGAATTTTCAGTGGGCTGACCTGGCTTTCCTTGCCTGCTGCTTTAATATTGCCTTTTAGAGTCACAGATGTTCTGAGCACAACACATCTGCAGTGGCTGAAGCTGGTGGGTTAGAGAAGCCCCATTAAAGCAGCCAGAAAACTGTTCATATTGAGTCACTAATGGTGGGAATGCATCGAGATCTCTCCTATGTGTAGCTTCCCTCCATGACATAGGAGAGCAGAGCTATTCAAGGCTCTCTTAGAGCATGGTCTTTAGAGCAGATACTTCCAGATGCCATTATCTTGCCAAGATTATGCATCTCTTGGGGTCTTTACTGGGGTTCATGTGTTGATGCCTCCAAGGCACCTTTGCAGGCAGGACGGAGAGAAAGGCCAGCTGGAAAGGCTAAAGCCCATGTCATGGCGTCCCAAAGAGGTCTCCTGTGTCCTTGGCCCGATTCACTCACACACCTCCGTACCATTTGTGCCGGTGTCCATGTACCTTCATGTACCTGAGATACCTTCTACATTGCTGGGTAGCAGAAGGTATCTCAGAGGGGCAGAAGGTCCGTAACGGGCTCTTCCCTCGCAGGGTGATGACAAGACCTTCCGCCGCACCCCGTCCTGGCGGAAGCGCTTCCGTCCACGGGATGTCCACAGCATCAACATGCTCAGCGGCTCCGCCGAGACGCTGCCCGCCGGCTTCCGCGTCACCAGCCTGGTGCCACTGCCCCCCCCGGCCGCCCCTGCCAAGAAGATGCCCCCGGAAGGTAGGTCCCCCCCTCTCCCCTCCTCACACCACAGGGTTAATATAGAGTCATTGACTCAGAACCAACCAGGGTGGAAAAGACCTTCGAGATCAAGTCCAACCGTTCCCCAGCACTGCCAAGGCCACCACTAACCCATGGCACTGAGGGCCTCGTCTACACGGTGTGTGAACACGTTGGGGAGGATGGGCCACCAGGAGAAGAGAGGGACAGAGAACTGCTGGTGGTGATGCTGAATCCGTGTGGCCCTTGAGCTGTAGATGGTTTTTCAAGAGGGTTACTTCATTTACTGGTCCACCATGGTGAAGGAGAAGGCTGGCTTGGGAATGAAATGGGCATGCCCGTGGCAGGGAGCTGGAACTAGATGATCTTAAGGTCCTTTCAAACCTCAACTATTCTATGTGTGTCACTCATCCTGGGTTGGGCATCCAGGTCAGAGCCTCCTGGGGTAGCATGGGGGGCTGTCAAGAGTCAGTCTTGTCCATCCTGCCTTTTGGAAACCATCCCCAAAGTGACTGAGTTAACCAGTTCAATTCAGTCCAAGCGCTGCTGAGCACCCACTTTCCCAGGACTGGTGGGCCCTGCTTTGACATTTCTGCAGTCTGTGCTGGCTGTTGTGTGTTTTAGCAGTCCCAGGCTCTTCCCCACCACCACACGACTCCTTTCCACCACGTATCTTGGTCCCTTCCAAAGATGCAGGGAGGCACAAGCTCCAGCCAGGTCCAGGTGGCCAAATGTGCCTCTTCCTTTGACCCTCATCTTCATGTGGGTGCACAGATGCTGCCTAATAAAGGCTTTGGTGGGAAGCCTGGGGCTAATTGCAAGCTCTGCTCTTTGACTCCCTTCCAGTTGGTGCCTCTGGGTCGCCAAGGCTGGAGACCTCCACGGTCCGGACGTATTCCTGCTGAGGGTCCGCGTGATGGGAACCAGCCCAGCCCTGGGTAAGTGGATTGAGGCCTCAGAGCTGGATGGGGACCAAGAGGAGAGCACGAGGCCTCTGCCCAGCATCACCCAGGCAGGGTGTCTGCCTTCACCAAGGTTTGCCTTGCCATGGAGGACCACGGAAACCTCAGTCCTGGGTGACAGCCCGCTGCTGCCTGGGGCTCGCAGGACACTGACATGATGCAAAAGGGATGCCCAACATCCCAACTGCATGTGGTTTGTCCCATCCCTGGACAGAGAGCTCCACTGGGGACCCCAGGATGCCATTCTAGATGTGGGGGTCCAACTGGGGTTGTTATAGGCAAGCGCTTCAGAGAGGCTCCTGGGATCCTGCTGTACCCTGGGACACGGTTTTCCTGTACTAGGATTCATTACTGACTCCACCTGGATTTGTTGGCCTGTGGGTGCAGAGGTGGAGCTGAGCCACCATCCTCACGGGGCCTTTCCCACTTTGTTTCCCAGCACATCCCCACTCTCCGTATGGCCACGTGCTGGCTGCCTTTCAGGACAAGAGCCCAGCATGTTCCTCGGCCCAACAGGCGCTGCAGCCTCCTGCTGTGGACCAAAAAGGATGCTCTCCCTTCTGCTTGTGCACCCCACCGCTTCCCCCAGCTCCCCATGGCTCCTGCCTGTGGCTTGTTGCCCACCTCTCCCCGCACTGGCTGCGGATGCGCTCGCTGGGTGCCCGCTCCGTCGCTGGCAGAAGTGTGGTGCAATCCAGGGGAGCAGCAGAGACACCCCAAAAGTGGGCTGAGATATTTGGAAACCTTTCTCCTGCCTGGTTCATATTGCCAATACACCGTGGGCTGCTGCACTGACCTGCCCGAGCCCCGGCCATCAGGGATGCTGCTGCCCACAGGACTTGAAGCCAAGGAAGATTCAGGCTTGTGAAATTCCTCACGCTGCCGGGCACGGAGCTGCCCCAATGGGGACTGGAGCCAGTGCCGGGGTTGGTGCTGCATGGGATGGAGCAGGGACCAGCCATCGTGGGGACAAGGGGGTGACATCTGCCTAGAGGTGGGCAGCCGGGGCGCTGCAGTTTTGGGTGCTGCCTGATGCAACACGGGGGGAGGCTGCATGGGGAAGGGCTGGAATCGCCCCATAGGGCTCAGTGCTGGCTGGGGCAGTACCCAGCATCCACGAGAGAGGGGACACACTGGGGCAGCCACCACCCAGGGACATGCCCGTCCTTTCCCCCCCGGGTACAGAGGAGATGTTCTTCCCCCCCTGCCTCCAGGCTATGGGCAGGGATCTATCCAGGAGGCTCCAACTCTTCCCATTTCTTCCCCGTAGGGTAGGATCTCTTCGTCTCCTCATGCCACGTTTGCCTTGTGTGGCCCCTATTTCTGATGTGATATTTATTGATGGCTGGAATGACCTTATACTTATCATGTGCTGTCTGGAAGTGCAATACCTGAGAGGCTCTACAGTCACCATGTCTTTTCGGTGTATTATTTGCCTAATACAGTATTAAATATTTTTTTAAGTTGAAGAGTCAGTGAGCCCTTTATATCGAGGCCCTATTTCTTTCGTCATATTATTGGTACTGCATGGACTCCAAACCCTGGATCGGGTCAGGAAAGGATGTATGTGTGTTCCAATAAACAGGATTTTAAAGCAGCGCTGGCTTGAGCCTTCTTTCTAGAGCCCAAATTAAGAACAGAATTAATCTTTAGCTCCCCCAAGGGTTCCTGGGGTGCAGGGCTGAGCCCCACTGAAATCACTGCTCTCTGATTTAACCATGGGACATCCAGTTCCCACCAGTGAGCAACCACACTGAGATCCAGCTGGGTTTTCTGATACAGAGAAGCATAGAACCCACGCCTGGTTTGTGCTGGAAGGGACCTTAAAGCTCCTCCAGCTCCAACCCCTGCCATGGGCAGGGACCACTTCCACTGGAGCAGCTTGCTCCAAGCCCCTGTGTCCAACCTGGCCTTGAGCACTGCCAGGGATGGGGCAGCCACAGCTTCTCTGGGCACCCTGTGCCAGCGCCTCAGCACCCTCGCAGGGAACAGCTTCTGCCTCAGAGCTCATCTCAGTCTCCCCTCGGGCAGGTTCAAGCCATTCCCCTTGGCCTGTCCCTACAGGCCCTTGTCCCAAGCCCCTCTCCAGGTTTCCTGCAGCCCCTTTAGGCACTGGAGCTGCTCTCAGGTCTCCCCTTCAGGAGCCTTCTCTTCTCCAGGCTGCCCCAGCCCAGCTCTCTCAGCCTGGCTCCAGAGCAGAGCTGCTCCAGCCCTCGCAGCATCTCCATGGCCTCCAACAGCTCCACATCTCTTTCGTGTCGTTGCTTCCAGAGGTGAGCGCAGCACTGGATGCAGGCTGCAGCGCTGCCGTGCAGGAAGCCCTGAGCAGTCAAACAAGAATGCCTTTATTTAAAAAAAAAAAAAATCCAAATAAGTTAGCAAAAATAATCATTAAAAAACCCCAAAACAAGAAATGGCAACTCCACACAGCGCTGCTAGAAAAGCCACCGTGGTGCTGAGCCCAAAGAGACACCAGCCCCAGAGAGACACCAGCCCCAGAGAGACGTTGGTCGAAGAGCATCTTGGAAGGAAATCAGCAAGCGAACCCAGCACACATGTTGGCCCCCAAAACCCAATGGCCCTGGATGGGTCCCTTGTGTGACCCAGGGCCATGGCACTGCCCATATCCCACCTCTCCCTGTTATTTTCTCAGCTGGCCGAGCAGGAGCGTTTCAGCGGGAATGGGAAAGAAGTTGAGTGGTCTCAGTGGTGCAGTCCATGATGCCAGAGGGGTAAATACGTTTTCCAATGGCTGGAACCTTCTGGCATCTTATTCCCACCCCATTACCAGCTCAAAGAGCCGCCAGGGTTGGTGACAGCTCAGTTTTGGACCTGCTCCTCCTGGAACGTCACGGCCACGTCCTCCACGGCGATGCTCTCCACAATGGAGGAGAGGGAGTGGAGGTTGCGGTCCTCTGCTGTGTCATCAGCCAGGAGGTGATCTGTGGAGAGCAAGGGGACGGTGGTTCTGTGGGGATGGGGACCTTGCTGGGGATGGCTCCTGGCTCCACACCGCAGGGATTCAGTGGTCCCCAAACAACCAGAGTGCCTGGGAACTGCTCCCAGCTCCCACTGTGGGGGATGAGGAGACCTCCCACTGAAGAAGGCAACAGGGAGTGAGACCTCTGGACACTTCTTGAGGTTTTATTCCCCATTGGAAAATGAGGTTTAAGTTTCTGCTTTCTGGAACAATAAATGTGTGGATTTGGGAGGGATGGGGATCACTGGAATAATGAGAAAAACAATCAGCAGCTGCAGAGGGGACGTGGGGAGGGAAAGGGAGCCTGAGGCAGAGATGCTCAGTGCACAGCAATGCTCAGCACCGCAGCTGGCAAAGGTAAGCCAAGGGATGGAGACGAATGCACCCTTGATGGGGACCCAGGCTGCTGCAGCCCAGTTTCTCACCCCCTAAGAGGGCGTTTCTTGGTGAAATCAGACAGCGAGAGAAGCCTGAACTCGCTCAGCATCCAGCCACAGGGGTGCTGGAGGATTTATGAGTCTTGGGGGGAGCCATCTCCACAACAGCGGGATGGGGAGAGGACAAAGCTCCTTCTATCCTATGCTCCAATCATCTCCTGCTGGGGGGGCTTGGCTCAGCGATGCTCTGCTCCAGGGCTGTGGGTCCCTGACTGCTGCCCCTCATTGCAGAGCCCAGTGAGGTGGGGAGGACCTTACCTGCAGGGTTGGTGCTGAACTCCAGCTGGCTGCTCCACTCGGGGCTGCAGGACGAGCTGCCGGACCCACACTCACTGCCCGCCTGCAGGGAGCCAAGAGGTTCACCATGGGTCTCACTTCTTCAGCCCAGCCAAACCCCACCAAACACCCCAAAACCACCCCGGGGAGCCCAATGCCCTGCGGAGATGGGGACATCTCTCCCATCTGCAAAGGGGCTTGAGGAAACAACAACATTCGGCATCCCCACGACCCATTGGGAGATGCTTCGTTAACCATAAAGGCTGAAAAAGGGGGATTCCTGGGGGACATCTTTGGGCAGTTGGATTTGTGGCTTTGGAGCTGAAGGGATCTTTCAGAGGGAAGAGCTGGCAGCCTGGGAACCAAGCGCGTTACTCAGCAAAGCTCTGGCTTCCCTTTCCTTCTGTGTGCATCCTTACCTGGAAGTAGATGCTGGCTCAGGTTAAACCCCAAATCTGATTTATAGGGGCAAGCCCAGAGACCCAACCGTTTGTAGCAGCCTTGAAATGGCACTTTGGGTCCGCAAGCCCAGGGCAGCACCAGCCCTGAATCAACACTTGGATTTACTTCCAGCTAAAGGAGGGCTTGGAGCAGCAGGGACATGGGAACTGCTCAGCGAGGGTCTGGGCACATTTACAGGGGCAGCCACAAATCCACGGAGTCAAACCCGAATGCACACATTGGGTTTCTCCTGGGAAGTCCCAAGAACATATAGGATGGAGCTAAAAGGCTTTTCCAGTCGTTTATTCAGCTGTAAATGCTGGGCTATCCGGGTACTGCTGGTTTGTGCTTAAATCCTTCCATCTGAAAGGACGTCTCTGTGAATCCCTCTTTTCTGCGCCTCTTGTAAAGCCTGCATCTGCCATCTAGATCCATATCTTTGTATGTGTATCTAACTGTATATCTATCTGTATCTATATCTAAATCTATGTCTATATAACTATGTATCTCTAAATCTATATCTGTATCTATCTATATCTTTATGTATATATCGATGTATCTAATCTATATATATCTAATCCATATATCTGTAACTGTATATCTATATATCAATATCTACATCTGTATATACATACCTATCTCTGTATCTCTATCTATACCTATATCTATTCTACATATTGATAGATATATCTCTATATAGCTGTCTATAGCTATATCTCTATATCCATATAGCTCTATATATCTATAACTATATATCTATAACTGTACCTCTCCCTGTATCATCCATAGCTGTAGCTATCAACACAATTCCACGCACAAAGAGCCACAGGGAAGCGCACGCCCAGACCCCAGTATTCAGGTCTCAAAAACTTGGTCCAATGACCAAGACCCTGTGGTGCGATGGGGCTGGGGAGGAGGCAGTGGGGCTGAGCCCGGGAGCACCCATCCCTATGGAGCATGGTGGGAGGCAGCGGGTGCTGACCCCTCAATGGCCTTTGGTCGGAGGCTTTGTGGGTTGTGTCACCCCTTGACTTCACAGGGAGAAAGCAGGAGTCTGTCTGTGAGCAGGGGAAGGAGTCACCTGGGTTTGTTATCCTTCACTGCTTTGTTTTATTTTACTTTTAATTTAAATTCACTTCATTTGGTTTAAAAACTGCTTTATTTGAGTTTGGTTTGGTTTGATTTTTGCTTCATTTGATTTCATTTCACTTCATCTCGTTTAATTTCATTATTCCATTTTATTCTGTTTTATTTCATCTTAGTCCCCCAATAGGACTCAGTGCTCCAGAGCTGCTCACAATGCCTCTGCTTGGGATCACCCCCGTAGAGCAACACCTCCATGGGGCATCCGCCCATAGAGTAACACCCCCATAGAGCAAATACCCCCATAGTACATCACCCCCAGAGGGCATCAGCCCCACAGGGCATCACCCCCATGGACCAACACCCCCATAGAGCAAACACCCCCATAGTACATCACTCTCACAGGGCATCACCCCCATGGAGTGCCACCCCCATGGGACATCATCACCCCCATGGGGCATCCCCCCATAGACCAACACCCCCATAGAGCAAACACCCCCTTAGTACATCACCCCCCCAGGGCATCACCCCCTTAGAGTGTCACCCCCATTGGGCATCACCATGGCACTGGCAGGGACCAGGGGGATGCCCTGGGGCACTTACCCCAGGCTGGGCAGCGGCGGGGTGGAAGCGCAGATCCCTCTGCTCCCGCTCCTGCTGGTTGAGGGTGCTGAGCAGGCTCTGCAGGCGCTCGATGTACTGGATGGCGCTGCGCAGGATCTCCACCTTGGGCAGGCGCTGGTTGGGGTTCAGCAGGGTGCTGCGCTTCAGCGCCTCGAAGGCTTCGTTCACCTTCTTCAACCGGCGCTTCTCCCGCAGCGTGGCCGCCCGCCGCCGGTCCATGGACACCGTCTTCCTCTTGCAAACCTTGCAGGCCCAGGGCAGGCATTGCCCTGGACAATGCTCAGGCAGGGCTGAGTCCTTCTCCTCCAAAGCCACCCTTCCCTCGGGACACAGGGACACCTCCTGTCGCTCCGGGAATGCCGCCGCCTCGTAGCCCTGTAAGCGGGAGCCCAGGAAGTTTTCCCCATCGTAAAACCTCTGGTCCGGGAAAAAATAAGGATTGGTCTCAAAGAGCTCCATGGTCACCGGGGGCAGCTCGGGGACGTGTGTGCGGCTCGGGGATGGCTGCTCCCTCTCCCCACACCAACTGCTTGGTGCCATTTAAACCCCGGCGCTGGCATTAAATCACGGAGATAAATATAGAAAACCTAAAGGAAACCTGAGCTCGGCCTGAAGCTGCTGCTGCCTCACATCAAAACTTGTCCATCTGATTTCATGTGCTCTCCCCAACGGGGATTTCACTGCCCAGACCATGCTGGGGGGGGGCCTGGGGGAGCTGGCACAGTGGGGACGGCAGCGAATAAGGGCTTTGTTTGAGCCCAGGGGTGCCACTGGGGACGGCCGGTGGCTGCCAGCTCCCCCCCAGCATTCCAGCATCACCTGGTCCCTTCAGTTATGGCTGGGATGGGGAGAGCCCACAGTGGCCTCATGGTCAGGCTGCGCGGCCAAGGCACCCTCATCCCTCCATGGCTGCACCCCTGCATCCCTCAGCACCCCGGATCAGCGCCTGGACCCAGCACTGGCACAGCATCGGCTGCTGCTCAGCCGTTCCCACCTCCCCACCGCGCTCTGCCCCACACCGCTCCTGCTCACCCCATATTTCCAGCAGCATAAAGCCCTGATCCTGCTGAAGCTGTGGGGAAGGGGAGGAATCCAGCCCCATGGGGGACATCCCAATTCAGGGAGCACCCCAGGGCCCAGCCCTTTCTCCATGGGCATCCCTCATTGTACAGTACCTGTCCTGGTACTAGCCCCTGCACTCTGCTGCCCATCTCTCCTCCCTGATCCACAGGCAGGATGGCTCCAGGCCCAAGACTTTCCTCCATCAGGAGCTTCCTGAAGGTTCCTGGCCGAGTCCCTTACCCCAGAGCCGCATTTTTAGCCCAAAATCCATGTTCATGGCTTCTCCCATGCACTAAACCCAAAGGGCACCTTCTCCCACGTGTCTCCATGCCCCATCAGAGGAGCCCAGCGGGGATGGATCCCATCGGCTCACCCAAACTGGCCTCTCTACCTGTGGATAACCAAAGCCCACCCGTCTCCCAGTAAAGACACATTGCTCCTATATTCCCAATGGGGAAACCGAGGCACAATCATGGACACTGCATGAATTTCAGCCCCTGCCCTTCCCTACTGACCCCAACCCCTTGACCGCGTCTCTCCAGCTTTGTCTTTAATTCAGAGGGGATGGTGGGGTTTTTCCATCGGGAACGTCAGAAACCATCTCCCATCTCCTCCTATTCCTGCTCCAGGCCAGATTCCAGCCGAGGGATCGGTCAGTGGAAAGAATGTCAGCAAAGAGCAGGGCCAACCCTGACGGGTTTTTCCTTCCCTAAATCCCCCCTCCCACAGAGGCCACATTCCCCGTGCCTGCTGCTGGCACCGCTGCTCACTTTGGGTCCCTTTCCAGCCTTTTTGGAACCCACCATGATGTTCTCCTCTATTTGGAGTGATTTCTTTGGGGCCAGGAGTCTTATAGCACATCCTCACCCTGATCTCAACTCTCCCAGGGTGTCAGCCCACAGGGTTTTAGCATCCTGCACTGAGGAAAGCAGCACCTTCAGCCTTGAGGGTCACCCTCAGCACAGCACCTGAGCTCCAACCCCAGAATACTCAAGAAGGAAAGAAATCAGAGCCCCTGCTTGGTCTCTGTATAAGGAGAAAGCACAGAAACAGATAGGAAGAGGCAGGATCTATCCTTGAGAATGCGCAGAGCAGCCAGCAGCAGGCACAAAGGCGTTGGGAGGGGATAACCTGAGCCTGATGGCTTCACATCACCGCACTCATGGGGATCTTTGGTGACACTTGCTGTGGACGTGACCCTGGGGAGCCCCTGGAGCTGCAGCCAGATCCCTGGATGCGGGTGCCTGCAGCACTGCCCTGGCTCACCACGTCAATGGGCTTTTCCTAACTGCAAGAGCGTGTTTGGAGGGTGAGGAACCCGGCGGTGACATAAGTGGCTCCCAGGGCACGCGGTGGACCCGTACAAGAGAGCAGTCAAGCATTTAGCACTTCATAAACCAGGGCAGCATCAGTGGAGCAGGGCAAGTGGATTGAGCCAGCCGTGATGGGCCACCAAGGCCACTGTGTCCTGACCAGGCAGAGGAGACAGGAGGTGGTCCATGAAGACCATGAGGGAAGGGCAGCCAGTGCCAGAGTGGGATAGGGACTGGGAAGAAGGACCCCGCACTGGGGTGGCAGCCCCAGCTACCTTTGGGGGGTCTCATCCAGGCTGCCAACATTGCCCCTGATGAGGAGCTGGAATAACACTGTGCTCCTCCATCAGACCCGTTGTGCCAAGGATGACCCTAACCCAGGGCATGGCGAGGGGACACAGCAGGGTCTGCTGTCCCTGGGTCCCAGCCGATGTCAGGAGAGGGATAATGATATCTCCTGGGCAAGACCATCAGTGAGGGACCCCAGTGAATGGGCTATGGGACCCCATCACAGCCCACGCCACGCGGTGCAACCCACAGGCAGCGTATCCCGGGTCCCATGGGTGCCCCGGGCTGCTGCAGGCTGCACCCCGGGTGATCCGGAGCCGTCGGGAGGATTAGGGCTCTGCTGCCGGCTGTCAGGTTAGCCCGTGATGGATGGTGGCGGCTGGGAGGGACACAAAGGGAGGCTGTGCGAGCCCCGGGCAGAACGTGCTGCGATCCGTCACGGGGTGACCTTCCCCCGGCTGCCGGAGGCCTCGCGGGGACGGCTAAAAATACCCTTCCATTGAGGAAACCCCACTCCTCGGGGGCAGCTTCCATGGGGCAGGGTCATGGGGAGATGCCCCCGGGGCTTTCCCACCGTGGTTCATGGTGCTGATTCGATGAGTTTTGGGGAAGCGCAGCAGAGACTCCTAGAATCAACCCGTCTGGGAAAGACCTTTAGGGTCATCAAGTTGGCCCAGCGCTGCCAAGGCCACCCCTAACCCATGGCACTGATGGAGTGTGAACCCTTGCAGGGCCGGTGCCTGCAGCCCTGCCCTGGGCAGCCTGTTCCAATGCCTGAGCACCCTCTGGGGCAGGAATTGTTCCTCAGCTCCATCTAAACCTGCCCTGGGGCAGCTTGAGGCCGGTTCCTCTTGTCCCATCCCTTGTTCCTTGGGAGCAGAGCCCAGCCCCTCCTGGCTCCATCCTCCTGTCAGGCACTTGTAGGGAGCCATCAGGTCCCCCCTGAGCCTTCTCTTCTCCAAACTGACCCCCCCACCCTGGTCCTTCAGCTGTTCCTCATAAGGCTCATCATTATAACATCAGCGTGCTGCAGGCTGCTGCATGTCCCTCCTTGCTGCATGGAGCTGCACACACTGGTTCCATGTCCCTGCTTGATGCATGGGGCTGCACAGTCCCTGCACTGGGGAAGTGGTGGTGAGAATGATGCCAGTTGACTTCTTCCATTGGGAAGGGCAGAAGAAGCAGCAGGCTTTAAGTGCTGGTGAAGTGATCCGAGTGGTTAAGGCAGCATCTACACCCGCAGGACATGGGTACCATCCCGCTGATGCGCTGGCCAGGACGCAGCAAAGAGATCCCACTGGGATTTCAACACAGGAAAGACGTCCCTCCAAAATGCCACTTCCAATGGGACCCACCCTCCTATTTCCCCCTAACCATGCACCCCACTGCCCCGCATCCCCTCTGGCCTTCCAGGCTCACCGACATCCCTTCCTGCGCCGTGACAAGTCCTAACATATTTGGGAGCAGCTGCAGGCGGCGGGAGATGCTTGGCCCTGTCCCCGCTCCTGGCCGAGGAATGCGGAGCAGACCTCTCCGACACCCGGGATTTCCGACGTGCCTTCCAATGGGGATTTGGGACGGCGACAGCTGCTTGGCCACGCTGGGGCCGCAGCAGAACCTGCCCCTTCGCCCCCATCCCCGCAGCCAGCCACTGTGCACAGCCACGTCTCAGCCTGCCGCCGAGGCGGGGTTGGGGGTAGGTTCTGCATGGGAAGGGATGGGGGACAATGTCCGGTGTCTGTCCTCCACGGGGATAGGAGCAGTGGTGGCAGCGTTGTCCGACAGCCCCTTCCTCACCCATACGTGCCAGTTTGGGGTGGGATGGGAGGGCAGTGCCATGTCCCTATGGGGCTTGACACAGCATCATAGAATCATGGAATGATTTGGGTTGGAAGGGACCTTAAAGCTCACCCAGCTCCAACCCCTGCCACGGGCAGGGACCCCTTCCACTGGAGCAGCTTGCTCCAAGTCCCTGTGTCCAACCTGGCCTTGAGCACTGCCAGGGATGGGGCAGCCACAGCTTCTCTGGGCACCCTGTGCCAGCGCCTCAGCACCCTCACAGGGAACAGCTTCTGCCTCAGAGCTCATCTCAGTCTCCCCTCGGGCAGGTTCAAGCCATTCCCCTTGGCCTATCCCTACAGGCCCTTGGCCAAAGACCCTTTCCAGACATCACAGAATCATTAGCCATCTAGTCCAACCACCGCCCGCCTCAGTTTCCCCATCATTGTATCAGGGATGATGATGGAGGTCTGAAGTCTGGCTGGAGAACACTTTTATTTTGGTTCTTAACTGCCTTTATAGGTTTGACTTGGGATGGGGCCAGGCTATCAGCAGAGAGGGGCTGGTGGCTGGGCAGCTCCCGTTTCACTGGATCCCAGTCTGGGGACAATACTGGGTGCCCCAGCACACCAATGCTCTGTATCCCAGCCAGGGGGTATTAGTGGGCCCCCTGACCTATAGTCTATTGTGACCATCCTGTGTGTCCTGACCCTCCAGTTGCCAGGATCTGAAGACCAAACCATGTGCCCCAGCACACCAGGTTCCCAGCTGGTTCCCAGCCCATGTACTGGACACCCTCACCTCCCTACCTGCCTACACTGATGGGGTGATGCTCTGCCCCACAGCCAGCACTAAACCTCCTGATCTGCCCTTCCTTACCCTGTGACCCCCAGTCCTGGACACAGCCGTTCCCCTTCCCTATGGAGGAGGGATTCACCCAGCAGGACCCCACTAATGAACCATGGGTTCTCCCTTCCAGAGTCCCCCCATGGCAGCGCACCCCCAGCACATTAGAGGCTGCTCCTCCATCTCCTCCATGGTGGCCCTCACCGCACTGTCCCCACACAAAGGGACCAGGGCAGGAAGGGGGGGGGGGACGACCTCAAGTTGTCAACAAGGGGTTGTTTTGCCGTGGGTTCGAGCCTGGCTGGGATGAACGGGAGGACAGGTGGAAGAAGGAGGAAGACCCATGAATGTGAGGGATTCAGCAGTGACATATGGCAGCTATTCGACCCCCCGAGAGGGACAGCTGTCTGGGCCAGGGGGGTGGCACAAGGCCCAGCGAAGGGACCCGGGGACAGCAGTGCCCCTGGGCAGGGGACAGCCCTGAGATGGGATGCCTGGAGCCATGCGGGGAGGGGGCTGGTGGCTACAAGCCAGGTCCCATCGTCTTGTCCCCATGGTGGGCACATTCCTGCTGGGGCTCATCCAGCCCCCGTGGCTGATGCTGCAGGATCAGGGTCTGGTGAATGGGGGGGATAAAGGAGCTGGTGATGCTGATATGGGGCTTTCAGGAGATAAAACAGCGATCCTGCATTTTTCTGCCCCATGGGACAGCAAATATCTGCCCTACCCTGCAGCTGGGCACCCCACAGTAACTCAGAGAGCCGGGGAGGGAAGGATGTGGGGATTCTGTGGCTTCAGGGTGGGATTCCCAAGCAGAAGAGGGGAGGCAGCCCCTCCCCGGACGTGCCAGTGGTGATGCCAGACACGCCGGTCCCCACGGAGGAGCACCCAGCCCGAATTCCCATCGTTGCTGGCTCAGCCACCCCATGAGTACCCAAGCTCGGGGGTCCCCCACCTCCAGGCTGGTTTTATCCCTTTCTGGGGTGCTCAGCCCCATGGTGGGGCAACATCCTGCTCACATGCTCAGCTGTCGGCTCCTCCTGCACGTTCTGTCGGGATGGGGAAGAGGCTGGAGGACGATCCCGACCCTCCAGTGGCGAGACCCGGGGCTGGCAGGCAGTGATGCACCCCATGGGGGTCCCCAGGCCACCGACCATGGGATATCCCGCACCCAACGAGCTGGTGGAGCAGGACCACAGCCAGGGCAGTTGAGAGCCAGGAGGATGAGGAAGGGCTGAGAGGGGTGAGGGAGGCTGCTGGGGTCTGGTGTAGGGGACAGAAATGGGGTCGATGTTGCTGGGGTGCTCCCTACACCCCATTGCAAGGAGTCGAGCTCCTTCCAGCCCGTCTCAGTCACTGAGTGAGTGCTGTGAGGAGAAATGCCTCCACATGCGAGGTTGTGACCGAAAATAAACCCCCCCTTTCCTTGGCCGGGTCACCCCGGATCCCATGGGATGGGGTCTGAGGCCACCCACTCTGCCAGGAGGGATGCAGAAACCATCGGCTCCTGCAGCCGCACGATGCAGCCGTCGGGAGAGGGCACCAGCAGCCCAGTTATGCACGCACCGATCGCGATTTCGGGCTGCACAACCCAAGGCAGAGGCTTAAAGCACCTCAGACACCTTTGAACCCCCTTTCCTTTCGGGGGCGGGGAAGAAGAAAACCCCATCACCTCCCTGCGCGGAATCCGGGATGCAGATGCAGCCCTTTGCCTGGGGGCTGATGGGAGGATCGGGACCTGGAAACCCTTGTCTCTGGCACTAGTTCCCATCAGGGATGAGCCCGGCTCTTCGTTTCCAACCTCCCCGGGGGAGAAACTCCGGAGGTTTGTTTTTTCCCGCAGTGTAATGACCCCAGCAGGTGCTTTTCCTGCCCCAGGGCTCAAAATAGCTCCCAGGGTTTGGCTTCCTCCAGTTCCTGCCTCCCTCCCGGTCCCCTCGTTCATCTCTTGGACCAAAACATCCCAGTCCGGGGAGGAGAGGCTGCGGGAGAGTGGGGGGACTTCCCGGAAACCCTTTGCTTTGCATCTTTCTCTTTGGATGGAGATGGAAGCATCCTGGGGAAGGAATTTCTGGCTCAGCTCTAGCAGCCATGTTGTCCTTGAGTCTCTCTTGGGGAGCAACTCAGTGTTCACCCCATCGGCAGGGCCTAGAATGTGCTTTGAGGGGTTTCCTCCTGCCAACCCTTCTGTTTTTCCTGCAGGGGCTGTGTCATCTCTCCCTCAGGATGCTCTTGCCCATGTCCCAGCTGGTCCCTTTGCACCCATGGATTCAACCGGTTTGGGGGAGTGGAATGGCTGGGGGAAGATCAACCCCTTGGCCACCATCATTAGCGCTGGTCATTGCCTTATCCAGAGCATTTCTTTAGGGTGTTGAAACCAGGACCCCCAGTTACACCTTGGCCTCTGCAGTACTGAACCTTCACTGATGGGTTCCCACTTCTCCATCACCTCTGAGTCCTGGAGCATCCCACTGCAGCAGCAGGTCCACAGGGCATCCCTGCACCAAATCACCTCTTCCGAGGGCACAGATTCACGCAGGGGCTTCCCAGTATGGGGCTGGGTGAGCCCCAAGCTGGATCCTGCATCCCAGATCCCCTCCATCCATGGAAGCAAAAGGAGGAAAAGGAGGAGCAGCTTCTATGTCCATCAGAGCTCCAAGCTCGTGGCAGGGGACTTATGGTGGCGCATCCCTGAGGAAGGCAGCCAGCTGTGGGAATGTCGCTGCCGACCATCCCGGGGCTGCTCTGTGCGATGCTAA
This sequence comes from Lathamus discolor, assembly GCF_037157495.1. NCBI lineage: Eukaryota > Metazoa > Chordata > Aves > Psittaciformes > Psittacidae > Lathamus > Lathamus discolor. The sequence goes on from NC_088902.1 coordinate 5,186,309, forward strand.
ATGTCCCATGTCCCACTGCAGCGTCACCGTCCTGCTGCAGCCATCCCATGGGGACCAGGAGGCTGTTTTCAACGGCGCTCATATGGTTCTGTTCTGCTGCTCTGTGCTGCTCTGATGTTTGTGCTGCTCTGGGGCCACAGGGGAAAGGATCCCAGCTGGAAGAGAAGAGGAACAGGGCAGGAGGTGGATCCCCTCTGCTGATAAGGAATTTTCCATGTCTTCAATCGGAATCTGTAGGTTTCTGTACATGGGAAGGGTTTAAACAGCTTTTCCTCCAGTGCGCGGGACCTGCCCAGCGAATCTCCGTCCTGACCCGATTTCTGGAAATGAAACATTCCAGCTTGGAGTGCTTGGAATGAACCAATTTGGGCAGCAGCAGAGTGCAGAAGAAGAAGGTAGAAGAAGAGGGGCTGTGCTGGAGGATGGTGATGTGATTCTGGTCTGTGATGTGAGTGGACAACTCTCAACCTCAGCCCAAGGCACTGAACCAGCCCAGCCACATCCTTCCCTCCAGCCCTGCCCTTCCTTCGCCCCCTGTTTTCTCCTTCATCCCAAATCCTCATCCTCCTATACAGAGTATGAGGTTAAGAGCAGGTGTCCCCAGGCCACCGCAGTCCCAGGTCTGGGTCTGGCTCTTGGGTCTTCAAGCCAGGGCAGTCACTGGCACCTTCATCCCTTCCCCAGTATTGCCCCAAAGATGAATGGGAAAATGATGATGAGATCCATCAGGGGAAGAGATTCCTCACCTTCCTCAAACCAGGATTTGCCAAAGTTTTTTTCCTTTAATATTTCCTTTTTCCTTTAATATTTCATATACCCCCCCCCCCTTATTCTTTTCCCTTTCCTGGGAAGTTGCTGTTTCACATGAGACCTTGCCCCAGAAAGATCTGTCATCACCCCTGCGTGCTGCAGAGCACTTACAGCCTCCCTCCTCCTCCCTCCCCATGGGCACAGCTCCGTGCCTGCAGGGCTGGAAGGCAGCAAGCTCCGTCCTGCCTCTCCATGGGCTACTTTGAACAGCAAGAGAGGTAAAACAAGTGCTGGGTTTGCTTAAGGGGTGGCCAAGGGTTTTTCCTGTCCTCTCGACTCATTTGCAGGGGTGGGAAGGTTTAACCCCGTCCTGCAGCACCGAGCCTGCTGGAAGTGGTGGTCAGGAATAGCTCTTGGCTCTCAGCCTGGCTCGATAACACTCCGAGGCTCCCTCAGGATTAAAATAACCCCAGTGCATGGTGAGGAAGATGCAGCAGTGACGAGGCCAAGGGGCTGTGTTAGGGCAGGAGATGGACACTGGTACCTTGCTGCGGAGCTGGAGATGGGGCAGACCCCTGCTTTACCCACTGCTGTGCCAAGGACAGGGCTGGTGGGGAGCTCAGAGGGTTTGGACGTGTTTTCTCTTCCACTGAGTGATGTCTCAGCAGTTCCTACCTGCCAGGGAAGCGCAAAAGCCCATCAGCAGCCTGCAGGACCAAGGCACCAGCTTGGCTGCGCCCCAGGTGCCTGCAGGCAACATCTGGCTGGCATCAGGCAGGGCACTGAGTGGGGCTTGACCCCTCTGGTCGCTGTGGGGGGGTCCATGGCATTCGCTTGGGCCATGCCCTTGTGCTGGTACCCACGTGCTGAGTGAGCAGAGGCATCATCCATGACTCAGTTCCTACCTCGGAGCATGGGCAGCACTGCCAATGTGCTGTAAACCCTGCTCTGGGAGGCAGGGCTGAGATGGGCTTGGTGGGAAGGGTCAGTCCGTGGGGAAGCAGCCGCTCCTTCATCCATCCTCCAGGATCCGCTGCTTTGAATCGTCGTCCCAGGAATGTTTTCTACGCTGTGTCATTGCTGCTGAGTGTCTGCCTGGGGATGCGTCACCCTGCAAAAGCGTCCCAAGGGCCGCGTATCCTGTTGGATGGGACAGAAACCCAGCACAAGTCATGGAGCAGCCCTGTATCCCAAGGGAAGTCCAGCTGAGGCGCTGCATCACCGGTGGCCCCAGGGCTGGTGCTATGGGGTGAGCATCTCATCCTTGGAAAAGGTCCAGGTTTCGCCTTTGTTTGCTCCTTTTTGTGCCATCTTGTCTGGACCCGCTGGCCTGTGGCATTCAAGGGGTCACTTGTCCTCATGGAGACATCAACGTCAGCCTCGTCCTGCTGGCACCAGCCATGCTCCTCATTAACTTTCCTAATTAAGAGGCCCCTTTCCATGACCGGAAGGGCTGTGGGATGGTGCCTGTGATGGAAGAGGTGGAGAAACCCTCAATTTCTGCCCTGAGCGCCCGGGATGGCAGCAAGGAGCTGCTCTTCAGGGAGGTAAACAGAGGCAGGAGGGGGAAAGCTCAAAGCCCCAAGAAAGGCTGAAGGAAGACGAATGGAAATGAGCTGCCATCGCCTGGACTTGCCTCCTCGGAGAAGCATTCCTTGGCTGCTCCCGAGCCCTGCGGGTGTTCACTCGGGGTTTGGTTTTGTCAGCCAGGCCTCGACACGCCAAACCCTGCGGTGCACGGCGCTGGCACGGAGCCGGACACCCACCAGCTCCTCCTGCCATGGGCAAGCTTTGGTCCTGTCCCCAGCTCATGGGAGATGCCGAGGTGGAGCAGCCGGAGCAGGAACACTGGAGCCACGCTGTGTCCCCTCTTCACCCACCTTCATCCCATCTGTGCCGGGGATGGCAGTGGGCACGCACCTGTAGCAGCATTATCCACCACTTCAGAACCCGCTGCAGGTCTCAAGCCGTTTTCTCATCCCAAACCCCAGCAAGACCCTGGAAGACAGGAAAAAACCCTTCTCAGTGCTTGATGTCCACTGGAAACTTACCTTTGATGGGATTTTAAGGGATCTCCGACACTCACCCGACACAAGCCTGGTGTCCCTGAGGGCGAGGAGATGATGCCTTGTCCATCGCGAGCAGGCTCTCCACAACCACCAGCAGCAACATTTGCTCATTCCGTCTCTGCAGCCTTTGCCAAAGCCCCAGGACCATTTCCTTGGGCTGGTGGGAGAGCTCCTGCCCGCTTTGGCCATCTCCCAGCTGGGCAGCTCGGTTTTGGCATCAAATGGGGCTTTTTTAGGGGTGCTGCTAAAATTAAGTGTGCTGGGGCATGAGTCCAGGCAGGGAGAACAGACTGCAAATGCACTAAGGAAAAGGAGTGGTTTTTAATCTGTGCTTGGGAGATTTGCATACAATTAGGCCGGGACCTGCCTGCGTTTGCTTCCGCATTGCGCTCCCGTGAGGAACCTGCCAGTTTTCCTGCCCTGCTCCCAGCCAGAGGTTGATTGCAAGGACGCTCCCCCTGGGAAGCTGGTGGGCGAGGGGGTTTTGGGACTCCCTGGGGATGCTCTTTCCACTGTGGTCCCCTGCCCTGAGCACCATGTGTTACCTCTGGCCATACAGCTGGGTAACGGCTTCCTCCCTGCGCTGAAGGATGTGTGAGGAGACGCGCTGGGAGATGCTCCAGTGATTGCCTCCCATAAATAGCACGGTGTTTACATGAGCCCGCCATCCTCAGTTTATTTTTCTCCCTGCAGAGCAAACAGATTGTTCAATCCAAATAAGCTCTCCTGGCCCTGGTGCTGGCGCAGCCCAATGGCACATTGCTGCAGGCCCCAGGCACTCCTCGGATGCTCAAACTCCTCAGCCCCGTGCTGGCCACTTGGCCAAGGAGGTAAAGGGGAAGCCCATGGACCACTAGCTGAGAAGCCCAGCACTGGGTCTGTGATGGTCCCGCACTGTTCCCATCCCCACCTTGGGATGTGCAGGCTCTGATGGAGAAGAGGGTGAGTGTCAGCCCAAAGGGGCAGATCCAGGTGCTGGGACAACTCTCACGGAGGCAGATCAGGGCAGGAGGGGAGAACTCACCGGAGTCGCATCAGAGGAGGGAGGAAGGATGGCATGAAGTGCAGATGGGATCTGGGAGCATCCCCTTGCTGCAGATACGGGGCTGTAACTGGCCCATGTCCCTGCAGCACTTGGATGGACTAACCCCACTCCTGGGGAGCGTCTTATGCAGGATGAGCCTAGTCCATGCTTTGGAGGAGTCCCTGGAGGGCTTGGCTGGTTCAGCTCCATCAGTCCCATTCCCTCCTTAATACCCAGCCAAGGGGTGAGATTTTGGGAGTGACCATTTTCCCCCTACTTCTAGGATCTAAAGTAGCATCAGGTCCAGCCTCACTGCCAGTTTGGGGTCACTGTTCCCAACCAGGACCCTCCGCCTGCCCCAGCAGCTCTGTTTAGCGTTGACACAGCCCCTGCACAAGGAATGCTGCCAGCCCTGCACCTCCCCAGCCTGGGGTGCAGCCCCATCCCAGCACCCAGGCAGGATGAAGGCTGCATGGGGGTCTCACCCCGACACACCCCAGCAGTGATTTGGGGTGACACATTGTCAGCCAGAGCCCGGGGCAGCCCCCACTGCTCTTAGCGCCGGTTCGGGTCTGATCTGGGGCGGGGGGGACCAGCCCCGTCCCATTGATGCGCTGGGTCCTCGCTCCCCTCGAGCGCAGGCGCTGCCTCCGCGCCCGGAGCCTCCGTCACACCCGACCTCCAAAACCGGTTTTGGTGCTAAAACCGGGACCGGATCCGTGCCGGGAGCTCGGGGCTGGCACCGGCTCCGCTGCTCCCCCCGCTGCCGGCTCCACCCCTACCCCGTACTGTCCCCCCCTCCCGGTTCTTCCCGGCCTCGACGAGCCCCAAATCGGGTCAGTCGCTCTTTAAACGCCTGGAAGGCTGCACCATGTGATGCTCCAGCTCCGGCTGGGAGCCGGCGGAGCCTGCGGGAGCCGAGCGGTGCCGGGCACCGGACACCGGCGACAGCGCCCAGCGCCGAGCGCCCCGGGCATCCCTCCGGCCGCCCCGCAGCATGCCCCCGGCGGAACCCTGCGGCTGAAGAGCTGCTCCTGCGCCGGGGTGAGGGCACCCCGAAACAAGCCCTCTGCTTGCAGCACAAGGTGAGGTCCGTGTCCGGCCCGGAGCGGGCGGCTGCTGCCGGGGCCGGGACCAAAGACGTGGGGAGCGGGGGTCCTGCTCCGGTGCCTCGGTCCCGAAGGGCTCCGCCGGGACTGGCCCCGCGGCTCCGGGAGCGGTGGCGAAGCGGTGGAGGTGGGTGCAGGATGAGCCCCTGGGGTCGGAGCGCCGGGGGACGGCACAGAGCTTGGCGGGGGGGGGGGGTGTTCCTAGTTCCCACCCCCCGCCCAGGCTCCATCCCGGCTCGCAGCGCAGCCAGCGATGCCAGTTGCAAACCGCATCCCTGGGCGTTTGCAGGTGACCGAGGACCCCAGCGCGGGGGGCCCGCAGCACCATGGCGCACCCCGTCTCAGCCTTCCAGGCTGCCTACATCTCCATCGAGGTCCTCATCGCTTTGGTGTCCGTGCCGGGGAATATCCTGGTCATTTGGGCTGTGAAGATGAACCAGGCGCTGCGGGATGCCACTTTCTGCTTCATCGTCTCGCTGGCGGTGGCCGACGTGGCCGTGGGGGCTCTGGTCATCCCGCTGGCCATCATCATCAACATCGGACCGCAGACGGAGTTTTACAGCTGCCTCATGGTGGCCTGTCCCGTCCTCATCCTCACCGAGAGCTCCATCCTGGCGCTCCTGGCCATCGCCGTGGATCGATACCTGCGGGTGAAGATCCCTGTCAGGTAGGAAAACGCATTGGGATGAGCTCTGTGATGGCTGCTGGAGGGAGAAAGGGAGCACCAAACTCTTGGTGAAGCGCTGGAAGAGCGGTCTTCCTCCACGCTGCTGCTGCTGGGGCACATCTGGCTGCAGCAGCGATCAGGGCAGGCTGAGTCCTGGAGCCTTTGGCAGCTTCGTTTGAGGGTTCGGAGGGTGCTGGGGTGCAGGCAGAGGCTGCATTGTGGTCCCTCTTGGGGTCCCATTGCACATGGGAGAGCACCAGCGGGTGCTCCAAGGAGTGGAAAGGGGACGATAGATTTGTCTTCAACCCAGTCTTTCCCTCACCATGGGCAGCCCAGGAGCCCGGGGGTGATGCCTTGCTTGCTCATGGACATGTGTGGCACAGTTCTGGGGGGCAGAGGGACCAGAGGTGACAGCCAGGCATGTCTTACAGAGCAGGCTCACCCAGGAGAGACCCTGCCTATGGGGCTGCCCCACAGATGCCTCCTCTTCCTGGTTTTCCCCTTCTCCTCATCTCTGTTGTCAAAGCCAAGCCCATAGCAAGTACAGTGGGGTGTAAATGGGGGGTACGAACTGTATCTGAACCCTGCTGCTCCAGGAGGAGATATTTAACTGCTTCATGGCTGGCTCCTGGTGAGCTTCTGCAGCCCCTGGGGCTGGGGGGAGGCAGCTGTGGGGCCGGGATCCCACAGTGGGACCGTGGCTGTCAGTGGGGCTGGAAGGGATCTGACACCCGGCACTGGTACCTGCCCATCCCACCTCAGCCCCGCGCTGCACGGTCGCTGTTGCTGGCTCCCCTCGCACTGTTCAAGGACTCCTTTGCCGGGCTCATCCGCTCCGGGAAGGCTGAGAGCACTGCTGGAAAACTCAGCGCAGCCGGATGGCTGAGCACGAACTCAGCTCACGTCACCCCACCGACCCTTTGCAGCTCAGACACCAGCCCCAGCCCGTTAGCTGGAGGGGTCCACGACCCTTGCTCAGCACAAAGACCCCCCAAAAGGACCCAACCCTCTTGTGTTAGGTGCTGCCCAGACCCTTCCAGGGGCAGGAATCACTTCCCTGTACAGGGAGACAGGGACCTGAGGCTGCTCCAGTGTGCTCAGTGTCCCTGGATCCACTGGATCATCACTGCGGGGCTTTTCCTGCACCCTTGGCCCGCAGAGGCTGCTCGGTGAGGGACCACAAGGCAGAGAGGAGAGGCACAGGTTAAACCCCAACCCCTCCCCGCCACAGATGATTCCTGAGGCTGTTCCCGACTTCCTCCCGAAGTGTGATTTTCCCAGCCTGACAAATCCTTGTCTCCCAGCCCGTCTGTAACTGAAGTGATTCTCACCCTGTCATTGATCTGGGTGCTTTTTTGGTTCTCCTGCCTCCCCTGCATGCTGGGGCTGGATTCAGGAGTGGGAGTGCTGCAGCTTCATACATAGCAACACCGCCGAGCTCTCGGCAGTCATTTTCCTAACAAATCCAGGCTTTTTATGTCCATTCCTGCCTCAGAGCAGCAAATGGGGAGATTTCTGCCCTGCGCCCAGGAGGTTTCCTGCAGCAATATTGAGCTGTGAATAGTCTGAGTGGGCTTTTCTTATGCAGTATCAACCCTGACTTTTGCTGTCCCATGACGTGGCTGAGCACTTGGCATCAGGAGATTTCCCTCTGTACCCTACTTAATATGTTTCTTAATGTTTCCGTACCCTACTTAATGTTGAAAGGCTTCATAGCCACAACAAGAAGGGTTCGGCTTCACTCGCCCATTCTCTTATCCCCGGGTGTTTCATCTCTCCCTGGCAGTTGGCAGATGCTGTGATTTTAGGTGATTTTGGGCCCCAGCAGCAGCAAACCACAGGGCTGGAGATCACAAACAGCACAGAAACCACCACGGAAGATTCTTCCCTGAGCCTGGAATGCGGCGAGTTCCCCCCAACCTGTGCTGGATGCTGAGAGATGATACTGACAACATTTTGACAGCTCCAATCACAGCTTCATGGTGTCGTTCCTCACTGCGACACCGAACCCAGCAGCCTGCAAATGGGTGCTGAGAGCCTGCAGCAGCACTTGGGTCCCCATCGAGACACATGTGTGTCCCCGGGGTGGCACCCACAGAGACCTGCAGGTGATGTGGGGGGATCTCTGTCCCAGGCACATCTATAGGGCAGCCAGGACACGGAGCAGGGACATCCCCTCTGGCGCATCCCCTCTGACAACCCCATCCCCTTGGCATTGGGCATGGAGGGGATGGGGTTGTCAGACAGGGTGAGTGCTGCAGTGCTAAGGAAAGTGCCCACACAAGGTTGGCACAGGGTGGGTGCTCCCCAGTGGGATGCACACATGGACAAGGGGCTTTATGGGCTTTTGTGCATGGGAATCCCACATCCCCCGCCCCACTACCAGCTCTGCCGAGGCTTGTGGAGATGGGACAGCAGGGAAGCAAAACGCATCTCATAGATGCAGCCAAAAAGGACTGGGAGCAGCAAGGAGACAGGCTCCGGGCATCCCTGCTCCATCCTTGTGCTGACCACCCCCCCAGTGCTGGCTCCCCAGCGAGTCAGCACTTGCGTTTTGGGTTCTATGAAGGGGTGTGCAGGGTTTCCGCATCCCTGCCACGTACTGGCCAGTTGGGGTGAGGAGCCAACGGGGCTGTTGTCTGGGAAGGGTTGCCTGGAGGAGAAGCCAAGGCACTGGTGGATTTTCCAGGTTTTCCATTTAATTAGGCAGAGGCAGGACTGGAAGCGCAGCTTGGCAGGGAGCTGGGAATGTGGCGCATCAGAGCCAGGATCCTGCTCCAGCTCCCATGTACAACCCAGCCCTGGGGGCTGCAAGCTTGAGGGAACCACCTTCAGCTTTGCTCCTTCTTCCAGCGAGCGTGGACCCGTCTGCTGCCCATGCACCCAATGGAGATCAAGCCCTGGGGCAGACCAGGAGCTTTATGGCCCCAGGGGTGGGTGTTTTCTGGCACAATGTCTTGAGCAAAATGATGCCCTGAGACATCTGGGATGTGTGGGATGGCAGTGGGAAAGTGGCATCTGATGCTGCATCTCAAGCATCCTCCCTGCTCCCATGGCCGTGTTTCCTATGGACACAGAAACACAGAGGAATGTGGGCCACTCGTGCAAGGCGGAGACAGGTTTTGAGGGATGGAGAGGGGTCTTTCATGGCTCTGTGTTGGCACCTCTTTCCTCCTGCTCCTGGAGAGAAACCCAGAGCACACTCAGCATGGTTGGGTGACCAGGATATTCCACTGAACTCTCTCCCTGTGCCCCAAACCCCCAGGTAGCATCTCTCCAGTCTGCTGGGATCTGCAGGATGCTGCCTCCCCACAAAGGGCATTTTCTTGACTCTGAAGGGATGCAGGAGCATCGCTGGGGTCGCGCGGGCTGGAGCAGAGGGTACCACGCTCCCGAGCCTCCGCAGGAGCTGCTCCAAGCAGCTGGAAACCACCTAAAATAGGTTTGCTGCTTTCCTGCGGGTGGAAGCGCTCACATCTCCCCTCTCGCATCCTTCCTCCCCTTCTGGCCTCAAGGCAGGACCCCCCCTTGCTGCCGTCCCTGCCGCCGGGCGCAGCAGGGCCCCCAGCCCAGCCCAAACTTCCCTCTCACAGCCGGGCCTGGGGAAGATGAAACGAGTTCAAAGGGAGGGGAAGCAGCCGGGCAGGGGCGTCAGGCAGGAACCGGCCCCTCGGTGGCAGGATGCTGGGGGCCGGAGGGATGTTGGGGGGGGATGTAGCTCCTCTGGCGCCAGCCCCTGCCCTGTCTCTGCTCTGAGATGCTGCTCTGGGCTTTGTGGAGGGGGCCATGGCAGCAGGAGCAAGTGTTCTTGGGACATGCTGAACCGCAACCCCTTGCCTGCGGATGCTGGATGCTCTGGTTCTATCTTGGCGTGTCTTTGGGGGTCCTCACCTTGCCCACTTTGCACCACCAGCTCTTTCCTCCAGGTCTTTGAAACGTGGGCCAGGAAGCTAAAAGTTGGAGAGATCTGCTGGTAGCAAGAGCCCTTGTCCATGGAGGTCTCCCAGCAGGGCCCTCCAATGCCCACCCAAGCAGCATCCCGCAAGGCAAGCTGCATTTTATATTGCTGAGGGTATTGAACATACACATGAGGCTGCAGAACCATAGAAATTAGACCAAACTGGAGTGGAAATTGCTAGGGAATGGTAGTGGGGGCTGTAGGAGATGGTTTAGAAGAACCCTCTCCTGAGCCTGAGGAGATAAACCAGCTCAGGAGTGGCAGGAGCATCCCTCAGCTCCCGACTGCAGCACTTGGAAGCCAAGGAGATGAGAGCTGCAGGCAGCCTTGGATGGCCCCGGTGGTGGAAGGGGAAAGCTTCCCCCCATTGACCCCCCTGTTGTCCAGGCTCTTGCTGGGATTGCAGCGCTCTTTCCCCTTCTCTCTGGCCCTGCCAAGGGCTGCAGGCATGGGGCCAGCTGGGGCTGGGTCACAGCGAAGCCTCAGCACCCTCAGCCAGCTGGGTGATGGAGCAGGGCATGTGGCTGGGATGGTTTTCCCACCTTTCTTCCACTGACGGTGGGATGGGGATGGGGAGGACATTGGGATGAGACCCTGCTTTGGCCCAAATTCCCAGGCACCAAAGCACGTGGGAAACCTTTCTAGCACCTGCAACACTTGGGCTCTGAGACCCAGCAGATGTGGTCAGGATGGGGATGAGGAGGTTTTGGACCAGGCTGGGATGTGTGGTGGCCCCAGTGCCTGCGGGAGCTGGTCCTCTGGGGAGGTATCAAACCACAGCCGCAGGTTTTGTGGCTCTCGTCAGAGCAATGGAAGAAAAGGAAACGTGTGCTCCATCTGAGGGCAGTTTGCTGGCCAGGCAATGGGGTTCATGGCTACCCAGGGAGGGAAAGGTGCCTGGAGATGCCTCAGCCTGGCCAAACCAGCAGTGAGGGTGATGGCAAAGCGACTGTGCCCACCCAGGCAAGGGAATAAACCAAACCCTGCTTGTCCCAAGGCTTATTTTCAGTCTTGGAGGAAACATTTCGCAAGCATCCAGGTGACTCAGAGCCAGGAGCCCAGGGAGCCGCAGGGGGGTTTTGCACCCAGGAGCTCCTCCAGGTTTCCTTCAACCCCCATTACTCATTATCCACCCTTATAGGCCCTGCCCCTGTGGAAACAGATTGAATTCCCAAGGAAAGAGCTCCCATTTGTCCTAAACCGGAGAAATCTGGGGGTCTCTGCAGCCGCCTCTTTTGTTCCTTCCCTTGCTGCCCTCCACCAGGTGTATTTTTAGCAGAGGAGGGTGATCTATGGAGACCTTCATTCCCAAGGAACAGGCACATCTGAAGCAAGGATGGAGCTCAAAAGGCAGAAATGACACACAGGGAGGTTGGCTGGAGCCTCCAAGCTGTTTTGAAGCTGCAGCTCCCAGCACCCTGCACCTAAATCAGAGCCAGCGTTTCGCACCAGACCCGGGGTGCATGGACGAGCTGTGCCGGACCGGGAGCTCAATCCTGGTCTCACCGAAACACCCAGAGCCCTGGCAGCAGGATGGGCTTTACCAGCAGGTTATATTGGTCTTCAGACCCCAGTCAATCACCGGGTGAGCTGGTTTGCAGCACGATGCTTTGATCCACGGAGTGGTTTTGAGCCAAGAGCGGGCTATGTCAGAGATCCCTGGGAGAGGGGACATCTGGAGGAGGCTCAGTGGGATCACACACAGCTGCAGCAGCAGCAGCGCGAGACGCTTGCCAGCAGACACAAAATCAGGTCACTCTAACTCCAGATGCTGCCGCGCCGGCCAAAGGGAGCGATTTGGGCTGTAAGCAGTGTCTGCAGCTCCAGGGCTCTTAGGGAAGGCTCGGGAATGGGTGTCCCCTTGTTGGTGTCTATGGGTGCCCCCTCAGGCAGCGAGGACGCAGCGAGGGTCTGACTGTGGGATGCTCCGTTTCCAGTAGCATAGAGGGAAAGGAAGAAGAGCAGTGAATCCTATGCAGGGATAGTCTGGATGTGCTCAGATTGGGGCTTATCCCCAAATTCTCTCTATGAAAAGGAGGAGGGGAGATGTGAGGCCCCCAGAGACCCTGGACAGGCTTCCTGGACAGCAGCATCCCATCTCATCCCAGCCCTTCTGTAGGTCTGAGCAGGGTGCTCCTCGTGCTGGCTCATCTGCCCAGGGTATCATTCCACGCTGACCCCGTTTGCTGCGAGTCGACATCTGGTCCCTCAGCAGAGCTTAGGCTGAGCTGCAGGGCAGGGCACAAGTACCAGCTCCTTGTTGCTGATGTCTCCCTGCTGCACCCCAAAATCCTGCTCTGGGATGCTTTTTTCCCCTCCATCTCCCCAGATTTTCAGGTGGAAGCATTGCTCCTTGGCAAGGCATCACCAGTACATTTGGAGGCACGCTTCCAGGGCAATAGTACATTCACAGACAGGGAAACTGAGGCACGGAGCAGCACCGTGGCTTGCTCAGCAGGACCCCACCAGGCAGGGAAAGGGGCTGGGGCACAGCAGGGATGGAAGCTGAGATGGGGCAGTTGCCAGCTTGCGTTTCTTCATCCCATGGCAATAGAAACTGACCATGAGGCGAGGAGCACCAACAGTCAGGGCCAACTGGACATGGTGGGATGGACAGGGGAGTGCCTGCAGTAAGATGAGGTCCCTCACTGCCGGTGAGTGGTGGTCCATGGTGCAATAGTCCATCAGAGCAGCAGAGCCCCAAACCCGTCCCTGGCCCCAGAGCTGCAATTTGCAGCCCCCTCAGACAGCCTGCCACGCTTCCAGCAGCACCACTGAGCCCTTCAGAGCCGGCTCTCCCTTCTCTGGAGTGCCTGGGGCGTTTCCAAGGGCTCTGGGTTGGTGGAGGTGATGGCAGTGAGCATCGGGCCATGGTGTCCAGTGCTTCCCAAGGACCCTGTGCAGCTGCTGGCAGCAGGACAAGTGAAACACCCCGCAGGAGGCTCTGCCGAAGCAAAAGCTGCTGACTCAGCCTGCCGGGTCCCCAGCAGCCCAGCCTGGCCCTGCAGGCAGCATGTCAGGAGTGAGTCAGGACCAGCTCACCATGGTGTGTGCCATCACCCCGGCCATCCGGTGCTGGAGCTGGCTCAGGGCATGGTGGAGCCTTTTGATGGAGGGTCCTGGGTCTTCCCCCACCCCTGACATGGAAAGATGCGGCTCCATCAGTGGGAGGCATCATCTATACCTGCTCTTACAGAAATGGTCCCAGCTCTGCTCCGTGCTGGCCAGAGCATGTGATGGAGCAAAGTGACTCAGGGGTCAGGGCTGGGTGTGCAGCAGGCTCAGGCATTCCTCTGCCATGGAGCCAGCACCAGTTCCCTCCCTAGTGAGTCTCCGTGTCATTGTCCAGCCCTTGGCATGTGGTCTGGCTCTGGTTGGACATGTTCCATGTGGCCACCAGCAGCCAAGCCACCCTCCTCTGACACCACAGGCTCTATTGTAGCCTGGTTTTTCTAGTTTATGTGCAGTGTTGGAATAAGCTTCACTGTGTCTTTAAAGTGCCACATTGACCAGAAAGGGGATTTTGGCCATAAGCTTGAATGGGTGCTCTGACGGGCCATGGCAGCCACCATGGGCCCTGGGCCTCCAAGGAAGAACAGGAAGGGCTGGGCAAAGGCTTAGGGATGGGGGTCATGGAGCTTCTGCATTCAAACGGCCATGCTCAAAATCAACCTGACAGTGGGGAGGAATCATAGAATCATAGAATAGTTTGGGTTGGAAAGGACCCAGCATCATCCAGTTCCAACCCCGCTGCCATGGGCAGGGACACCTCACACTAAACCATCCCACACAAGCCTTCATCCAACCTGGCCTTGAACACTGCCAGGGATGGAGCGCTCACAACCCCCCTGGGCAACCCATTCCAGTGCCTCACCACCCTCACAGTAAAGAACTCTAAACTTCCCCTGTGAAATGTTTAACCCGTTACCCCTTGTCCTGTCACTACAGTCCCTGACGAAGAGTCCCTCCCCAGCATCCCTATAGGCCCCCTTCAGACACTGGAAGCTGCTCTGAGGTCTCCCCGCAGCTTCTCTTCTCCAGGCTGAACAGCCCCAACTTTCCCAGCCTGTCTTCATACAGGAATGACCCTGTCATTCCCAGGGATTCACTGCTGTGACCCCTCAGGAGTCTCAGCATGGAGAGGGGCTGCAGTGGGACCGGTCGGAGTAGGCATGAGAGAGTCAGGAGGGGTCTGAAAGTCAGCAAGGCAGTGTAGTGGTGGGTCTGCATCCTATTGTGGAGGCAGAGGGGTTAGAAAGGGCCACAGCAGCACAACGGAGGATGGAAAGAAGGAGGAAAATGTGGCTGAGGCACCAAGGTGAAATCACCTGGGAGATGAGTTTCTGTGTGACACAAACAGGGCTCATTTCTGTGTGCAACCAAACTGTCTGGCTCAGTGAAAACCTCTGGCTAGCAGAAGGGCAGGGGAAAACCCTGCAGGGTTCTGCCCACAGACACAAGTCCTGGGGGCTGAGGTCCCTGCAGACAACAGGACACGGAGCACTTCTCAAAGTGATCCCGGCAGATGCCGCAGGGATGGATGGGGAGAAGTGAGCGTGCGGGATGCTGATGGGCTGCGGGAAGCGGTCCCAGGGAGCCAGTCCTTTGGGAACACATCTTGTCCAAGGTGACCCGAACTTCCAAGCCCATGAAATGGGAACCCAGCTGTCCCAGAGGCTGCCCAGGCTCCTGGCAGGGACAGAGATGCCTTCTCTGGCAGCAAGGCCTCCCAGCTGCTGGGGCAGGCACAGGATGCCCAGTTGCAAGAAAGAGCAATTGATGCTCTCCAAAGCAGCCACAAAAAGCCCCACATGCACTGAGGCATCCTGCAGAATAGCAATGAGCTGAGCACCCCCAGCACCCAGCCCCATCACAGCCCGTGGCCAGACACTCAGCTGCCTTCCCAGACGGGCAGATCTGGGTATTAAAGAGCCATCACTGGTGATGCCATCAGAAACAGAGGATAAAATAACCCCAAGGGGTTGAGATCCTTCTTCCTACAGAGCAGAGGCAGCAACTGATGGGGGCCGAGTAGGGGAGGAAGGGTGATGATGCTTTGGGTGATGTAGGGCACTGCAGAGCAGGATCAGCCACTGGAAAGTCTGGCAGCATCTGGGTTTGCCCTTCACTGCCCTGAGCCCAGTGGGACCCAGCAGCTCCCCTTTATGCCCTTGCCCCATGTCTTGCTGCTTTTTTCAACCTCTCCACCATCCTTTCCTTGCCTGGACTTCGCCTCCCCGCACTGAGCCGGGGACCACCTTGAGCAGCCACTGCAGTTTGATTGGATTGCTCTTAAGAACGAAAGTCTCTGTTCACAAAAAGGAGCTGAAGGAGGATTCCTCCTCAGCCCCGTTTCCTTGTCTTCCTCACCAGCCTCCTTCACTGCTGTCCCTAATGGTGCTCTTGCATGCAGACCCCTGGGTACCAGTGATGCCCAAGCAGGACCACAGGGACACAGAGGCAGGAAGGTGACATCCCCCAGTCCTGGACCTTGCATGGGGTGACAACACCACCTTTCCATTGATCCTCAAAGGAGGGCTGGAACACAGAAAACCAGCACATCGCTGGTATGGCTGTCTATCAACCTTCTCCAGGCCATTTCTCTCCCTAGATCCAGAGACCAGGATGATTTTTCTTGGCCTCTTTCAACTAAGGGAAGTGCCAGCCTCTGGCACCAGGGATGCTTTCTCATTCTACTCAGTTCATTTTGCTTCACTTGGCACATCACAGTCCCCCTCTGCGACTCAGTTTCCCCATCTGTTCACAGAGGGAATGATGCTCTACAAACACTCCAAAAGCACCAAGAGGATGATGCTGAGAAACACTGCCTCAGCCACAGCCAGAATTAGCACAGTCTTACAGACCAAATTATTCCTCTTTCCTTTCTGCACTGGTAACAACACCCAGTGACTCAAACCTTGTACTGCACAACTGAAGCGCTCGTTTCTCTGGGTGCAGAGAGCTCTGTTCACTGCAGCACTGAGCGGTCAAGGCTGGGAGAGAGCTTAGAGCACAGCCTGTGTCCAGATGAAAGTGGCAAAGCCTGTGCTGGGCCAGGAGGGTGCCCACGTGGATGCAGGAGAGAGGGGTTTATTTTAAGGGAGATCATTCCCCACATTCCTCACTGCTGGGACACAGGAGCCTTATGGGCGCGGAGAGGTCTGTTTGCTCCAAAGGAGCTCAAGCTGTGCTCTGGTACCAGCAGCCGTCCCCACCTTGCTTTTACAACCTCTCCCATGGTGCTCGCAGCATCAGTGGTGTGGTTGCCACCCTGAGTAGGGCTATGCCCTACCCTAAGAGCCAAGATCCAGCCACAGCAAAGCATCTCCATCTCCAGGAGCCTGGGGACCTTCTTGCACGTCTCTTGTGCACCAGGAAAGGGGGATGCTGGGTCCTTCACAGGGTCTGGCACATTCCTTGTGCCTGGAAAGGACTTGATCCTGCTCAGTCCGTGCATCCTTCATCTCCATGCCCAGCACCAGCCAGGCTGCATGTGCAGACTTCTGCTGTGTCTGCCCATTGCTCCTTGTCTGCATTTAACTGCCAGAGCCATTAGGAAGAGGCACGGGGTGTAATTTGTGCCCAACTGATGCATTTCACTGGTCTTGGGTCTCAGCTTTTCCTCTCCACCATCCTGTTGAGCTGCTGAGCTGCTTCCTTCAGGCAGCAAGGTCAGTTTGCCTCCAAGGGAATAAATAATCCTTTAAATCTGATTGAAAAAAACCCAGCATTTACACAATAAACTCCAGATTTGCTTTGCTTTTGCACTTTTTAGTTGTTTTCTTGGTGATTGATAGATCGATTCTCTGCAGCGAGAGAACATTGGATTGTGGTTTTAACTGGAGCCTTCCCGTTCAGTTTGGCATTTCATTTAGCTGATTGAGATATATAGATTCATCCCAGCATAAAGAAGTTAATGGCTTGACATGTACGTACTCTGATCCCCACTTCTCCTGTTTTGAGGCTGTTGTTGAGGGATGAGTAACACAGGTTTTCCTCCAGCTCTGCGGCAAGTTGTGTTTGCACTGAGGTTGGAAGTCAACTATGGCGTGAAATGGCTCCTCCAAAGTGATTTTCACCAATCGCAAGTCCATGTAGCCAAAACTTCAATTCAATTAATCCAATCCAACTGCTTTTTGCGTCTGAAATTGATCTTTTAATCAAGGGAAATATGCAGCGGGCAGAAGGCGCCGAACTGCTTGTTTTGGGTTACTGTGTCCTCTGAGGCTTAGAAACAGCAGATCTCGTCGGCACGGCCTGATTCTTATTTAGACCTTGGGTGGCGAAAACAACCTCCCTCAATTTGTGAGCTTCCAGCCCGTTTCTCAGTCTCGAGTGTGTTAATCTTTGAAGTGGGCCATGGGCAAGAAGGGAAATGTTCCCTTTGCAATGACAAAGTGTGCTGTGAGGATCCTGGCCACAGATAACCGGTTGTAGCCTAAGAAACTGAGGAGCTGAGTTGTTGACTGCGAAATCAGGAGTCGGGTGAGCAAGCACAAGTGCAGAAAACAAGGCATTAAAAGGCAGCTGATACTGATCTCCTGTTCCAGCTGTAATGTGGGATATGTCTTCTTCTGAAGAGTCCTTCTGCACCGGAGAGATAAAGACCCACCTCAGCCCTGCTTTGTGGCTGGGTTAACACATCTTAACAGGAGATGATGGTTCCAGTTCCCTGCCTCCCATTTATCTCAGGAACAGGTTGAATTCAGATTGAAAGCCAACAGCAGGTCTTAAGATCCCTCTTATTTCCCTTCTAATTGGGATCTCTGATCTGCTCCTGCCTTTTAATGGCTCTTCGTGCTTTGCAGACTCCACCTGGTTGGAGTCATCCTCTGGGTGCCAACTTGTCCTTTGCTTTAGCAGCATTCACAGAGCATGGTGGTGACAGGCAGGGAAGGACGGTGGCATTGGGCGTCCTGCCCTGGTGCTGGACAGATGGCACCAGGAGCTTCCTTAGCTGGCGCCTTCCTCCTGACACGTCCGGCTTTCTGCAAGCCACAGTGTTTTGTGGGATGCAGTATGAGCCATGGAGGCCCGGGCAGCCCAATCACACCAAGCGCCTTAGATCTCATTTCAATTCCTCATGGAGCCCACATTTGACAGATTTGGCATTTTAAGTGGTTTGAAGAGCTGCTTGCTTGCTTTCGCTGTCCTCTCCTCTTCCCCCTCTCTTCTCCGTTTTGGGCGCTTTCAGAGTCCTCGTTTCAAAGATGTTCTTTCGCATCAAGAACAAAAATATGCAGTGCATGAAGAATTCAAGTACAATACAAACAGCAATTGAAATAACTCGCTGTTTATCCAGCAAAGGCCTGGATTTACCCTGAAGATAGCCAAAGCTGCCTTTCATCCCTTCCCCTTTGTACTACACAGGTACCTTGCCCTGACTTCTCTCATCACACAGTGACAGGCAGAGACATGCCTGGGCAAACAGCTCCCAGGCAGTCACCATGGCAGGGGCAGGGCTGATGTATGAGAGCCTTTGAGGTGGCCACATCCACAGGGCAATGGTCCAGGGTGGATGACCTGAGAGTCCTGGCCGAGCACATTGATGCTGGGTGAGAAGCACCTCCAGCACAGTTCAGAAGGGGATGCACATGGGTTTGAGCAGCTCCTCCTGAAACCTTCTTGCCCTGCCAAGGCTGCTGGAGGTGGGTTCCTCCCAGAATAGAAGGGGCTCAGGTGTGTGATGGGGATGTGCAGGACCTGCCCTCACTTTCAGGCCTGTCCTCCTCTCCAGGGAGATGTTTGCACACCAAGTCCCTGTTTTTGACAACAAAACTGCTCAGGCACTAAAAACATCCGCTGAGTTCATTGCTCTGGGGTAACACTGAAAACAAGCCCCTTGAACCCATCACATTGGCCATCAGTGATGCAGCCGGCTTCCCGAATCTCACCCCCATCTCTTAGGGACTGGGCTGTTCCTCTCCCCGTGTTCTAATTTCCAAAGTCCTGGTGCTAGGGAAGAATCTCAGTTTCTGTTTCTATTCTCGTTTGAAGCAGCACTTCCCATGCTTTGCATCGCAGAGAAATGCTCAAAAATGCCGCTGCCTGAAAGCAGGAGCCAGAAGACAAGAACATCACAGTTTTGAACCAGCAGTTCTAAGATTCTTTAGCTCATTTCATGATTTGCAGCCATTGCCAATGGAGTTAAATCATTTTTCCCTACCTCGGGGTCCTGGAGGGAAAAGGCAGTGATCCAGGAATGTCCTGGAGGGCTGTGACCACACATGCAGCTGGGAGGGAGCCCTGGAGCTGCCTGGGTGCAAACCTAAGGCTCAGTGCAACTCGCACCCCACTGACCAGGGACACTGTCACACATTAGCAGGAGGGTGACATCCAGAGCGTGGCCACCGCAGTGCAGGCACTCAGCATCCTTGGGTGCACCTGGTGCTGCCCACAGCATCAGGCAGTCTCACAGCTCCCTTTGGGGTATGCAGGGTCTGCCTGGGGTTAGAGGGCAGCACTTCCCAATAGGCACAAACTAACTTAACATTTCCATCAGGCATCGGATGCCCTGCGTGTCCCCAGCCCCTTGCTTAGTCCCCATCCAGCCGCATTTTGACTTCCAAGCACTGAGTGGTCCTTGCCAAGAATTTCTGCTTACACAGCCACAGAGCACTTGAACGTGTCAGGATTCAGCCACAGGCTGTAAACCAAGCCCAGTCTGAAAACAAGCTCAACTTTATGTGCATAAAGGATTTATACTCGCTGCAGGGATGAAGGATGCTGCTTGAAGGAAGTGAGAAAAATGGCCTTTCTCATTGAGCAGCAGCGGACAACACGTGCTCCTCTGCCTTCTTTGGACAAGAGCGCAGTCTCCTCCACACCCAGGGCAGAGCCTGAAGGGGAAGGATGTGTGTGAGGTCCCTGTGCTCTCCATCCTCCCTCCCTGCAACCTCCAACCCTTGCGTGCTCCCCTTCCCCTTGCAGCATCCTGTTGGAGTGGGATGCCCAAGGTGATGCCATTGGTCCATTGTGGAGCTGCCGTGGAGGTTACTCACATCCCACCTCTGAGATGAGGACAGCTGGGCAAGAGGTCTGGAAAGAGCTCTGCAGTTACTGGGTGCCTGCTGTTTGTTCCCGAAGATGGGCTGTGATTCATCACCAGAGCCTAAACAGGCTGCAGGGATCCAGCAGCTACTTCTCTGTCAAGGCCAGAAGCAGCCGCAGGAGGGGTATGCGACTGCTTGGCACTGAACTCATCCAGGCTGGTGTGATGTTCTCTCTGCTCCTAAGGACCAGAGATGCGGTAAGTGTCTTTGGCTCAGCAGGCAAAGATTTACTTCAGTCCTCCAGCTGGAACCTGGACTATGGCAGGTTTAGACTCAAAACCCAGGTGGACAGTGTGGGCTACTGGGGAGCAGGGAGGGAAGCCCTTAAACAGCCTCATGAAGTGATGCTGCCCCACAGAAGATGTCAAGCTGCAGATGGGCTGAGCTGTGATGTGCTTCGAGGCTGATGGCAACAAGAGAGCAGCAGATGTGGGGGGACGTGTTTGGCTTCCAGGTCCACGCTGTGGACTGCTGGAGCTGGGGGGAGACGCCTCTTCCCATACTTGTAGCCATCCACTGGATGGACATCCCTGATGGACTCCCATGCTTTGTGTCTCCAGTCTGGGGTGAAGAGACCCTGACACAGCCTGGCTGGCCTATAGAAGCATCGTTTCCCATTTCCAGGCATTTTACCCCATAAAACCCTTTTCTACCTGACTGCTCTTGCTTCTTGTGGGGATGTTTATGTCCCTGGGGCTGCTTTTGGATGTGCCCACATCCCCCTTTCCTGCCATTTGCTGGAGCTGTGGCCATCGCAGCTTCACCCACCACGAAACCAAGCACTCACCAAAGCCCTGGGGATGCTGTGTCTCAGTGTGTGGGGACCAGTCGATTTGGGCAGGATGGATTTGTTCTCAGAAACCTCATCATCACCCTCGCCTTCATCCATTAGATATTTACTGGCTATTAAAAGGGGTCAGGAGCCCTCGGTGGCCTCAACAGCTGCTTGTGCTTCACAGTCATTTGTGCAGGGTAATTCCTTTGCAGAGAGCTACAACCTTAGGATGCTAAAACCAAACTCTGGACACAAGCTGGGCCAGGAGGAACTTCAGTGGGATGCACACCTACGGATCTATACAATCCAATGCAGATGCTTCTGGCCTCTCTCCTATTGGCTTCGGGTGAGGTTTG
The DNA here is from genome assembly GCF_037157495.1 of Lathamus discolor. Taxonomy (NCBI): domain Eukaryota; kingdom Metazoa; phylum Chordata; class Aves; order Psittaciformes; family Psittacidae; genus Lathamus; species Lathamus discolor. The sequence goes on from NC_088902.1 coordinate 5,207,069, forward strand.
CATCAGTCATAGAATCCCAGACTGGTTTGTGTTGGAAGGGACCTTAAAGCTCATCCAGTTCCAGAAGAACAACCTAAGATCCCATCTCAATCTCCCCTCTGGCAGGTTAAAGCCATTCCCCCTTGTCCTGTCCCTACAGGCCCTTGTCCAAAGCCCCACACAGCTTGATGTCAGCAGCAAACTTGCTGCTGCTGCTCGATCCCACCGTCCATGCTGCTGACAAAGATGTTGGCTCATTCTCTAGATCTCCAACCCACAGGTCGATGTAAATGCAACACTCCCAAAACATCTCCTCTTGTTCTGGTTCAAAAAGCCTCAAAGACTCCAGGTCTGGTTTGAATAAAACCATTTTGTTCTTTAGTATTTCCTTGAATATCCCTTTTGCCCAGAGAACTCCTGCGGTTGTCCAGCCAGCCCCAAGACGTGGCTTTGCTGGTCCCTGCTCTGGTAGGGAATTGCATTGCGAGTCCTGGGGAGTTAATTCACTAACGAAGGCAGGCCATAGCTAATGAAGTTAAGCTGGGGCCAGTGTGGTAAGAGGAAAGGAGGCCAAGCTGACATGAGGCTCATCTGCCCTGTGAACGCAGCAAGGCAAAGCAGCCAGAGCACGTCCTGATCTAATTGAAAACCTCTAGACAAAAGTCCTTTGATGGCAGAGCATTCGGGTTTCTGCTCCTCCTTCCTGGCTGCATCTTTGCTTCAGATCTTCCAGTGTCCTGGAGGCTGCTTGGGTGGGAAAACTCAGATGGTGGTGATCAAAGCTGCTCAGAAATGCAAAGCTGAGAAATGCCCAGGGCTGGGATGAGGAGATCCCTGGGCACACGCACAAGGTGGAAGTGCTGCAGAAGGGGCACTGTGGGACAGTGCTGGGTTCTCATAGGTTCTTTTTCACCTCTAGTGCTTAGTCCTTCTTAGAACTTTTGCTTTGGTTGTTTACCTCCTTCCATTCAGATCTCTTTAGGGCTTAATCAAAGTCTTGAAGGTTATCAAGGATTTGAAGGTGGATTTAGATGTCTAAAAAGGTCTCTTAGCATTAGCGTTAATGTCTCCAAGCACCAACATCCTCTTTGCACCACCTGAGCGCATCTCCTATTTGTTCACATCCCTCCTGTTGGGAGCTTTGTGGCTCTTTGGGAGTCAAACATCAGCCACTCAGTCCTTCACATTCCTGACAGCATCCATCCAACAGCATCCATCCAACCGCTGCTGCAAGTCAACGACAGTGATGGGCCCACGCAGCCTGCAGACACAGCTTGAGCTGCTGGATGGCTCCACAAAGACATTTCACACCCTCCTGTGTCACCCTGGCAGCTCTCACCGCCAGGATGGGGACACTGATGGCAATGGCAGAGAGGTGCTGACACCATTTCAGCACGTTCCTCTCCTGGTCACATCACCTCTGGTCTTCCACCTTGGAAGAAATGGGAGCTGGTGACCACTGGTGGCTGCCTCACCATGTAAGTGATGGCCTTGGGAGGGACAGATGTTAACTAACATCATCCAAAGCTGGGAGCTGGATGGAGGCTGGACAGCCTGTCTCTATAAATGCTTGGAAGGGAGGAGTCTGGCCCTATCAGCACCTTCTCTGGGATGCATGGGGGCTTGTCTTGATCCCAAAATCCCAGATGTTGCTTGTTAGATGCCAGCTGGCAAGTAAAGGCATAAACGCTGGTCTGAAATCCATGGAAAGCCTTTGAGGTGGGACAGAAGAGTGCGTCCTTCTACAGCAAAGGCATTGGTGTTCGTTGGGGGTGGAGCCCCTTTCCTGCACCAAAACAGCCCAACAGCCTCCATCAGCATGATATTTCCAACCTGACACTGATGTCCTACCACAGAGACACTTCCCAGTGCTCCAAAGCAGGACCCAAGGCGCTCTGTACCCTTCCCAGCACCTATGGTTGCTTGGCCTGCAAGAAGTTTGAGCTGTGGGAGAAAACTGACAAATGCCATCAGGCTGCTGGGGGCAGAAGCAACAAGGGGACATGGTGAGACAGGACAGCCAAGGTGGTTTCCACCATCCTGGCCTCTGATCCTCGCATGACCTTGAGGAACTGATGTAAAAGGAGCTGAGCCCATCCTACTGAGAGCCAGAGAAGGATTTTCTCACCATATGGTGTCCTTTCTGCTTGGCATCATCCTTACAAGCAGCTGGTACCGTTCCTACAGCTCGTCCCACACATGGTGACCTGGGGTTACAGCAGCTCAGCACCCCCAGGCCCAGCAGGGAGAGGAGCTGGGCATGACCACCCCTCTTCTTTGAGGATCTCTGCTCCCAGAACACTTCAGGTGTGCACTGCAGCAAGAGGAGATGGCACCACACCGTGAGGCTGTGCAGAGAAGCAGTGGCTGCCCCATCCCTGGCAGTGCTCAAGGCCAGGTTGGACACAGGGGCTTGGAGCAAGCTGCTCCAGTGGAAGGGGTCCCTGCCCGTGGCAGGGGTTGGAGCTGGAGGAGCTTTAGGGTCCCTTCCAACCCAAACCATTCCGGGATTCTGTGATGTCCTGGAGAAAAGGGGCCGCAGTGTCCCTCCCAGTGACTCCATCCTCAGCCCAAGAAACTTTACCTGCAGCATCTCCTGGAGCATCCCATCACGAGGCAGCATCTCTCCCTGGAGGACCCTGTTCCACGTCTCCCTCTTAGCTCTACACAGCCCTTGGGGACAATTTGTCTGCCTCCACCTTCCACCATCACTTCTCGCCCTTCCTCTTGGGATGCAAACAGCACTCCAGCAATAATTGACACTTCGCCTCTTTGCATTTCTTTCCAAACCACCAAAGATGTTTTTGCTCCGCAGCAAACCCAATTTCCTGCCCATCCCATCTCACTGGGATGTCAGTGAGGCTGGGTGGCTGCTCTGCTCCCTCCAGGCTCCTTTCTCCTGGCCTTGGCAGGACATGCAGGAGGCCTTGGGGCGATGCCCGTCTCTGTAGGGACGGGATGGTGCAAAAACCACCACTGAGAACAATCTAGCAATTATGGTCAGGCTCAAAACCCCACAGACAAAGGAAACAAACCCAGGTTGGGTGGTGATGGTGGTGGCTATTATCAGGGATGCTTTAGTCACAGCTGTTAATAAAAATAATAGCAGTAATAAAATTGCAGCGATGCAGTTGTTCCGATGCTGATGAGAATAATGAGATTATTTATTAACTGGGAGCCATTAGCAGCATTTTGTCCTGCTTCTGCCTCCCAAACCCATCCCAGACTCCAGCCCTATCACACTCATGCAAAATGAGGTAGAGGAGAAAGGCTTTTTCTGCATGGCATAACCAAGGAAGAGATGTGGAAACAGCCAAGCTCACCGCCCCCCGCCCAACACATTGTGCTGTGAGGTTGAGCACTGGGTGGGATCAAGCACTAGGTGGGATCTTGCATTTCCTTCCTTTAAGCCAGATTTGCAGCCATCAGAGCAGCTGAACCTCCTGAGAGCTGCATGGTCAGACCCTGTGGGGTGGGTGAAGGGGGAACTCAGAGTCAGTTTAAGGCCGTTATCAATCTCCATGTGGGGCTGGTGGGGGGACAGTGGCACCTGTGAGCCCCTGAGGACCACGTTTTACTGCAGGATGCTGCAGCTGCCTCCGCCTTTGGCTTGTTGCTTGAAGAAGCAAAAGGAACAAAGGGAACAAAAGCTCCAGCTCCAAACACTGCTGTTTCCTATGGATTTTGGGGGCTCAGCTATGGTTCCTGGGGGGATGCACAGACAGGCTTTGGTCTCAGCTGCTGGCTGCTCCTGCAGTGCCACATTTAAAACCTCATGGTGTAAAGTCAAAGAAAGGACTGTGAAGAAGCTGGTCCTGATGTTAGAACTGTTGCGCTGTGCAGCAAGGGCAGAGATGGATGTGCAGCAAGAAGGGTTGAATATGGACTATGGCAGAGAGGTGGATGTGTGGCAAGGAGGGTTGGATATGGACTATGGCAGAGAGGTGGATGTGCAGCAAGGAGGGATGGATGTGGACCATGGCAGAGAGATGGATGTGCAGCAAGGAGGGATGGATATGGACCGTGGCAGAGACGTGGATGTGCAGCAAGGAGGAGGAATGGATGCGCAGTGAGGTGGGAGCATCCATGTGAATCAAAGAGGGATGGATGTGCAGCGAGGAGGTGGGAGGGATGCTCACTGGAGAGGAGGGGTGGACAAGCAGCCAGCAGCGTGTGGGGCTGTTGCTCTGTTGTGTGTGTGTGTGCTGCGCACTCTGGACCACGCAAGCTTGCGTGCATCCAGGGACCTGAGGTCTGCACAACCTCTGCAGCTGTCCTGGTGGTGCCGATAGCCATCTGCAACCACACACAGTGTTCTGGAGCTGCAGGGGGCCGGGACCGGCCAGGCTGGGCCCCCTGCAGCCGTTCCCCATCCCTTCTGCTTTGGCTGTAAGAGCGAACACTGCGTCCTCTGATCCGACCCTGGCTCATGACTAACAGGTTCCCAGTGCTCATTCTGCCCCTTGTGCTCCCCCAGCCCAAGCAGGAGGGCAGGGGGAGAAGGGGTGGGTGCTGGCTGCAAGCCTTGGGGTGGTGTTTGGGGACCAGCAGCCCCATCTCTCCGGTGATGGGTGTCACACAGCTCTGCAGGGCAGGGAGCACCCGGGGTGGTGGCAGCACATTCACCAAAATCAATAGAAGACCCTAGAAACCCTCGGGAATGAGGAGATGGGACTGCAGGGACTGCAGAGAGGGAAGGAGCAAGGGGTAGGCGCTTGGTGAGGTCATTTCAGCCTGCTCGATCCTAGGTGATGGGAATGGGGCATCACAGCTGCAAGAGAACATCGGCCCTCCCGCAGGACCTGCTAAGGGTGATGCGGGGTGCACAGGCCAGCACACAGCCCCACAGGAGCCTCTGCTACCCCTCTGGCACCCCCCACCTTTCCCTTTGCCTGGCTCCAGCACTGATGCTCTCCCACCACCCCTCGCCCTGCCCGTGCCCCAGCGCTCCCTGCCCTGTGCCTTTCTCAGGGTCTCCTGCCCTCGCTCCTCCCCACAAGGAATAAATCTCCCTCCAGCTCTAACCTTGGCTCCCAGAGGAGCTGCCTGCGTTGCCACCTCCTTCCCATGGACTGGGCTTGTTTGTTTGGGAAAGCTGGCAGGGACTGGTGGCTTTGGACCCTGTGGCTTCCAATGTTCCCCAGTCCATAATCCCACCCTGACACCTTGCCCGTCAGGTGGGCCTTGAGAAGGGACCCTCAAGGGGGAGTGAGGCCCCATCGGGGCCCAGAGCTTTATTAAAAAGCCCCCAAAGTCTCCATTTTCCCAGCACAGGTAAAGGCTGCAGAGAGCACTGGGATGCAGATCCAGGCTTGCCAGACACCTCCACATGGTCCCCATGGCCAGGTTAACACTGGCAGCACTGCAAAAACCCCAGCAAACAGTCAGAAAATGCCTTTTGTTCAATCCCCTCTGGCAGAAACCAATAGCGCTTGGGCTGCAAATCTCCTTGGCCTCTGAGGAGAAGCTTTGCTTTGAGGACCAGGGGGGAAAATCAGTCCAGCAGCCTCCACTTCCCGCATGGAGAGCTCTGGAGAGATGAGCCCAGCCGCATCGTGCTCCCCAGTGGCACCAGGGAGGGAGCAGAGCCCAGCCAGAACATGGCTTCCTCCTCCTTCTCCTGCATCTCTTGGCACCGGCCCATTAAGAAAGAGGGTTTGGTCGATCAGCCCAGCACTTTAGGAAATGAGACAAGCTGTGCCCAGAGCCTTCCCCAGGGCTCCATTAGTACCAGCACATCCTTCCTCCAGCCCCGTGGGTCCCAGAGGATGCTTTTGCTGGTGATTTCCTCCCCCAGTGCAGGGGGAATTGTGTGGGACAGGGTGCTGGTAGGGCTGGTGCATGGGGGGAGGAAAGGGGGAACTGCTGCTCTGGGTGTGGATGATGGATGGAAGGTGGAAGATGGAAGGTGGCTGTTGGAGCACTGTGACCCCCTCCAGATATGAGGGCTGAACATGCATGCTCCAGGTTCCTAATGCATTCCCTGGCTTGGCATCAATCCCCAGAGCTCCAGGATCATGGCTGAGGTCCCTGCCCATCCCTGCGGCTGGGGCAGGGGGGGTGTCGTGGTGGGAGACAGGGTGATGTTCCCCAGGGCACACGCAGAGAAACCAGTCCATTAACACGTCTGTCAGGCCAAGCTGCTACCGCTTGCCAAGGATGGGAGTGAGGAGCATCGTGGCATCTCAGCACGGGCACTGCCGCCGCATTGGAGCAGCCTTGGCCCCCAGGCAGAGCGTGTGGCTCCCGTTTGATTCCGTCCTCTGGTTGTTGTCTCCTGCACAGGTATAAAAGCGTGGTGACGCCCCGGCGGGCGGCCGTGGCCATCGCTTGCTGTTGGATCGTCTCCTTTCTGGTGGGACTCACCCCTATGTTTGGCTGGAACAACCTGAACAAGATGCGGAGGACTCAGGAGCTGAACGCCACCCATACGCAGTTTGTCATCAAGTGCCAGTTCGAGACCGTCATCAGCATGGAGTACATGGTGTACTTCAACTTCTTCGTCTGGGTCCTGCCTCCCCTGGTGCTGATGCTGCTCATCTACCTGGAAGTCTTCAACCTCATCCGCAAGCAGCTCAACAAGAAAGTCTCCTCCAGCTCCAACGACCCCCAGAAGTATTATGGGAAGGAGCTGAAGATCGCCAAGTCGTTAGCACTGGTCCTCTTCCTCTTTGCCCTCAGCTGGCTCCCTCTGCACATCCTCAACTGCATCACCTTGTTCTGCCCGTCCTGTGAGACACCGCACATCCTCACCTACATCGCCATCTTCCTCACCCACGGCAACTCCGCCATGAACCCCATCGTCTACGCCTTCAGGATCAAGAAGTTCCGGACAGCCTTCCTGCAGATCTGGAACCAGTACTTCTGCTGCAAGACCAACAAGAACGTCAGCACCGCCACGGCCGAGCTGGGCAACTGAAGCTGGTTGAGAGCAGAGAGGGGTCCCCCATGGCCAAGCCTGGTCCCTGCCGTCAGGGGAAGGGGTAGTGAGGACCTGGGAGGGCTGCATTCACCAGCCCTGTGTCCCCCCGCTGCCCAGGGGGTTATTTATTCACTGGTTTGATATCGTAGCCTGCACTGTTCCTCGCCTTTCTTTTTTGTTCTCTTTGTTTTTCAGGGTTGTTGTTCTTTTTTTAACGGTTGCCAAGTATTTAAGAGAAATTGTACAGACAAAGGCACAGTTTATCTTCATGCAAATAAAGTAAAAAAGATGATAAAAACCACCCAGGAGGTCCTCTGCCATTGATGGAGACCTCGGGCTCCCTGGAGCGCGGCACTGGGTGATGCTAGGGCTACCGCATGCTCTGGGCCCCGCATCCATGGGGCAAAAGGGTGCCCTGGGGGCAGTGAAGCTGCTGAGAACCAGGAGACCCCAGGACAAAGTGATTTCTGCAGCTCTGGAGCTGGGAGCTTTCAAGCCCTTTCTTTCCTATCCATAAGCAGGGACAGCTGAGGGAAGAGGTAGGAAAAGGCATCCCATGGCAATGCCAGCACCCACAGGGTGAAGTACCCACGAACCCCATAGAGCAAAGGGTCAGTCTCCAACTCTAAATGCTACCAGAGAGGCAGGTAGAGGGGAAAGAAAACCCTTGAGCATAACCCAGAGTACTCTGCAAGAAGAACCCTTTGGTGCCCATGGCCCCCAGTAGCACTCACAGCTCTGTGAGTAACCCCCTGTGTCCCCTCATGTGTCTTCTTTCTCCTTTGCTTTGGCTCTGAATCAGTTTTCCCTCTTTAATCCTGCCTATCTTCAGTGCAAGGCGGTAGCAAGCCTCTCCCAGCCCTGTTTGTCTCATCTCTCCCACCTTGCTCCCTACCACCCTCCCTATGCTGCCAAACTCCTTTGACCCCCACTTTGTGGGTTACAGTTCAGCCACCTCCATGGTCCATGGGAGCAGAGAGGAACCTGCACCCATGTGGGGGCAAGTAGGAGGCAACCACAGCCACAGGGCTGGTGTTGATGCTGCCACGGGGACACTTTCCCACCTCCATGTGCTGCCGCAGGTCCAGCCATGGGCAGGGTGCATTGAGGAGCTCTGTGGTCCCTATGGGTGCTGGCAGCCTCACTGCCGGTCTTCGCCCTGCAGCAGAATCTCTTCCAGGCTGAAGAGGTGGTGGGAAGAGTTAATTTGAGTTAATTTGAATTCTTCTCTTATCGGCATCCCTTGTTCCCCAGTCTCCCATTGGAAACACACTCCCTATGACCCTGCCCCTGCCCCAGGAGGGTTGCGCCCCTTGGACGTCACCAAGTCACTGCAGCAAGTCCCTGCAGGGGCTGGGAGGGGGTGCAGGGAGTAAAATGACCTTGAATGGGTGAGATTTATGGGTGGCCTGTTAGCCAGCTCCAGAGAGCGATGCTGTGCACGTACAGCATGGGCAACGGGGCTGCTGGGTGCCCCGGTGTCCACTTCTGCAGCCTGGGAGGGAGTTCCTTCATGCCTCTGAGAGGAAGAGGAGGGCAGCAAAGAAGAGAGGAGATCAGGGGCTCAGCCTCCCACATTTTGCAAAGACCTCAATATCCAGCCTCCTGTCCCCAGAGTACCCTGGGCAAAATGGGAGTGGGGCAGAAAAGCAATGGCAAGGACAGGAGCGAATGGGTCTCATCGTCGTAGAGGTGCCCTGAACACTCTCCCAGCCTCCTTGGGGTGAAGAACCCCAAATCCTCTATCAATAGTGTCTGAGGATGCTGCAACCCCAGGGAGGCCCCAGCGCCCAATGGCCCCTTGCACAGCAGTAGCGTGGCCCTGGATGAGGGCTGCTGTTTACCGCGCGCAGGTCTGATTCCCGCTGGCATTTCTGCAAGAGGCTGACTTCCTGGAACTGATGCCTCGCCTGATCCTTGCTAAGGTGCCCAGAGACCTGACAACTGGGATGCTCATAAATTAAAAGGCAAGTGAATGATTGCTTTCAGGAATAAACATCCAGTGGTTTTTTCCACTCCGTGCTCTCTAGACCTTACCCAGGGAGGGCTCACTAAAAGTGGATGCCGTTACCCACCCTGGTCCCCTTTGGGGTTACAAATGCAAGCCTTTGCCTCATAGAACTATATTAAGAATCTAGAAAGGACAGAGTGTGCAGCATGAGGCAGTCTTGGAGATGCTGCTTCTCCCCTGTGTTAGCAAACCCACATCTAACACAGCCTGCTCCCAGCCCCTGTCCTCCCAGGCTCCCACGTGCCAAGATGCCAGGGATATCAAGGGGGCCAGGACATCCTCATCAGTGTCCATGGCCGGGTGTTAGCATGCCGGCGAAAGACCTGCTCCCGTCCTGTTGGTGGGACCACAACCTCCATCCCCTCTGGTGGCACCATCGCTAACCCTAACCACCTCCATAAGCGAGCATCCAGCTTTCCCCTGACCCTTTACAGGGGGAAAATTAATCCAACAATGCCCTCTGATGGTGGAAACCACACCTGGTGCACACAGTGCTGAGCCCCTGGGAGCAGCAATATCCTCTTGGACTTCAGCTTGGGCACGGAGATGACAAAGATGAGGCCAAAGCAGAGGGGCTGTAGGAGGAACCATCTATTTCAGCCATAGGCACTGCCTGGCTCTGCTCACCACTGACACCAAGGCAGGGCTGAGCTCAGGCCTGAGGATGCCTGGGCTGGATTTGCACCCACATTTGCAGCACCAGAGCTTGCTGGGATCTGGCTGAGGGCAGGATCCATGTCTGGCTCCATGACTGAGCTGGTCATGGACCAGGGAGAGCTCCTCTGTCACCCAGCGAGGGAGGCTGTGCTGGAGCTGGAGGTGGACCGCTCACTGAGCGCTCAATAACGATGCGCTCAGTCAAGTTGATGGCTCTGTCTGGGCTCTCTGTGAACAAACAGCGTCTGACCCGAGCTGTCTCCAAGCTGTAAGTAACAGCTCATCCTTCTGCACACGAGCGAGCAGAAGCTAAACACGTCCATTCCTCCTCCTCTTCCTCCTCCATATAACACATCACCATGTCCTGCTCCCACCGTCTCACACCATGGGGATGGGATGCTGGTGGCAGCACATGGCTGGATCATTGAATCGCTGGTGTGGGTAAAGAAATGGTGCTTGATGAAGAGACTTCATCATGACACAGTTTTGATGTTGCTATTTTTTTCCCCCTCCAGCCAGAATCATTCCCCAGCTCCAGAAGGAAACTTTTCCCCATCAAAGCCCCTCTTCCTTGGTAGGTTGCTTCTGGTTTAGAACTAGATGATCTAACCATTCTATGATTCGGATGTGTTTTATAAAGCTGGTCCTTTCTTTCCAAGCTCAAAACCCGTCTCCTCCACCAGTGGGATGCTATATGAGCCCATAGCATCCCTAGCAGCATTTTTCCCTCTACTTCCCCCATCCAAGCCAACCCCACAACAAGTAGGACAGAGCAGTCTGGGTCTTCTTATTAGGACCCAAATCCCTCAGATGGGCTTGTTTTATTGTCACAGCTGAGGACACACTGAGAGAGGACCACGCCATGGCAGGTCCACGCCAGTGCAGGATCCCCCAGAGCACAGCCAGGGATGGGGCAGGCCAGCAGAGGCCATGGCCAGGAGCATCACCATGCACCACGCTACCGCAGAGCAGCTCCAGCATCCACCTGGGGTAAAGGAACAGGATCCGAGTCCTGTGAAGGCACCGCTGCCAAGAGACCAGTGGTCAGGGGTGAGATGGGAAACCACATCCCAGACATGGCTCTAACACAAGACAAGCCCAGCCCAGCTCTTCCCTTTAACTCGGCTTTTCCACGCCGCAGCCCCACTTCATACCTGTCCCCAGCCCCTGTACCTGTCCTCATACGAACCCACCCCGTGGTGCCCCAGCTCTCTGAGCCCTGCCTGCTATTGAGGGCTCTGTCTGCCGTGCTGCCCATGCACACCAGTCTCCACATGCATCTTCATCCTCCTGGCCACATTTACAGACCACCTTTCAAAGGAGCAAGTTTCACCCAGGCTCTGCTGCATCCCACCCCAGCAATGCATCTGCAGCAATGCGATGGAGCTGGAGGCTCCATTAACTGGTGACAAGGGCTAATCCAGGACACTCAACCCCTCTCCATCCCCACTGAAGGGATTCACCCTCCCTCCATCCCACAGCCCCAACCCAGACCTACCTTGCTCTTCATCTTGCCCTCCAATCTGTCCTCACTGGGGCACTGCAGGAGAGCACAGGAGATATAAACTCCATGAATTCTCTTTGTTTCACTCTTCTTTTGACATCCAAAAGTGAGCCAGGGCACTACCAACCTACGCATGTGCACACCAACATGCACTTCTGCACACTTGCTCTGAGCAGTCACACGCATCACTATCATTGCCTGCTCCTGGCCAGTTTGTCCCCAGGATCCCAACCTGGGTGTCCCCAGCACAGTGCCAAGCTCATCCTCCTGGCCAACCTCACCATGCTGCCTGCATGGCTGCACTGACAGACTGCAGCCCTTCCTGCCTGGCAAGTAGGGCAGAGCATGTCTTAGGGCAAGCACGTGCTGGGAAGCCACAGGAGGAGAAATAATAACGATGACATGTGCTTAAGGACACACCACCACATCAAGAGCGTGTGTAGAGGGGTGGGCATGCATCCTCCTGCATGGTGAGCACACAGAGAAGGCGTCTGCTGGGAGCAAGGCAGGGCACCTCCATGCAAGGACTGGGCTGGGAACTCTGCTGAGGCAGGGAAATGTGAGCTGGAAAGTCTGGGCAGGATCCCGAGGCATAAATCAGAACAACCCAGGTGCCAAGTGCAGGGGGTTTAGCACAGTCCCCGCATGCATGGCTTGTGGATGGCTTGGGACACAAGTGCTGATGGACACAGTGAGGAGCACGCGACGGTCCCAGCCTCCACCAGCACTTCTGGTCCTTTGGCTCTGTAGTTTCTGGTTTCTTCCCCAGCTTTTGGCCGTGCATGGGGGAAGGTGATTTCAAGATGCTTCAAGCCCATAAACCCAAGAAGTCCAAAGCTCCACCTCTACAGGGCTGCCCAGTGCTCTTAGGCTCCTCCATCACCAGGATCAACACAAAACAGGGACAAACCACAGCAATGTGAAAGCCAGAAGAGGAAAAGGCAGGAGGGGAGAATTGCTCCTCCATCTGCTCAGCCAATCTTACTTTTCACATCCAGTTTGCAGTCTACTGAGGCTTCCCCCAGGGCATTTATGGCTTTGCAGGTGTAGATGCCCCCATCGAAGGGACTGGGCTTGCGGATCTCCAGGGAGCAGACGCCCTGCTCGATCATCGCTATGTATTTGGGGTCTTCCCGTATCTCCATCTGATTTTTCATCCAGATGATTTTGGGCTGAAAGCAGCAGAATTTGTTTCTTTAAAGTGGGGAGAGAAAAGAGAAATCTGGCCCCAAAATGCAGCCACCTCCCTTTGCCTCAGCCCCACCTGAAGCTGGTGGCCATGGTGGGATTCATAGTCAGAAGTAGTTTGAAGAGCTAAATATCCCATTCTTGCTCCCTAAAAACTGCCCCACACTTCTTCCCCCAGTGCAGAAGGAAACAGGACTTGTCTTGAATCAAGATCAGTCTCCCATCTCTACACAGAAACACCCCACATTCGCTTGTTTGACTTAGAGGGCAGCCGCAGCCCCCTAACTTCATCCAACCCCAACCCAACATGACCAACTGTCTCCCAAATCCCCCATCCACCCTTCAAAACCCCCATTGGTGGCTGCCCACCTGCAGAGGTGATGCTGCCCATGGTGGAGCCACTGACCTGGGGGAAGCCCCGGACACAGCAGATGAGATGTGTGTTGTAGCCCCGGGTGGTGGTTCGGTCTGTCAGGGGCTGGGTGAACTTCGGAGGCTCCATCATGTCCCGTTGGGGGATCTTCTCTGACTGGTAAGCAGTTTCTAAGGAAGTAATTCATCCTAGGTTGAGCAGAGCTCCTGGGCTGACCACATGGGACATGGCCACAGGGATTCAGACCAAGGTACGCCAAAATGCTTCTGCTCCTTCACATAAGGGTTGGAACTGGATGACCCTTAATGTCCCTTCCACCCCAAACCATTCTATGATGCCACGATAATAAACCAAACAGCATCTAGCTTGACCTGGGGATGCAGCCTTCAATTCAGACCAACCACGTCTATAAACTCCTTCTCATCCAACCACACCATGTTAGTGACCAATCCCTGCAGGGGACAGGGGAGATGCCAGTCTGCAAACCAACACCACGATGCATGCTGTGTGCAGGGTGTCAGATCCAGGCCAGGCACCGCTCTGGATCTCCTACTCCATGCCCAGAATTCAGTGTATAGGAGATAGAGTGACAGAGACCCCACCTCACTGTGTGCTCTACCAGGGACCAGGATGGAAATGGATGGAGGGAGGGCAGGGCTTAGGGATGCTGGTTTGGACCCCTCAGCTGGACCACTGCAGGGGTCTCTTCCTCTGCTGGTCCTGAGCTGCTGGGCCAAAGCCAGCGTTCTTCCTCACCCCTCCTGCTCCAATCTCACCCTAGGGATGTCCTTGATCCCTCCTACAGACCGACCATGGCACAAGCCTTCTCCAGGCAGAAAGGAGGTATAGAAGGAGGGCAGGGGATGCCCAGACTCACCCCTTCCACTCTCATCCTGAGGTCAAACACCAGGAAGCCCCCCCAGCCCCAGGCAGGGACAGGACCCTTCTTGCCCACCACCACCTCCAAGCCCTTAGGCACAGCATTGTCCCTACTTGTCTTCTTGATGTCGGCCACCGCGGTGGTGACGGCCGCCTTCTCGCTCAGCCCGCAGGCGTTCTCGGCGAACACGCGGAAGCTGTAGGTGTTGCCGATGATGAGGTCGGAGATGGTGCAGCTCGTGCGGGTGCAGCGCTCCAGCACCGTGAACCACTTCTGGGGGGGCGAAAGAGGAGCGCTGAGGAAAGGCAGGCTGGCCAAGGGATGGGGAAGGCATTGGGGGGAGGCAGGGGTGCGCAGCCATCAGAGCATCCCGAGTGCACAGACTCACCCCGCTCTTCTTGTCCGATTTCTGCACTATGTAGCCCTTGATCTCCGAGTTCCCGTTGTCCACTGGTGGGGACCACTCCAAGGCCACGTTAAAGCCCCACACATCCACCAGCTTGAGGTTCTGGGGGGGCCCTGGCAGCTCTGCAAGCACAAACCATCATAGGGTGGCATCCTAATTTGCACCCCCCACATTCTGTGCCTTGGTCATCCCTTACGCATCACTTTTAATCTCTTCTCACCCAGCTGCAGCCGAATGAGGAATGAGAAGCTGCAACGGACATGAGCTGGCAGAAATCCTGCACCCCCAACCAGAGGAGTTCACCTCCATGACTACCTTCCAGTATCTCAATGGGGACTACAAGGATGCTGGAGAGGGGCTCTTCATCAGGGACTGTAGCGATAGGACAAGGGATGATGGGTTCAGACTGAAACAGGGGAAGTTCAGGTTGGATCTAAGGCAGGGGCTCTTCCCTGTGAGGGTGCTGAGGCGCACGCACAGGGTGTGCCCAGAGAAGCTGTGGCTGCCCCATCCCTGGCAGTGCTCAAGGCCAGGTTGGACACAGGGGCTTGGAGCAAGCTGCTCCAGTGGAAGGGGTCCCTGCCCGCGGCAGGAGGGTTGGAATTGCATGATCTTAGGGCCCTTTCCAACCCAACCCATTCTGAGTCTATGATCCTGGAGAAGATTGCACTGGAGGAAGGACCCCAAAGTCCCTTCCCTTCTTGCTGGCCCTGTCTTATCCCCCCAGAACAAGAACTATTCCTTAACGAAGGGGCAAAACCGAGCCCCTGCAGGGTCCCATCCCCAGCCTCACCAATCACTCGGATGTCCAGGATGGCTTTGTCCTCCGCTCCGTTTATCCGCACGGTGAGCTCGTACTTGCCCGAGTCCCCGCGCTGCGCCTCGCGGATGTAGAAGATGGTGTCCTTCTGTGTGTTGCGTATGGCGATGCGGCTGGCGTCCAGGGGCTGCCCGCCCTTGGTCCAGATCACCTCGGGCTGCGGCTTTCCCTGGAGCAACCCGCACAGGCTGGTTAGGAGCCACTCGAGCACAGCGGGTCCTGCTGGGAAGGATGGGTGGGCAGAGCCACCCCGCTTTGTCCAGGCAGCAGTGGCCTGGGTTTCGCCTCTCCCAGCCAGCAGTCCCCAGGGAAGAAACCACAGCCAAGCCCTGCCAGCCCCACTGATGGAATCCATCAAAGGCTCCAGAGAGGATGCTTGGAATGTGAAGGTCTCCCAAAGTCCTCACAGAGCAAGTCCAGCTTTACTTGCCCGGGGCATGGCAGGCAGAGCTGTGCTCCTGTTCCTCAGGCACTAAGCCCAAGTTCAGCTCAATTCTACCCCAGGCAATTCAAGCCCAGCAGGAGGGGCTTGAACTCAGCAGCCAGGGACAACTCATGCCTGGAGCATGGCCAGCGCAGGCTCCCAAGAGGGCACGGACATAGCCTTCACCTGAAGGGCACCTTTCCGCCTCACTTCCCCCTGCTTGGCCAGCACGTTTCAGCAGGAGAAAAACAGGAGCCAGGCAGGAATGGGACAAAAGTTCCCATCGCATCTCCCACCCTTGGCCAGTAAGGCACGGGCACCAGGACAAGCCAGCCCACAGCCAGCCTCAGGCATGTCACAGTGGCTATCAAAGTCACTGCAGAAGCTAGCCTGCAGTGGAAAAGCCTGGGGGATTAAATCCCAAACTGTCCCCCTACCTGGAAAGGGATCATCATGTTCACAGCATCCCCAACATGCCGGACGTAGGTCTCCCGCAGGTGACGGGGCATGCGGATCTTCGGGAGCTCTGCGGACAGCAAAGTCAGGTTGTGGGACCAAGGAAATCCCAGCCTCCACGCGGCTGACCCACCCCACACATCCCCCTGCTTGGCCAGCAAGGATTCCCACCCAGAAGCACAGACCCCTCTGCCTTCTCTTCTCCTGGACAGTGCCTGCTTCCCTGCAGGGCCGTGCCAGCCTGCACCTCAGAATGACAACCATCCCTGAGGTACCAAGCCACCAACCCAATGGACCATTCACCTCCTTCACTATAGCCATGCCATGGAGACCAACATGGGCTCCACCAGAGGAGCCCCAGCAGAGCCTGCAGGCAGCGAGGCAGAGGACAGCATCTCCCAGCTAGGGACCATTTCTCCCTCAGCTCAGAAAGCACTTTCCAGAGGCTGAGAACCCAGCTTCCAGCGAGGACACGGCTTTCCCAGGCCTCCACCTTCACTCAAGGCCATGGAGAGACCAAGGTGGTGCGTGGTTATCCACAGCAAAGCTGTGAAAGCCCCAGGCTTAAAGCGCAGGCCAACGTCCCCAAGGGAACATAACAAAGAGAGCAAAAATCCCACTGGAGAATGCTGATGGAGCGTGCGTCTCCTTCCCAGGGTGAAAATAGCAGCCGTGTAACCCTACCGGCTCAGCGCCACCGGGTGATCCAACGGAGAGGCATCGGCTTTACGTGAGCCCCCCGTAAAAGAGCTGTGTGTCTGTGCCTGGATTAACGTGCTGGAGCTCAGCTCTGGGGAGGGGGCACGGCCAGAATTAAACCAGGGCTGAGCCGTGGCTCAACAGCTGTGGAGCGGCGGCGGTGGGCTGGGGAGATGCCCAGCGGTCCCAGATGGCCCCGCCGACAGCTGAGCCGGTCCCTCCTCTGCTCACGCTGCTCTTCGCTGCAGGGATCCGTGCACTGATGCTGCCACTTGGGCTCATCCGTCTCAGCGGGGCCGAGAAACCCAGCCTCGAGTGGAGGAATGCTAATTCATGGGGGTTTGCTCCGGCCGGCTTGGCTGGAGGGGGCTGCCCGAGGTGATGGGAAGCCACCATTCCTGCCCCAGCAACCTGAAGAACACGACTCCCGCAAGGAACCTTCGTCTGCCTCACTCCACTTCCCAAACCCACTCTTCCCACCTGGTTTGAAACTCTCTGCTGTCTGGAATCACTGCTACTTCAAATCCCTCGCGATGCTATAAATGAACCAGGGAGAGGTGCAGTGTGAAGACCAGAAGGTAACGGATGGGACACAGAGGAGAAGATTCATGCACCCAACACACCAGGGTGGACACAGGGAGGCAGAGAGACATTGAGGGCTGTTTTGTTCCTCAGCAAAGCCAGGCAGTGAGCACAGGCCTGCGCTGCAAGTGAAATGCAAGAGTAGAGCATGCTGCTTGCTGCTGAGGAGTATGAACAGGCAAAAAGCAAAGAGAGAAGAAAAGACCCCACTAGCATGGAGCAAGCTGGGGGGGGGGGTCCTTTGGGTTTTACACCTCTCAGCTGGTGCATGTGGTTGGGACTGCAGCACAGGACTAGCAGTGGGAACGTGAGCTGTGTATCTGGCATCTCAGGACAGTCCCCCGTGCCTCAGTTTCCCCAAGCTTCAGGGTATGGTGGGATGCCTGTGAGATCTGGAGGTGAACACAGCAGCAGATACCAACCACTAACCCGTGTTCACCTCCTCCTGCAGGCTGAAAGGACGAACCCTTCCCAGATGCTGGTAATCATCTCCAGGCTTTTTCCTAGGAAAAGCTGATGTTCCTGGAATGACTTTTGTTATTGTTATCCCCGCTTTTAAGCATCTGAAAACTCTTTGACTGGTAGGAAAACTTGTGCATTAATAATTCCTTGTAAGGGGAAAAGAACTGCGCTTGCTGTTTGAGAAGTGAAAACCAGCCCTGAAACCATGGCTCAGCACATCGGAAGCACCCCGGGAGGAATGCGAGTCTTGCCGAGCATGGGAGCAGGTCACTAGCGAGTTCAGCATGATTCAAGTTCCCATGCTCCAGACTACCAGCTCCTGACTTTCCTTCGCTAAACAAAGCTGCCCGATGTGTGCGTGATGGCACACTGGGGATGTAAACACGGCCAAGGAGAGATGTGCTTCCCATTGGAAGATGTGGCTCGGCTCTTTGAGCCCTTCATCCCCAAAGCTTTTGCCATCTGCACGATCGATGTCTCGAGGTCAGGAAGCTTCTCCATCCCATCCCAAGGGAACTGGACACAGCTATTGAGGAGAGCACCTTGGTCAAAGGTTGGGTTGCAACCTGTGAAAGGGCAGAGGCTGCTCAGGCTGCAGGGATGGACCAAGTACGGGTTCATCTCTGTGGCCCCCAACACAGGAGGATATGGAGAGGAGGCCATGGAGATGCTGCGAGGGCTGGAGCAGCTCTGCTCTGGAGCCAGGCTGAGAGAGCTGGGCTGGGGCAGCCTGGAGAAGAGAAGGCTCCTGAAGGGGAGACCTGAGAGCAGCTCCAGTGCCTGAAGGGGCTGCAGGGAACCTGGAGAGGGGCTTGGGACAAGGGCCTGTAGGGACAGGCCAAGGGGAATGGCTTGAACCTGCCCGAGGGGAGACTGAGATGAGCTCTTAGGCAGAAGCTGTTCCCTGTGAGGGTGCTGAGGCGCTGGCACAGGGTGCCCAGAGAAGCTGTGGCTGCCCCATCCCTGGCAGTGCTCAAGGCCAGGTTGGACACAGGGGCTTGGAGCAAGCTGCTCTATGGAAGGTGTCCCTGCCCGTGGCAGGGGTTGGAGCTGGATGAGCTTTGAGGTCCCTTTCTGTACTGCTGACAAAGCGCGCTGGAATTGCGCACGACGGGAGCAGTACTCACGGAGGATCTCTCTGATGAGAACTGGCTGCTCCAGAGTAGCTGGGACACTGGCACCGCAGGCGCTGACAGCCTTCACCCGTACATGGATCTTGTCACCGGAGCCGAGGTCCTGGACCGTGAACCGGGTGGAAAGAAAAGGCTCCTGGTTCACAGCTGTCCAGTCTGTACCTAGGATGAAGCCAGCAGAGCACTTCAGGCGTGCAATGACAGACAGACACACACCATTGACAGCAGGATCGAGCCACAGGGGTGAAACCTGGAGGAAAAGTGCCCGCTCCCTAAGGCTGAAGGATTCATCTTAGGGGGGATTTGGCCACCCCATCGTGCCGAGGAGCACAGGGTAGGAGATGCTGGCAGAAGCTCATCCTTCCAACGCACCAAACCTCTTAGGAGGTTTCTCAGGTAGAAAACAGACTGCCCCAGTCACCAAAGGACTGGGTGTCCTGGGCAGGCAACTAAAGCAACCCAGTGTGCCAGGCTGTGCTAAGCCATCATGTGCACCTTCAAACCAAGAGGGTTTCCTGTCAATGCCACCGGACCAGCCAAATCCCACCAGCACCTCTTTCCCTTCACCCAAACCAGCCCTCACTCAAATCTCACCATGTTTTAGCCAACCAGGGTCTTGCACCAGCATTCCTGAAGCCCCTGTGGTTACCATTGCATGACCGGAGCTCTCCTGTCACCAGCCAAGCCCAAAGCAAGCGAGGAGAACATCCAAACCTGTGACTTTTGGGTGGCGGCAGCCAGCATCCTCCAGGAATGGCTGCATCTCTCCTTGTCCCACACAAGGGCCTCCTCACACACCGCGTCCAGACATGGTTACCTCCCCAGTCCCCAGCCCATGGTGAAGGCCTCCCATAGCTAAGCAAGTATGGATCGTGCCTGCCACAAGCTAAACACCAAGGGTCACACATCAAGCTCCCCAAGGCTCATGGACCACTTTGGTCTCCCAGACCACTCCATCCTCATGCAGCACCCAGCCCACCACCCGCAGCCTCCCCTTGCAGACCCCCCTCAACCACACAGCTCCTTCCCTCTCAGCCCTAAGCCAGGCAGGGCTTCAAGAGAGTGCCCAAATCCCAAGTCGAATCCACCTCCTCCATTCCACAAATGAGCAATGCGAGCAGAGAACCACAGATAACTGCTGCCACCCACCAGCCCACCTCCATCCTCCTTCCAGGCATCTCCAGCACCAGCCCACTGGGGCAGGGCTTGCTTGCTGATGCACACCAGCCCCTCTTACACTCCCCAGGATCCTCTTGTCCCTCATCCTCCCACCTTATTCCCATTCCTTTTGCAATTCCTTCTGGGTAAACATGGGAGAAACCATCCCAACCGCAGGTCCCTGCAGAGTTATCAGAGACCATTCCCAGTGGGTGTGCTGGTCTCATCTCCACCCCCTAGTTGGGGATAGCAGGGACGTTAAACCTAGTCCAGCCCCCTGCTAAAGACACCAACACCATCTGAAGCCAATGGGAGTCCCATCTCCTCCATGGGGAAGAGGATCAAAAGACCATTAAAAATGAACCCATCTGGGCAAAGAAAGGGAACCGGTGCGCAGGGAGACGCTGCCAGGTGCTGCCCAGCTCCATCCCGCGCCTCCGCAATAACACAGCAGGAAAACCCAAGCCTACTTCCATCTTTGCGGATCTCCACCACGTATCCATCCAAGTGTGAGCGGCCCGTCTGCTCCGGGGCTTTCCAGGTCAGCGTTATGGAGTTTTCACTCACTTCTTCCACAGCCAAGGCCAAGGGGGAGCTGGGGGGAGCTGGAATAAACCCACAGTGGTGAGGACAGTGGCAAGTACCAGGGTTGGTGGAGGGCAGCCACCCAACTCCGTGCTGGTTTCCAGCCCCCATCCTCCTAACCCCCAGCCCTATCCCACTGCAAAAACAACCTTGATGACTTCACCCCTCCCATCCCTTCCCTCCAGCAGCCCCACACATCCCCTCCAAGCCCTGCGTTCCTCCCCTCAGCTCCAGTGCCCGGTCCCATCCTCACCTCCCTTTGATTTCTCAGGTTCAGGGGCTTGGGGTTCAGCTGCAGCACTTGGGGAGCCTTCTTCAGGGGCTGGAGCTGCTTCTGCTGTGGGGCCAGGAGCAGGCTCATCGGCAGGGGCTGTGGGCTGCTCCGCAGCAGGGGGATGCTCAGGGGCTGGGGGGTCCTCAGCAGCTGGGGCTGGTTCTTGCTTTGGGGCTGGTTCTTCCTTTGGGGCTGGTTCTTCCTTCGGGGCTGGTTCTTGCTTTGGGGCTGGTTCTTGCTTTGGGGCTGGTTCTTGCTTTGGGGCTGGGGCTGTGTCCTTCTTCGGAGCCGGGTCCGTGGCTGGGGGTGCAGTTTTCCCGGTCATCGCTGCGAAGCCTGGGGGCTGGAGAAGGGGATGTTTGGGGGTCTCTGCTCCGGGATCTCCGCTCTCTTTTGGGGTCCCTGCTCCAGACCAAGTCTCTCTTCCGGATCTGGGATCTCGGCACCGAAGCCGGGGTCTCTGCTCTGGAATGAGGCTCTCTGCTCCGGGACGGCTGTGCTGGGAGGGGGGAACCAGGTCACTGAGCCAGAACTGGGGGATTTTTATAGGCTTTGGCTGGCACTTGTCACCTCCCTGCAAACCAATCTGCCTGCGCAGGCGGGGACGCCAGGAATAGCCACCCGGGACCTGCACATTCAGCAGCACACCACTACCCCCTCCTATGGGGCTGCAGCACATGGTCCTGCCCCCCTCCTGCCATTCCACCCCCCCCGGGCTAGCACGGGACTGGACAGAGCCAGGTCACCTTTCTCTAGGGACATGGCTCCTGTCCCCAAGCACCTCTCTAACTAAGGTCTTCCCACCTCCCCATTGTCCCCCCCACTTAGTCCTCCCCCAGCTGCCCCATTGACCCTGCATCCCACTTGCCTTCCCCCACTCCAATCCTCCCTGTTAATCCTGCATTGACCCCCACAGTTTTCCTCCCCTGGTTGTTTTGGATACAGCGTTTGGCAGCAGGATGAAGCCGGGACACCGAGAGATGGTATCAGTGTCTCAGGGGGGGCATGTTTCCTCCAAAACTATGCAATAACCCAGATGTTCCTCGATTACTTCCACTGGTAAGTAGGAACATGACTAATAACGGCTCCTCCTTCCCCAAAATGCCTTAGGGATGCCTGAGAGAGGAGCTCCCTCAAGCAGGAGCTGCTAACATGGGGCTCTGGCTGGTTTTGCTGCCTGGGGGTCACAGATGGCTACTGGCAGTCCCTCCTGCTCCCCAGCACAGCTTGGAGGGGTCGAAGTTGCCAAGTGGGTCATGAACCAGAGCATTTTCTGGCACAGAGGAGCCAGCCCCGCGCCCCAGCACAGTGATGCAGGGCTGGGGACACCGTCCGGCTGTCCCCATCCAGCTGCCTTCAGCTCCCTGCTGGCCCTGGCACCAGAGAGAACGGCTGGATAAGCTCCAACCATCCCATCTTGGATGATCTTGGCACCTCCTTGACCCCTCAGCATCCCCACGGCCCACGTCTTGATGACTTTTTCCATTCAGCTCACAGGAGGCCATCTCCAGGCTCCCACAGCCATTGACTCCGCTCATCAGTTTTCCATGTGTCTTTCCCAAAGGCCATCAGAATGCCTACTCCAGCCAAAAACACTCCACAAAAAAAAGCAGGTTTCTTTTGATTTTGGGTGAAGAGAAACGATTTAAAGAGCTCTTAGAGACAAATATACACGAATCAACACCTAAACTCCAGACCACAGGGAAATGAGCACTCCGATCCCTCTCTGATTTACGTTTGGGAGTGTGTGGTTGGAACGCAAAAGGAAAACTCCAATGTAATTCTTCTGCTCAAAGTTCTCCATGTGAACAGAACTTGAGTTTTCCGGCCTGCTCGGTGACGTTTAGGGGCTGTTTCCTCTGTTGACTCACAAGATGACTCAGAGGTGAAGGGCAAATGAATCAACACGGTTTATCATCCACACTTATCTGGGCCACGTTACTGTACTATAGAGGCATCTCGTTTATTCACACGTTGCCAGCCAGAACGTCGGATGTTGAGCAAACTCGAGCATGGAAACACTATGAACCTGCTGGAGATGACAAAGGCATGGGGCAGGCTGCCCAAGTCCAAAGTCAAAGGGTTTCCCTGAGGGAACAGACTCAGGAGCCGAAGGTTTCGTTACCACTGCAATGGCTTCATCTATGGGTGCACGATGGGGAGGGAGAAACTGAGTCACTGCGCTATCAAGGATGGGAGTGGGGTTCTTGGTCCCCCACTTTGGGGTGAGGGAGATGAAATGAGGCCACATCAGAAACACAATGAGATGCTCACCAGTGTGATTCCTCCACCTTGGCCTGAAAGCAAAGAGCACTGCTCCTGCAGGCAACTGGGAGGGTCGAACATTGCAGTGTTGGTAAGAATAATATCAATGCAGTTTTGCCTGAAACTCCAAAGATTGAGGGATTTAGCTGAAATACAGCATATTCGTTTTGGTCCAGTGAGAAAAGATCTCTTCTCTATGGCAGCTGGTTCTTAGAATCATAAAATCATAGAATAGTTTGGGTTGGAAAGGACCTCAAGATCATCCAGTTCCAACCCCCTGCCATGGGCAGGGACACCTCACACTAAACCATCCCACACAAGGCTTCATCCAACCTGGCCCTGAACACTGCCAGGGATGGAGCACTCACAACCTCCCTGGGCAACCCATTCCAGTGCCTCACCACCCTAACAGGAAAGAATTTCCTCCTTAGATCCAATCTAAACTTTCCCTGTTTAAGTTTGAACCCGTTACCCCTTGTCCTGTCACTGCAGTCCCTAATGAAGAGTCCCTCCCCAGCATCCCTATAGGCCCCCTTCAGGTACTGGAAGCTGCTCTGAGGTCCCCACGCAGCTTCTCTTCTCCAGGCTGAACAGCCCCAACTTCCTCAGCCTGTCTTCATATGGGAGGTGCTCCAGTCCCTGAGCATCCTCATGGCCTCCTCTGGACTTGTTCCAGCAGTTCCATGTCCTTTTTATGCTGAGGACACCAGAACTGCACACAATGATCACAAGAGCAGAGTAGAGGGGCAGGATCACCTCCTTCGCCCTGCTGGTCACGCTCCTTTTGATGCAGCCCAGGATACGGTTGGCTTTCTGGGCTGCGAGCGCACACTGCAGCCGGCTCATGTTCATTTTCTCATCGACCAGCACCTCCAAGTCCTTCTCCGCAGGGCCGCTCTGAATCTCTTCTCTGCCAAACCTGTAGCTGTGCCATATGTGCCATGTTCTTCCTATAAATTGGTTGTGACCCTCAATTCCAGTTGACTACAGCATTGAAAAGTTGCTTGATTTATCTCTCAGGTAACATAGAGGTCTAAAGAACGACAGCATCTTTTCTTTCTTAAAGGATCAGGTCCTCCTCATGCCACCGTTATTCAAGGCCATATTCAAGGTCATCTTTCAGCTGGATATACTGACAGGACCCCATTGCAAAGAGCTCAATCTGCTGTGCCCCAAAAGGATCAGGTCTACCCACTCATCCAGCTTTGATACATAGGGAATCACAGCACCAGAGACCTGCCAGGTGGGACGAGGGAAAACCTCAGCTTCGCCTTTCCCCCTTATGACAGCAGACGCGTCCATGTGGGAAGGCAAAAGACACCTCCAACAAGTGGGCCAGACCCTAAAGGTTTCCAGAGATTAGGTCCATCCTCTAAACAAGGCTCCAGAATAAAACCATTCAAAGCCATCCAGCCAGAGAGACCAGGGACCATCCGCACCTCCCTATGGCCACATCCAGCCCTGCGAGTCCATGGCAGACACCACAAATGGCCAGGAAAATGCCCAAACTCCCTGGATTTCAGCAGAAAGAAGGCACCCAAAACCCTTTAGGGGCTGCCAGCCAAAGCAGTCCCCATGGCATCATCACACATCCCCCTCAGGGACTGTAGCAACAGGACAAACGGGAATGGGTTCAAGCTGAAACAGGGGAAGTTCAGGTTGGATCTAAGGCAGAAGCTGTTCCCTGTGAGGGTGCTGAGGCGCTGGCACAGGGTGCCCAGAGAAGCTGTGGCTGCCCCATCCCTGGCAGTGCTCAAGGCCAGGTTGGACACAGGGGCTTCGAACTTGAGTTGGAGCTGGACGATGTTGGGGTCCTTTCCAACCCAACCCCTTCGATGACTCTATGATATTGCTGCTGGTCACTGATGAAGCAGGAGCCAGCTCCTGTGTGGAGCCATCTCCTCCTTTCAGCTGCTCCCTCCTGCTCCAGCCCTTGCCTGTCCCCTGGCCAGGGGGGTTAGGTCGGAGCTGCAGGCAGGGGAGGTCGGATGGGGAGCACACGTCAGGGCTCCAGCAGCGCTCCCTGTGTCACCGCGGTATTCCCAGCGTGCTGAGTCAAGGCCGGGGCCGGCAGCAGCTGGGCTGGAACGTCAGAAGCTTTCCACTCAGTGCAGTGCACGCAAGCGGACGCTTACTTCACCCCAAAGCAATGGCTCCAGGCAGGGGCTGCTGGGGCCAAGCTGGGGCTCAACCCCTCTCCCACCTTGGCGCAGGGGGTTTAAGCAGTTATTGCTTTGGAATGTCCTTGTCTGGCCTAGGAAACACAGCCAGGCAATAAAAAGACATCAGTGAGAAGACAGCAGCTGTGGCTCCGAGGTCCTGATGGGCATCCTGGTGGATGCCAGGAAGGGGCTCTTCATCAGGGACTGTAGCGATAGGACAAGGGGTGATGGGTTCAAACTGAAACAGGGGAAGCTCAGGTTGGATCTAAGGCAGAAGCTGTTCCCTGTGAGGGTGCTGAGGCGCTGGCACAGGGTGCCCAGGGAAGCTGTGGCTGCCCCATCCCTGGCAGTGCTCAAGGCCAGGTTGGACACAGGGGCTTGGAGCAAGCTGCTCCAGTGGAAGGGGTCCCTGCCCGTGGCAGGGGCTGGAGCTGGAGGAGCTTTAAGGTCCCTTCCAACCCAAACCATTCCATGATTCCATCCCTTACTATGCACAGAAGTAGGGCTCACGGCGCCCAGCCACACACTCCAGTTATCCCTGCCGTGTGGCTGCACACCAGCTCACACCACCAGCACTCAGCATCACCATAGCTTGATTCATTGAGTCACTGATAACCTTTTTTTCACCAAAAGGGTTGCCCAGCACTGGAACCGGCTGCCCAGGGATGTGGTGGAGTCGCCATCCCCAAAGGCATTGAAAAGACATGTAAATGTGGCATTTAAGGGCATGGTTTAGTGGTGGATTTGGCAGCACCAGGTTTATGGTTGGACTCAGTCATTTTAAAGGTCCTTTCTAATCAAAATGATTCTCTGATTCTCTGATCACTCAGGTGAGCAATAGGTTCATCCACCACCGGTCCCCCAGCATCAGCTCATGGAGCAGCACCATGGGTGCCTAAACCTCCCACCTAGCTGCTGGGATCAGGAGCTGCAGGATGAGGGCAGGACACGGGGATACAAACACCCGGAACCAGTGGCCTCTTTGGGGTGTTATTCTGGAGCTGTGCTGGGATAATTCACCTCCAGGCTGGAAGGGAAGTGGAAGAACTATTGGGATGCCCCAGTTTTGCCCAGTGCCTCACTGGGAGCTGAGCCAGGGAAGTCAGTGCCCTGGAAACCCATCATGGAGTGGCACCACCCCCTGCTCCCAGTCAAAGAGGTCCCTCCATGGGGCCATCGCACATCGTGGCCATGGCACACGATGGAGCAGCACCCTTGGAACCAGCCTCTGAGCAGGGCAGGAGTGGTGACCTCCAGCAGCTGCACCCAGCACCAGCCAGGATGGGACGTGATGGGCCAGCAGCTCTCACACACCTTGGCACTGCATCAGCCCCCTCCTGTGTCCTCAGTGCCCAGCAGCGATGCCAAGCCCCGGGCATTGCTCTGCCTCCCATTTGCAGGACCTTACCTAGGACAGCAGGCACAGAGCCTGCACCAGCCCCGAGGTCCTCAGCTCGACTGGAGTCACGTCTCCCAAGGCTGGGGACAGCAGCTGGGGGTGCCAATAAGGCCTGGTCCTGCTCTGCAGCGGGGAATGGCTGAAGCAGCAGCTTGGGGTTTCCCTCCTGCACTAAAAGCCAAGCGCTCAGAAAGCCCCAGAGTGTCACAAGCCACGTTTGGGCATTCCATGCAGGACATGATACCCAGGGGATGCAGCCAGCACCTGGACACTGGGGAGCTGGGAGGCTCTGTGAGAGAAGGGCAAGGAAAGAGCACAGCCTCAGGCTCCACCAGCACCAGCACTGGATTTCTTATCATCTGCTGTCAGCAGTGAGCTCGGGTGGTTGCTTTCCACTGCACAAGGGCAACCATCACCCCTCAGAGCCTCACCATGCGCACGGGCCCAGGCGGTGCCAGCTGGTCCCCAGGATGGGGTCTAGCCCTGGTACGAGGACTTCAGAACACTGAAACCCCCATCAGGGTTCACAGAACTGGTGACCATTTACACCCCCAGGCACACCCTCCTGGTGCCGCTTGACTTCAGCATCCCCTTACCTCCATCAGGGACCGAAGGACCATTAAATGTCCTCAAAACCATTGCTCTGCTCCTCTCCAGCCCCTCCTGCAGGACCAGCGTTGATGCCGTTGTCTCCACTTCCCCTCCCAGCTCCTCCCTTACATTCTCACATCCACTCCCTCGCTCCTTTGTCTCCAATGCTTTCACCTGGCTCCTCCTCTCCCTCTGCTCTCCGCATCCCCTCTTCCTATCCGCAGCCTCCTCCCCACCTCCGGTGGGGTCCCAGCCGGACCCTGCCAAGCTCCACCGCCACAGCAGCCGCAGCCTCCTTGCCTCCAAGCATCGAAGCAGCCCGGGAGCAGCCCGATGTCCTGCAGCCAGCCCCCTCCAGCCCCGCTGCCTCTGGGACCAGCTGTGCTCCGGATGGGGCAGCCAGCCGGTATCCCAAGGACATTCCCAAGCCGTGGTAGCGGCTGGCAGCCCGCACCCTGCCGTGCCTGAGGGGGCTGAGGAGGGCTGGTCCTTTCCAGGATGCTCCGAAGCAGATGGGATCTGCTTCCTTGATGGGACACCATATCCCGGACCCATCCCGCTTCCCTTTCTAACCCAAGTGCCTTTGTCTGGGAGCCTCCCTACTGTGTCCCTGAGAGATCTGGCTGGACTGGAGGGGCTATGAGAGGGGCTGGGCCACCCCCAGATCCCAGTGAGTCCCTCCAGGTCCCAGGGAGCCGGGAAGACAAAGCAGCTCGGGGTTGCACCCTTTCTCTACCGCCACCAGGGAGCATCGTGGGGACATTCCATCAGCCTGTCCCTGGCTCCGGCTGAAATCCTCCAGATCCTGTGCCAAGCTTTGGGAAGATGCTGTTCCCTCCGCCACTGGTCCTTAGGTCCCTGGTGTACCCAGAGCCAGATGTGGCCCAGATGTGCTTAGGATGCCTGCTGCTGTGGTCAGGACACCTGGGGGCTGCTCCCTGCCCTGCCCCACCTCTACTGTCCCCACTGAGCGCAGTGACAGCCCTGTGTCTTCCCTGGAGGAAGCATCACTCCAGAGCACTTCCAGAGCAGCTGAACCAGCACATGGGCTTCCGAGAACAAATGGGGTTTGATCTCTTGACCAAATGACAGGCAAGGAAACCGCTGTGGAAGAGGATGTTCCATCCTCATCCTCCTGGTCCACGTGGATCAGTCTCTTCCCCAAGGAACAAGGGATGGGACAAGAGGAACCGGCCTCAAGCTGCACCAGGGCAGGTTTAGATGGAGCTGAGGAACAATTCCTGCCCCAGAGGGTGCTCAGGCATTGGAACAGGCTGCCCAGGGCAGGGCTGCAGGCACCGGCCCTGCAAGGGTTCACACTCCATCAGTGCCATGGGTTAGGGGTGGCCTTGGCAGCGCTGGGAGCGGTTGGCCCGGATGAGCTGAAAGGGCTTTTCCAGCCTGGCTGATTCCATGATTCTAAGGCAGGAGGGGCACTCCTGCAGGGAAGGCCACCGCCGCCAGCCTGCCATGACCAAGGGCCAGCAGTGGCCAGAGCTGAAGCTGGTGGTGGCTTTTGCCATGAGCGCATGTGATGGGCTCATTCCCACCTCCTTGGGGTGAGGAGGTGGCAGGATCTGGGGTCAGGGGTGGAAGACAAGGCAGGGGGGGATCCCAAGTGACCCTTAGGGGACAGGAGCCCTTCCCTGGCAAAGAGCAAGCTGGATCGCGGGACCTGCTCCACGCTGGAGAGCGAGCCCCCCCTTCCCATAGGCTGGAGATGCCCCGGGATCCCACCGGGAGATGGTGGCCAGAGGCATCATTCTTACCCGGCGCCTGTAAAGCCCTTGGGGATCTCAGGGGCTGCTCGAGCACTGCAGGAATGCCCCGGGACGTGCAGGGCACCCAGCCCTGGCTGCCACCGAAGGCGAGAAGCTGCTTGAATTTAACACCCCCGGCGCGGTAGCCACGGCCAGGCCGGGCACCAGCACCCGGGGTTTGCTGTCCCTGGCAGGGTGACCTGAGGCTCTCCTCTCCCTGCAAGCCAGGCCAGGACCCGCATCCCACCCCATTGCTGCTGGAGAGAGCACCCCCTCAGTGCTCCCTTCCTGCTGCTCGTGGCCCGTGGTCGCCTTTCTCTTGCAGGACACGGGAGAAGCCGAAGTCCTCCTGGGGTCATGATGTCCTTTTGCAAGCAGGAGGGAAGGGGACGAAGGGAGCAGCCAGGCAGTGGTTATCTGATCCCGGCAGCTCCGGTGTAAACTTAGCTTGGCCTTTCGGAAAGTACTTGCTGTGGCAAAACACGCAATAAATCATTGTTCTGAGTGCCAGCGATGCCTGGAGATTAGCAAATCCTACCGAGCTCAGAGCCTGGGGGGGTCATGGTTTGCAGTGTAATTTGGGGGGGGGGGGGGGTTGGCTTTTGCCACCCTGGTACCCCCCAGCTCCTGAGCACTACACTGAGCTCTAAATGCTTCTTGCTCTTCGGAGGAGATGGGGCTAGCACTAGGGTCATCACTGTGGGCATGGGACCCCCACATTCATGTGGGCGCCCACCCCATGCTCCCGAGTTCCCTGCCCTCTCCAGCTTGGAAAATCCCCACTTCCCTCCTAGGTTAACTCCCCATTGGCTGCCTCAGCCCTTTCCATCCTCATCCCGTGCTCCGCATGGACAAGGCACCATCACCCCCAGCACCGTCACCCCGGTGTGCCCAGTACCCCTGGCATCTCCCTGAACCAGGATGCTTTGCCAAAGCCACCCAGGAGGTTGGACCCTGGTGCCTCCGCACGTGCCATGAGTTTTCCAAGCTCAGCTGAGGGATAATTCTGCACCGGGGCCAACAAGGAGGGAGAAGCCCTTGGAATTGAGCAGGAAAAGGGGCAGCAAGTACCTGAGGCCCAAACCCAGGCACATCCTTGTGGAAAACCAGCCGTAGCCTTTGCGTGCTGCAGGAGATTGACCCCTGAAACACATCCCCAAGGCTGGAATGGCCCCGAGCTCGCACTCGAACCCAGGACAAGTCACTGCTCAGTGCAGGAGGGACTGGGGAAGGTCCCATCCTACACCTGAAGCTGGGCTCTGTGCCTCGACCCTTTCTATCTATGGATTCCTGCTTGCAAACAGCGATGCCAGCCCGGCCCGAGCCTGTAAACCGAGATGTCTTTGCACCTCCTGACCATTAAAGAGCCTCAGGAAGGAGCAGCTTCCCTGCACTGGATGTGCAAGGGGGCTGCAGCTCAGCACCAACCCTCTCTGCCCACCCAGTGCTGCCCAAGCCCCTCTGGGAACACCACCTCCAAAGGTGAACGAAATACTTGGGATTAAAGCCATTGGGTGCAAGGAAAAGTGGGCGCATGAGCTGTGTTTTCTAATCCCCAGGCGTTGTGCAGCCCCCATGCAAGACATGGTCCCTAAAGCCTTCTTTGATGCAGGAATGCCCTATCTTGGAGGTCTGCGGCTTTGACTCAGGGCTCTCTGCACCCCAGCAACTGCAGCACAAGGGGCTCTGGGGAATGGGGATGCACCGTGCTAAGAAGCCATGATATCAGTGTTCCACAAGGGTTGACTTCTCTCCTCCTTGCCCAGTCTGACACCAGAGAGTCGCAGCTGGCTCTCAGCCCCCCCTGCCCTGACAGGTCCCCCTACACCCACAAAGCATCCTGAGGAAGAGGAGCAGGCAGAGGCCACCCCGTTTAGGGGAGCTGGGGGTGATCGGCAAGCACCAAACAGGGCAGTGAATGAAGCATCAGTGGCAGGAAGCGTGCAAACACGAATGAACTGAACCTGCACATCCTCAGCCCAAGAGCAAACCTCCCAGGGGCCAGATAAGCAGAGAGGAAGGTGCCTCTGGAGCAAGGTCCCCTCTCCCACAAGGGCTCCTGGAGATGGTTCTTTGCTCTAATGCTGCCATCCAGTGGGAGAAACTCCCTGGCTGGGAAAGGCTGGAAACGATGACATCGGGGTCCCCAGCCTCGGGACCTCCCTGCCAGGGACGCTGCAGCCAAACCTGAGCTTCCATCTCCAAGTCCCAATCCCAGCCTGGCTGTGATGGGCATAATAAAACCCACCCACATGCCATGTGGTTGAGCTTCTCCAGCATCCTGATGCCCCCCCTAAAACACAGCACGCAGCGAGGGGATGGGGAAGGGGTGAGGATGCCCCGGGATGAGGCAAGGGGCAGCAAGCTGAGCCTCAAGAGGAGGAGGAGGCTGAGGAGCTGCAGCGCAAGCAGTGAGGCCGCTCCCGTCCCATGGGATGCTTACAACGGTGTCCTCCAACAGCGGCGTGTTGGGAGGCTGAATGGGTTCCAGCCGGATCCCAGCGGGTTTTCATCAGCTCCGGGGCTGAAAATCCAACACAAAACTCCCTGGAGCTGGGTTAGGGAAGTGAAACAACTTTGGCACTGGGGACCGCGCAGCGCAGGGGCAGCGGCGATCCCACAATGTGCCCGTTTGTTGTCCCGGTGGGCGGCCGCCTTCCCGCAGAAAGGAGCTTTCAGTGGGAATGCTCAAGGTTTGCTGGCTTGGGCCAGGGGCACAAAGGGGCAGTGTTCCCCCGGGAGCGGGGGGGCTTCGGAGCTGGGAACAGGGCGCACAGAAGCCGCCGGAGCGGAGTCAAGGCGTTATCGAGGAGGGATCACAGGCAGGGACTTGCCTTTAAGAGGGAAAGCAGGGAAGATTTGTGTGTGGGGGGAACAAAATCAAGGAATGCGGGGATTTCTCTGCGCTGAGGGCAGCAGCCGCGTCCCCGAAGTGGCTCCGGTTTCCAGGAAAGACGGGATTTTCCTCCAAAATGCAGAGGGAAAACCCCAAACTTTTGATCTCCGCTTTGTGCCAAGAGGAAATTTCTCCCGAGAGCAAGCCCTCAGCGCAAACAAGCCCGCTGCCCTCTCCTGCGGGAAGCACGAGTGCTCCTCCACCCATTCAAGATCAGCCAGAACCTATCCCGGACCAGCAGCTCCCTGCTAACCCCAGCGAGGCTGCAGCATCCCGGCCGGGGTAGGTTTCGAAAGCATCCACCCCCTCTGTGAGCTGGCAAATCCCTCCCTGAGCTCCAGCCCACGCTCGGGGAAGGGAAGAGCAGGAAAGGGGCTGGGAGCTGTTGTAAAGGAAGAATGGAGGGTGTTTAGTGGAGGAAACCTGGTCTACACCTGCAAACAGCCCCACTCTGGCACTAAGGCTGAGGACTGCGCCCAGCTCATCGCACCTAAGGGCCTCATAACCAATAGCTCTGTGCTTCGTTACCGCATAAGGCAGCAGAGCAGATATGAGGGGTGTGGGATGGGGAAAGGAGATCACTGGTTTTCAAGAGGCTTCCCTCGTTGGTGGGTCTGGAGCAGTAAAACCACCCAGCGAGGCCGGGCACGTCCACAGGCACCCGGCTGCATGCCCAGGCCAGGGCGACCACTGTGTTGCAGCACTAAGGAGCTGCTGTCCCTGTAACAATGTCAGATGGCAACTGGCCTCCAGCCCCGGAGCTGGCACCTCTGAGTCGCTCTGATCTGGGGAATAAATCTCTGTCTGATGAAGAAATGCCAGCACAACCCAGCCAACATTCCCAAGTGGAGTCAGGACAAGCTCCCAGGCCATGGAAGTGAGAGCATCAGGCTGACTCCCCATCACATTGCACTGTGAGAGACCCCAAACCTCCACGGGATCGTTCACCCCAGCAGCACTGGGCACCATCCCTGGCACCAGCGGGTTCCCAGTGGGAGAAGGGCTTGGAGTAGGTAGGGAGGCCAGAGCAGGGCTCAGGCAGGGCTGCTGGATGTTTGGGACCACTTGTCCCCCCTGGTGCAGGGTGAAGCCACCCCTCATCTGCAGGGTCCCTTACTCTGCCTCCCTCCCTGTGCCCAGCCGTGCCCCACATCCTTCCCCAGGCTCCCCAGCGGGATGCTCTGCCGCGTTGCAGGGATGCTCATCTCCCTCACTCCCGGTGTCCTCCGTATCCAGGTCCCTCCGGGATCCCCCTGCCCGGTGTTCCTGGCTCCCCCGTGCCCGGTGCTCCCAATATCCCCATTCCCAGTTCTCTCGGATGCCCCATGCCCGCTTCCTCCTGGCATCCTCGTACCCAGCGGCGCTCCCAGCTCCCCCATTCCCGGTGCCCCCGGGGCCGCCATGACCGGGGGCTCTCGATGCCCGGCGCTCCCGGAACCCCACCAGAGCCTTGGGCGGGCTCCCGGTACCCGGCCGGTGCCAGGTGCTGCCCCCGCTCCTCCTCTCCTCTCCGCCCCGTCCCGTCCCTCCTCCCCCGGGAAAGCGAAAGCGCGGCGGGCGGAAGCCGAGCCCTCCCCGCCGGGCCGCGCTGCTCCGCACCGGGGCCGCACCGGGGCCACACCGGGGCCGCACCGGGGCCGCGCCGGCGCCGCTCTGCGCCGCGGCCGCCATGGCTTCCATCGGCAACTTCTTCCGACGGAGCCTGCGGCGCTCCGGCCGCAGAGGTGAGGGTCGGGAGGGGACGCCGGGGACCGCAGCCGGGCTCCGGGCTGTGGCGGTGCCGGTACCGGTGCCGGTGCTGGTACCGGTGTTCGTGTCGGTGCCGGGGCCGCGGCTGATGGAGCCCGGCTGCCGGTGGAGCAGGGACTTTCCCGGGCAGGGCAGCGCGGCCACGTCGGGTGCGACCGACGGTACCCGGAGACCGGCATCGGCTCGGTCCTGCCCGTGCACGCGTAGCTCGGGCCGCCCGCCCCGCGGCTTTACCGCATCTGCGGGGCTTGCTCCATCCGCAGGGGCTTAGCCCAGTGCCCCCCATAGCCCAGGAGGTGCCCCCATCCCCTGGGAGCCCCCAGGTGGGGTTCCCCGCTCCCAGAGCCAGCCCCACCGGTTCCCTATTACCACATCCCCCAGAGCTTGCCCAGCCAGGACGTGCCGGGGACAGAGGGCATCCGCGGGCACAGGGCGCCCCACGACGGGTCAGTGCTGCGGGGCTTTCAGAGGACAGCACAGGAATCGGCCCTTTGGGATTTGGGAGCTTTACCGAGCTACCGGATGGGACAACCTGAGGGTTGGGGCGCTCCCTGCGGTTCCCCCCTTTCGGCTCTGTTCTGTGCTGCCTGCCTCCCGCTCTGGGTGCCAGAGAGGCTTTCCCGAGCTCAACAGAAAAGGGTTGATAAGGAAAAGCCATTTCCTCGCTGCTGGGGCAGGGTGGGTGCTGCAAGCACGGGCAGCAGAGTCCGTGCCCCCCCCACACCATCGGGCCGGGCCGGGTTTGCCGCATCGGAGCGCAGCCCTCGCTAAGCACCCGCGGCTCTGGCTGAGGAAGCTGCTTATGCAGCAGGATGTCTTTTAACAGCACCAGCCCCGCTGCCCTCTGGGGCATGCTGGGTCCTCTGATGCCGCATTAAACACATCTGCATGGCCCCCAGAGCGCCCCTTCCAGCCCAGGGATGGGGGTTGTGGTCTTGGGGGGTTCAGGCTCTGCCAGTGAGGGCTTTGCAACCAGACCCCACACTCTGGGCATGTCCCACCACAGTGGATGTGCTTCGGACAGGCCCATGGGTCACTCTGCGAGAGGCAGACCTGCACCCGCTGCCACCAACCTCCCGCGAGCAGCTCTTTGGAAACCCTATGGATGAGATGCAAATCCAGCCCTTCCTTGAGGGTGCCTCCTGTATTCCCTGAAATGCAGGACGGGACTGGATAGGCAGGGTTTAAACGGACTTTCACCTTTCCCTCACAATCTCCCATGGGAAAACAACTGATGCTGGTGTTCAGCAAGGATGGGGGACAGCAGCAGCCCTCCTCACTGCACAGCCTGGTTCCCTGCGGTCCCACCAGCAACAACCTCCTGCCCCAGCCCCGTAGGGAGGTTGGACTGGAGCCATTGCTGGAGCATTCCAAGGAGGAGCTGGAGAAGCAAAGAGCATCCTATCAACCCTTTATCCCTGGCTTGGAGGACCTTGGTGATCCCCACTAAGGACATACCAGGGGTGTCCACAGCCGGGTCTCATCCTCAGGATGCTCCTGCTGCAAAGGGACCTCTTTGGGATGACTCTCACCTTGCCAAGAGGAAGGACTTTGCATGCAGAGATGGAGCAGCCTCAAGGTAGATGCAGGGTTGGCTTCGTGCATGTCCCCACCCCGAGCTGGGAAGGGACATCCTGTCATGGGACCGTGTCACCCCGGATGAGCTTTCTGCCCCCATCGGCTCCTGATGACCTGAAGCAAAGGCTGGAAAGGAGATTCCAGGTGAAAGGAGGTGGCTGCAGAGCTGGAGGGATGCACAGACGGGTGTCATGCACCAGGGAGGACAATGGCTGATGGCCATGGCCCTGCTGAGCTGTGGCACAACCAGAGGAGCCCGGGACCGAACTGCGGGATGCAGGGATAAATCGCAGGAGTCAGATATCCCATCCAGCCACACGTTTATGTTCCTGCCTGTTCCCAGGAGCAGCTCCAGCTTTTCTGTTCCAGCTCCCGTTGTTATCAGAGATGAGACCAAGCCCGGGACAGTTTTGATGCCAGGAACTGGGAATTCAGAGTCACAAGCAGCTGGGAGAGGGAAGGGCTGTGCCATGGCCTCACATCAGCCTTTAACTCAGCTCCTTCCTAGCTCCACCATCATCACCCATTGGAGATGTCAGCCCGGGCTCTTTGCCTTGTTCTTCAGGTTGTGGCAGCTGATGCTTCCCAGGGAATCGCTTTGCTTTGGGAGCTGTGGTTTAGGGAAAACCCTCAAGGAGCTCATTTACAATGAGCAGCTCCCAGGACTGAAGACATGCGGCAGGGAGAGGTTGGGATTCATTTTACCGGAGCCTTTGGAGGTGCTCAAACGAGATCAGCGCTGTTTGCTTGCTGGGGTTGTTTTCCCTAAGGGAATAAAGTCACCTGCTGGGAAAGCATTCCCACCGCTTCCCGCAGCTGCTGGATGCAGAGAACCTCTGCTCTCCCCCATCCCTCCTCTGGCTCTGCTCTGGGTGTCCCTCGCTAGGATGGAGCAAAGGAGGGCTGGGGGCATCGGATGCCTCTTTGGTTTTCCCCAAAGGGCTCATAAAAGCCATTCCTGTTTCCTATCCATGTCCAGGCAAAGAGGAGGCTCCTGCTGCAGAGAACCCCTCGCGGGTGCCGCAGGGGAAGGCCGGGGAGCGGAGCCCTCTCCTCTATTGTGCTGGCCAGTTCTTCTTCGAGTACCTGGTGGTGGTGTCCCTGAAGAAGATGTCGGATGGACGCTACGAGCCCAGGATAACCTACCAGTTCCCAAAGGTGCGGAGTCCCATGTTCCCGGGAGGATGAGTGTTCCAAACTCACAGGAAAAGGGGGTTTTGCTCCATCGCAAGAGCCAGGGGAGGAGAACAGAGAAGGAGCTCATGCCCTTGAGCTGCGGCCCCAAAGCCCAGGGCTTTGCCTGCCTGGTCCAAGCCCAGGGCCACAACCCCAGGGCAATAATCCCAGGGATGCTCCATGAATTCCTGTCCCAGAAGGGGAATAAAATCTCACCCTGGGGAGGTGGCGCAGGAGGAGATCCCCGGTTGGAGAGTGGCCCCTGGGTGCCTCTGCTGTGTCCCATAATCCATGGGGGAAAAGAGGCAGAAACTGGACTCTGGGGAGATGCACAGGGATGTGCAGCATCTTCTGCTTCGGTTTGAGCCAGGGTTTGCTTTGCAACACACCTACCCCATGCCCTGGGACTGTGGGCACCCTCCATCACCCTGACTCTTGGCATGGCTTCATTCCAGCGCGAGAACTTGCTGAAGGGCCAGAAGGAGGAGGAGGAGCGTCTCCTGCAAGCCATCCCCCTCTTCTGCTTCCCCGATGGCAACAACTGGGCCCCTGTCACCGAGTTCACCAGGTACCAACCCCATGGCGGGCTCTGGGCTGGAGGAGCCGTCCCATCCCTTCCTTCCCTTCCCATCCCATCCCATCCCATCAAATTCTATCCCATTCCTTTCCATCCCATTCCATCCCATCCCTTCCCATCTCATTCCATCCATCCTGTCCCATCCCATCCCACCCCATCCTATTCCTTTCCATCCCATTCCCTCTCATTCCATTCCTTTCCATCCCATCCCTTCCCATCTCATTCCATCCATCCTGTCCCATCCCATCCCACCTCATCCTATTCCTTTCCATCCCATCCCATCCTATCCCCTTTCATCCCATCCCATCCCCATGTGTTGTCTCTCCTTGCAGTGAGACCTTTTCCTTCGTCCTGACCAACGTGGATGGCAGCAGAAAGATCGGCTACTGCAGGCGGCTGCTGGTGAGCATCTCCCTGCCCAGATGCCTGTTGCTGGGTCAGTGGTGGCCATGCCACCCATCCCCATGGTGGGACACGATGCTTCTGCCATACCCAAAGTATAGGGAGGTGCCTTAGGAAGCCACTTGCCTTGACAAAGGTGCTGACAAGCATCAGGATGGCTGCAAACCCCACCTGAGATCAGGATGGGGATGCGCAACCAGATGCCCTCAACCGTGTTTCAAAGGTTGCTTCTGAACTCCTGGATTTGGCCAGCTCAGGGCCTGCAGGGTGTGATGGAGACGTTCTTTGGCTGCTGATTGATGCACAGCCTGCTTAAACATAAAGCCACGGAGCCATACACGGCTTGGTGACTTGCTGGATCCCACTACCCTTCATTCCTTGCTGAAACTTCCCACTTCTGCATCCAGGACTGAGCTCTGCCTGTTTGAGCCGGATGTCCTGAGGGCTGAAAGCTCAGGGAGTGAATAGACCCAGGAGAGTCCAGTTGGAAAGGCGAAAAGAAGCCTGGGCCCTCATCCCGATGGTCCCTAATTCAGTAGGAGGCGGGATTAGCCCCAAGGATGCCTCAGAGGATGTGTGTCTGGATGGGGGGTGGAGTTTGGGAATACACCAAAGTGATTAATGGCGTTGGCATCTCACTTCCCAGGCACCCTCTGCTTTCCAGCCCCAGCAGCATCCATGAACCCCAGCTCTGAAACTCCCCCAGCGAGTGGCTGGGTATTCGAGGGGGGGCTCTGGGTGAGCATGGAGCCGGTGCAGTGGGGCTGGGTGATGCTCAGACCCCTTTTCCCATCCTTTTCCAGCCATCCGGCCGTGGCATCCGCCTCCCTGAGGTCTTCTGCATCATCAGCTGCCTGGGCTGCTTTGGGCTCTTCTCCAAGGTAGGGATGCGGTGGTTCCATGCAGCACGGTGCTGGCCTCAGCAGCCTCCCTGCTGCCTGCCAGGGTTTCACAGGTCGCTTTTCCCCCCTCTGCAGATCCTGGATGAGGTGGAGAAGAGGCGGCAGATCTCCATGGCAGTGATTTACCCCTTCATGCAGGGCCTGCGGGAATCGCCCTTCCCAGCTCCAGGGAAAACCGTCACCATTAAAAGCTTCATCCCCGAGTCAGGCACGGAGGTTGGTGGGGGTCCCTGGGCTGCTCCGACATAGGGAGCCCAGGCTATCATTGGGAGCACCCTCCACACCCATAGAACCCATGGGTGCAGTGGGTCAGGCTGGGGGCCACATGCTGTGGTAGTATGGGTGCCACCTCCCTCCTGGTCCAGGAGGAGAGCAGCAAGCAGTGAGGATGAGGATGGAGCCCACCTAGAGGTGATGCTGCCCCATCTCTGCAGCTCCATCAGTCTTGAGCTGGAGCGGCCAGCACAAAACCTCCCCAGACCCCATTAGCACATTGGTGCTTGCACAGACTTTATGTGTGATGCTTCCTGATCATGAGCCAGTGTTTGTAGCTCTGGGGGCAGCAGGGAGGGTTGTTGGGGTGCAGGGGGGGCTGTGGGATGTCCCAGGCTGCAGCTTCTGGGTAACAGCACAGGAGGGACACGGAGCTGTTGGAGCAAGGCAGAGGAGGCCATGGAGATGCTGCGAGGGCTGGAGCAGCTCTGCTCTGGAGCCAGGCTGAGAGAGCTGGGCTGGGGCAGCCTGGAGAAGAGAAGGCTCCTGAAGGGGAGACCTGAGAGCAGCTCCAGTGCCTAAAGGGGCTGCAGGGAACCTGGAGAGGGGCTTGGGACAAGGGCCTGTAGGGACAGGCCAAGGGGAATGGCTTGAACCTGCCAGAGGGGAGACTGAGATGAGCTCTTAGGCAGAAGCTCTTCCCTGTGAGGGTGCTGAGGCGCTGGCACAGGGTGCCCAGAGAAGCTGTGGCTGCCCCATCCCTAGCAGCGTTCAAGGCCAGGTTGGACACAGGGGCTTGGAGCAAGCTGCTCCAGTGGAAGGGGTCCCTGCCCGTGGCAGGGGCTGGCGCTGGAGGAGCTGATGTGCCAAGCCCAGCCTTTACCTGTGCTAAGCAGATCCAAGCACGGTACCCGTGGGGCTCCCCTCACCCCCACACAGCCCAGGCTCATGCAGGCAGAACCTTTCCTTGGGGCAAAACTGGGGTGGAAAACCAAGGAGGATCGGCCCTGGCACCGGCAACACAACCTCGGTGCTGAGCAGCCAGGGATGCATCCTGCCGGGGTAGGTCTGAGGGCAAGATCCCTCCTCTGCAGGGCAATGCGGCGGCTGGATATCAAACTGCAGGAGGTTTCTTCATCCCGGAAGGCTTGTGCAAGGGCTCCGCAGGTTGCTCAATGCTCTGGCCAAGGGCCCGGCCGTGGAAG
Organism: Lathamus discolor; assembly: GCF_037157495.1. Classification (NCBI taxonomy): domain Eukaryota; kingdom Metazoa; phylum Chordata; class Aves; order Psittaciformes; family Psittacidae; genus Lathamus; species Lathamus discolor. The sequence continues at coordinate 5,246,457 of NC_088902.1, forward strand.
CGCAGCTGGGGGGGACGGGAGGGAGGATGGGTAAGGAAGTTCTTCGAAAGAGCTGGGCTCTGGGGCTCCAGGCAGGGTGGAGGAGATCAGGGAGAGGACAGGGAAAGGGCTGGGAATAAAATCTGGGAGCTGGGATGGTGCAGGATTGGTGCGGGAAAGGGGCTGGGGAGCCCGGCCAAGCCCTGTGCTGAGAGATGCTGCCTGGCACACGGAGCACAGGGATTTTCCCCCTCTAAAGCTGGGAAGAGGGGCCAGGACTGTGTCATGATGCTCCTGTTAACCCTTCAGTGGTCACCACCTCGGGGCTGCCTGCAGCAGCACAGAGCTTCCTCCCAGGTTTGGGAGACCTGCCTGCATTAAAGCCAGCGGCACACACCAACTGCCCGCCAATGGCCATTAAATCATGCGCTTTGCAGCCACCCTAGCCAGGAATCAGTGAGCTGGCCCTAGAGAGGCTTCTGAGGAAGCTTTGTGGGCTTTATAGCCCTTGCCTAGAAGCTGCTGCTACCAAGCGAGCTGTCAGGCACTGAGATGGGGGCACATCCCTGCCCATCTCCTACTAGGGACTTGCGAGCACTGGGAAAAGAGGCATTTTGGTTAAAACCCAGTGCCCAAGTAACTGAATCCCACAGTGCTGCTGGCTCCCAGTGCTGCACAGCCCAAATCCCTGAGCAGGACAAGATGAGGTTTGCTCCTTGCAGAGGGATGCAGCGTTCAAGGGCAGGCTGGACACAGGGGCTTGGAGCAAGCTGCTCCAGTGGAAGGGGTCCCTGCCCGTGGAAAGAGGCTGAAGCTGGATGAGCTTTAAGGTCCCTTCAACTCAAACCACTCTGTGGGTCTATGATTCCAAGCTGCTTCAAGCTCTGGGTCATTGATTGTTCCCACATCACCTCGGGAGGCCAGGGGAGAGCTGCACCTCCTAAGCCAGGGTTTGGTGGCTCTCCCTTGGCAGCTCATTGAGCTCACCCGGCCTGTGGATGCCCACCTGGAGCACGTGGAGTTTCAGGCTCTGCTCCAGCAGCTCAGCCCCCAGCTCATCCTGCACATCTTTGCCTCGGCCGTGCTGGAGCGACGGCTCATCTTCCTGGCGCAGGAGCTCAGGTGAGCCTGGCCTCTTCATTAAAAGCCAAACCACGATTCAGACCCTTGGAGGAGGGAAGGAAGCAGCAGAGCTTGGGGTGAGATCTTCCCTCCAAGTGCTGAAATCCCCTTTCCTCTTGCAATGGCTCCTTGTCCCGCAGCGTCCTCTCACAGTGCATCCACGCCGTGGCCGCTCTCCTCTACCCCTTCACCTGGGCTCACACCTACATCCCTGTGGTACCCGAGTGCCTGCTCGACACCGTCTGCTGCCCCACGCCCTTCATGGTTGGCATCCAGATGCGGCACCTGGAGCGCGTCCTGGACCAGCCGATGGAGGAGGTATTTCATCCGGGCAGGGGAACACATCCGGATGGAGCCATTGGGTACTCAGTGACCCTGGGGTTGGGGGGGCTCCAGGGCTGGAGGCTCTGGTTGTGCCCTTTTCCCATCCATGGAGGCTGGAGACTGGGGCTTCTTGCATGTCCCCTCCTGTTGGCAATGCCTCCACATCCCCCTTGGCACTGATGGACACCTCAGGACCTACAACCCTGACCCTGGGTGTCACGGAGCTGCTGTTGGCATCACCCCAGCCTTGTAAAAGTGGAGACGAGCCACCAAACCTGCAGCAAACACAGCCCCTGGGGGGGTGCCCTGCTCCCTCCAGCACAGAGGCACTGATTCCACCCTCATGGGCTGCGGACACACTGCTCTGAGCCCAAAACAGGTGGGAGGAAGCCTGGATGCCTTGGTAGGGCTAAACCTGGTCCTCTCTGCTCTCTTCTAGGCTCTGATCATTGACCTCTGTGAAGGGAAGATCCTCCGGGCGGTAGGTACCCCCCGTGCAGGGCTTGGGGCTGGGGTGGGCTCTAGGAAGGGCCCCTTTCCCCCTCTGTACCAGCTTCCCAGCAGCTTTCACATTCTGGCGGGCAGATATCTCAGTGTCACCCATCCAGGGGGAACGTCCCATGAAGGGATGCCTATGGCCACTGCATCCAACTTGCATGGTCCACATGTTGGACATCCCACTCCCAGCATCACCACGCAGTGATAATCACCTAACTGGGCTGCACTAACCACTGCCTGTGCCCATCTCAGCCGGGTTCCCACCAGTACCACGTTCTTTATGGCCCCATTGCCTTCCAGGTTGGTGATGAGGAGGAGATCTTGCCCATCAAGCTGCAGAATGAAATGCTGATGTCTCTGAACAGGCACAACAACAACAACAACGTACACAGTAAGGATGCCTCTTTCTGTACAGTAAAACACACACAAGCTGCTCTCTGCAGATGGCCAGAGTCCTCAGTGGAACTATACCCCTAAAGGGATGTGTCTGGGATGTTTCTGCCCCAATTTGCAACCAAATGCAGCCACAGGAGGTAAATGCCTCAGCATTTGCCCTGTCCTGCGGAACACGAGAGCAGGAACATCTAATTCTGCTGATAAAACAGCTTTTGCCAATATTTGGCCTGCAAAGATGCTGCCACCCTGGAAAGCAAAGAGCAAAGAGGCAGTGCTCCCTTAGCAAAAGGTCTCATCTTGGTTTAGTGGCAGAGGGAGGTTTGAAGCAAATCATTCCTTGGGATGCAAGCACAAGAGGTTAAGATGAGACCGTCCTTTGTGCGCTCTGAGGTCCCATCCCCACCTGTTGTGCTCCGTGTCCTCTTCCAGCACCCGAGCAGGTGAACACGCTTGTCTCCGAGGCCTTTGTGCACTTCTTTGTGCGGACGGTCGGCCACTACGCCTCACACATCAAGTGGAGCAAAAGCGGATCAGGAACCTTCCAGGAGCGAGCCTTCTGCAAAGCCATCGCCTCCAGGAGCAGCCGCAAGTTCGTGAAGAAGTTTGTGAAGACCAACATGTTCTCCCTATTTATTGAGGAAGCAGAAAAGAGCAGAATCCCCCAGGAAGGTAACGGCCCCATCTCTCCTCTCTGGGTGGGTGAGCTCTGCAAAGCTTGATTAGGGGAGATGCTCCATGCACAGAGAGGGATGCAGCTCGAGGCTGAGGGTGCTCAGGGCAGTGAGCAGCACCCGTTTGCTTCAACACCTGCATTTCTCTGTCCTTCTGAAGCAATCAAAACCATCCCTGGGCTCATTTCAGGTCTCGTTGCTTGCCTGGGATGGGGCAGGCTTCCCCAGAGCACAGTGTTTCAGCAAACATGCCAATAGCAGCACAAATATTTGGCTTGGACACAGGCAGCAGCTGGGAGCTGGCTCCTGATGGTGCTGCCTGTGAGCCCTGACTCATCTCTGCACAGCCGGGCTGGTTCTTCCTCCCTCCTGGGCATTTACAGGGCACTGTGCAGAGCTGAGCCTGCTCCCAGCCCAGGAGTAGGGCAGATGGGAGACAGGGTGAGGAAGCCACCCAAAATACCCATCAGTGGCCAGAGATACCCTCACGTTACCTTGAGTTGAGGCCGGTTCCTCTTGTCCCATCCCTTGTTCCTTGGGAGCAGAGCCCAGCCCCTCCTGGCTCCATCCTCCTGTCAGGCACTTGTAGGGAGCCATCAGGTCCCCCCTGAGCCTTCTCTTCTCCAGACTGAACCCCCCAGGTCCCTCAGCCATTCCCCATCACACTTGTGCTCCAGGCCCTGCACCAGCTTCAGTGCCCTTCTCTGGCCCCGCTCCAGCCCCTCAATGTCTCTCCTGTAGTGAGGGGCCCAGAGCTGAACACAGGATTCGAGGTGCAGCTTCACCAGCGCCCACTGCAGGGGCACAACCCCTGCCCTGGCCCTGCTGCCGCACTGGTGCTGGTACAGGCCAGGATGCTGGGGGCTGCTTGGCTGCCTGGGCGGACATGGATCTGGGTCTGCCTGGAGTTGGGAAAGGATGGCCCAATCCCAGCTTTCTCATCATATTCTCAGTCTATGTCACCTTTTAGGCTACTACCCTAGGAACAGGGTCTCCAATTTTCTCTCTTCCTTGGTGGTTGGAGAGGAAACACAAAAACTGGGCAGGAGTGAACACATGGGTTAAAACCTTAGCCTAACCCAGCATTATAAAGCCCATTTTGTGTAGGTGGGAGGGATGGGGTGGAACTGCAACAATCCTGGATTTCCCAGGGCTCCTCACCTGGCTGCAGTTGTCCATCACCCAGCACAGTTTGGCTCCTGCATGCCCAGGACTGTGCAGCCCAACACTTGCCTCTCACTGAAGACCTCTCCCCATCCACAGCGTATTTCCAGCGGAAAATAACAGAGTACCAGGAACAGAAGAAGCACCGAAGGGATTCCTGAAGCCCGGCCTGGAGCAGGGTCACTGCCAGCAGCACCACGCAGCACGGACTCCGCACCATCCAAGCGCAGAGCACCCCGGCCTCTGCTGGATCTGTCCACCAGCTCCTACCCATCTGTGACTCATGAGATGTCTGGGCAGCACCAAGCACCAGTTTCCAGCTTTTCCCTTTTTCCTCAGGGCGTCATGGCACTGGAACACTCTGTTTGCACGGAGCTACCAAGCGGGCTGTGCTCACTCCTCTGCTCTCGCTAGCACCAGGCACAAACTGCAGCTCCCAGTGCCCAGCCCTGTGCAGAGACTTGGACCCACCAGGACCTCAGGCAGCACTGAGGGTAGTCGGGGAGCTGGCTGCAGGACAACAAAGGCTGTAGAGTAGTTGTTAGAGAAGAAGATGAGTAGAAATAGTGTTATTTCCCATGCAAACAAAGCTAGGGTTTGCAAATCAGTAACATCCTATGGGACAAGCTTCCAAGGTTTCTATTATGAACAACTGTTTCATTGGATTTTCTATCAAGATACACTCATTGTTAAACAGCAGCAGGAACGGTTGTGGTGGTTTCCTCTACAGCAGCTGCCTGGGACCACTTAGAGCCCAGTTTAGCTCTTTATAGAAACAAAAAGAGTCTTTTCCAACAGGTTATTTATTTGTGCTATAAGCAAACTGTGAAGGCCACAGGGCTGTGTTTTGTAGTAGAGGGAAATGGCTGATCAACAGCTTCGAGTGGGGAGGAAATATTTGTTAAATCCAGCAGTAAAACACATCAACATCCTCCTTGTCTCTGGTTTTGATGTCAACTTCTTTTAAACCCTCGCGGTTCATTGAAGCCCTGACTCTGAAATGGTGCCTGCAGCTGAGTTAAAGCTGAACTCTGGTTCTCCCCCTTTCCTAATGCACTCATCCAGGGAATAAATATTGCAGCAGGGGAAGCTGGGTTTCCTTCCCAGGCAAACCAGGGCCAGATACTTCCCCCAGCAAGGGCTGGGGTTCCTGATCAGCAAGTTTGAAGGGTTGGCCTGAACACTGAAAAGAAGCTTGATATTATCACTACTCACCTCACTGGTGCAAACTGGCAAGAGCTTTAGTGCCCTTCCTTTGATGCCAGAGGATGACAGGCTGCCTATTGCAAGAAGTGTGCACTTCCCTATGATCAATCAAGAAGACGCCGTGCTGAAAGGGCAGATGCTGAATAAAATACCTTATTTCCTTCCTCTGAGCACAGCCTGCCTCCTTCAAACCTTGTGCTGGTAGGCAGGGAGATGGTCTTTGCTGCTAGAGACACCAGGGGACACTCGGCTGCTGTTTGCCAGGAGCAGGACCACATCCAGGGCTCAGGTCACGCTGCAGCACATCAGCAGAACTCACAGCATATTTCCCTCCTGCAAAGCTTTGTCTAACACTTGATCTGCATCTACAAGAGTCAGTAAAACAGTGCCAAGAAATGTTTCCCTGAATTAGAAAGTGCTCATCTATTCTGCTAAATCATTAACATAGTTCCCAGCATAGCATTGGCCAACTCACACTCATGCAAACAACTCCTGGGCATGGACTGGGAGTCAGCACAGGAATCCTTCCTGATCTGTGGTTCAATTCCTGCTATGCAGCTGCCCTGCTTGGAAGATAAGGCTCATGCTTTGGCATATGTCACCCTCTGCCAGCTGCCTGGGTGCCAGCAAATAGCCCTGGGCATATTTAACCCACCAGAGCCAATGCAGTCAGTATTGCTAAGTGCCATCAGATTGTGCCAATACAACAAGAGACACAGCTCCTACCTCAGATCACTTCCCACCTGGCTCTAACCTCTGAACAGAGCTGCAGTCTTTACCTTCTGCTCTCTGAAGACAATTAAACATCTCTGCAATGCCATTCCAAATGCAAAGAGGGGGCACAGCAGCACTGGATGTACCTGGTGCATGCAGGGTAGGAAGGAAAGAAGACACAAATACTTGTAGGAAACAAGACTGACATTCAAATGAAACAGAAACAGGCCCTGAGGTGTCATGAGCAGCCTCTTTCCTGAATCAAACTGCTTGCCAAAGTAAGGAGCTTCCTTTACCAGTTCTTGGAAGAGGCAACACTCCAACCCCAAGTGCAATTTGCAGCTTGCCTTTATAGAGTTTCAGGGGAAAACCTGCTTAACACAGGTTGTGTTTGCATTGAAGGGAGTGCACCCAGACATAGGCCTTCCAGGAAGCTTCACAGGCTCTTGCAAAAGCTCCTCCTTCCAAGCATCTTCTGAAGGCAACAGAAAGTGAAAAAGCACGGCAAAAAGTCAGGCTGAGCCTACAACACCTCTGTTCCCCTTCTCAACTCCTCGAGCAGCCTCAGCTCTTCAAGTCTATCAAAGACAACCTATGATCACAAACAAGACAGCACTGTAATGTTCAAGCACCAGGAGTAAAGTTCATTTCTGCTATTATAGGTATTGTATAAACACCTCTACCCACAGCAGTAACTATTCCCTGATAGCACTGAAGCTTCATGAGGATAGAAATAGGAATTTTTCCTGACCAGCTGAACACAGAGGCCATTCAAACATCCAGGTAGCAAAAAGCTCAGGGGAAGGTGTCTGATTGCATTGCCTGAACATCAACAGGCTTGGGCTTAGACACATTTGGGAACACAGGTTTCCTTCTGGATAACCCTATGAAGACTTCAGTTCTTCACCAAGTATTTGTGACACATCATTTGGAACAGCTTCGTCTTAAAACCTTTGAGACAAAGAGCATGGCTCTCCTTGTCTGCATCCCTAGAAAACACTCCCACTCCAGGGAGCTCTGTACCCACTTCATGCTGATGAAGAGACAGAAATGGTTCGTGAGAGGGGAGACAGGCCCTCAGCACCTTAAAATCCTGCCAGGTTTTTTGTCTTGTAGAATTCATCTTGCTCACTGCTTGGAGGGCAGCAGCAGAGGTTGGAGTATCCAGATCAATCCTTCACCCAGCTGAATGCAGTTCAAGCTAAATAAACCACTTATCTGAATGCCAGTTCTGTCTAAAGCTGTGATACTGGAGAGGCAGCTGCCACCTTACTAAGAGAACCTCCAGTGTGCACCCAGGCACTTGGACCATCACAGCTCCAGGACACTTCAGAGCTGTGCCCCAGGTATGTGGTGACGATGCAGGAACCAAACTCTTCCCTCAGGCTTCAGCCTGGCAGGGAGCCCTTGGGGACCCCCAGTACAAACCCATAGGGTCAGGTCCCCTAAAGAGCCCTTGGCTGCACTGGCCATAAAATAGCTGCTTAGAAGCATGCAAGTGCCTGGGAGTTAAAAGGGAAAGCAGGGAAAAGTACATTAATTTCCTCCTCATCCTGAGGATGTTTCTCCTTTCCCCAGTGCCCAAATCCCAACACATGACCTCCAACTCACCCACTGAACTGGTATCAGCCCTTAGGAAGGAACCAAGACTCTTCCAACCAAACAAGACCCAAACCAGAGCACATCCACATGCTGCAGCTCAGCTGACAAGGTCAGCATCTCACTTCCTCTTCCTGCAACATCTTAACCAGGGGCCCCAGGTCTTTCCTCACAGAGACACACACTTCAGCAACCAAACCTAAGCCATACTGTGCTCTCTAGCACAAGCAGTCCTGTGGACACAACTGCAAGCACACAACTTGGGAATGATAGCCTGACACTGGGCACTGTCCCAGGGAGGTGGAAGAAGGGACTTTAAAGCTCTTCAGTCACTGAAGAAATTAACTTTTCTTCCCACTTCTTGAGCACGTTTTCTAACCAGTGTATCACAGGAAATACACATCACCGCTTCCTGCCCAAGGGGGATTTTGATTTATTGCTGTTGGGGCTTATTATTTTAAGTAAGCTGCGCTTTAATTACCTCCAAGAAGAAACACATGCAGGTGTCTTCAGGTACTGCTGTGGCTCTAGGTTCCCAGTAGACACGGGCATTATCTTACCATCCTGAGATGCTTCATGCTCAGAGGGCTAGGATTTCAACCTAGCATTCCCCACCATCTCCCAAGGAGTCCCACAACAGCCGTGGCAGATCCTGTTCTGGAGACATTCCTTTTTCCTTTACAATGAGCTTAGGCACTCTGTTCAGGGGCTGAAGTTCCCCTCAATGCCAGGGCCTGCGGCACATACTGCAGCACTTCACTACTGTGCAATTAAACCCTCTATTAAATCTAACTTAGCCCCCTGATGCAGTTCATAGAATCACAGAATGGTCTGAACTGGAAGGAACCTTAAAGCTCACCCAGTTCCAACCCCCTGCCATGGGCAGGAACACCTTCCACTAGAGCAGGTTGCTCCAAGCCCCATCCAACCTGGCCTTGAACACTACCAGGGATGGGTGGCACATCCATCCACCACATATGGCAAGCACTGGAACAACCCCACCAACATGGGGATCAGTTGCTTAGCTCAGTTCACCCCACTTAAAAAGATATTAAAAGAGCAGCAAGAAAGCCCACCCGAAACTTACTGCACTACACAGCAGAGAAAGCTCTTGGAGATCCTGGAATGACAACACTACACACCTAAAAGCACTAGAAAGTGGCTAAGTAACAGGCTGGGTTGTACTTCATCACTCCAAGTAAGACAGAGCAACACACACATCTGAAGACAACTCTTGCTCTCAGAAGTCTTATTTATTAAGAGCAGGAAGGAAATTTTGCCGAAGTTTCATACATAAAAAAGTAAACCGTAAAATTTGAGTCTTTCCACTGAAGAAAACTGAGCAGGAAGTGGGCTTTTTTAGATACTGTTTATTTAAAAAAATAAAATTGACAAAGATACCACACTATTTTGCACTCCTCATCCCTTGACTTGCAGAACCCTGTTCAACACGTCGTCCTTTAGCAAGAAACCGCTTTAACCAGCGACGCACAAGCAAAGGAACCACCTCAGTCTGGACTCAAGCCCTGAGAGCTGCTTCAGCTGCACAAGTAGTGAGATATCTCTGGTTTTACCAGCTCAGGTCTTTAGTAAATAAATTTCAAGTGGACACTAAACAAGTATTTCACTAAGAGATGATGAAATATTAAAATTAAAAGCAAGTCGTATTGCAGCTGTAATTCTACTACATTAGAAACGTCAGTTGTTGGGGATCCATTCACCATAGATAGATTAGTTTGTAATCAAGGTAATTACAAAGACAGAGCATTACTCCCTGCATGCTTCCCTGGGCTTCGAACCAAGAGTTGACTACATGTAGAGTTGACTAGGGTGTACTTGGAAGGCAGGAGACTAGTTAAGGAGTGTTACTGATAACAAAGAATAAAACTTAGACAACACTGATTATTATAAATTACTTTGTTCTTATCTGCTTTTTGCCTTAGTCTCCTATGTATCTTCACATCCTTTCATGTAGAAAACCAACTCTTTCTTTAGTTCTCCTTCTGGTGACTCCCCGTTTCCTAATGGTGGTTAGAATGTGTGGAGGACTTGATTCGGAACACGTGGATGTGCAGATGGGCAGCAATCTGATTGCACACACTGACACAGTATCGGAGCAAATCAAAGAGAGAAAATATCTGCCAAGGGAAAAGAATGACACATTGAAGTCTGTGTTTTCATAGCACCTTCAGAATAAAAGCACTGGGGTCTTCTTTTGACAAAGTGAATCTCCAACTCTATAGGAATAACCACTCGGGAAGAAAAGAGTTTCCAGGCATGCTGGGCTTGCTTCCAGCTTTATAAGAACACAGACTTCATTCTGAAGTCAGAGAAGGGAAAACAGTTATAGTGGCTATACAGATACTGTGAAGTGCCCCATTAGCTCTGGATGGGGATAACCACACTGAAAATATCTGTTATATTAAAAGGTTAACACTGCCTTTTGGTAGATAACACTTGAATGCTTGCTAAGCACACATGAGCCTAACTTCAGGTATTTTTATCTAACGGGCTGTTAGTAATGACAGATGGACATGCCTTCAAGAGCTTAAAGCACAGCCAAGCTACACTCCCTGCACAAAATATATTCCCTTGCTAATCAGACACAAACACAAATTCTGAAAACATCCTATTCAAAGCTTGAGTATTTGCTACATTGCTTTAAAACTGTTTGAATTATACGCCAAACCAACCACGTTTACCTCTTACCATCAGTTCTATTAAAAATGAACTCAGTAAAGAAGGTTTCCATCACCCTCTAGAGTCAGGCAGACACAAGCAGTGCAAACGAGGTTTGTGGAAGCGCACCCAAGTGCTTGTGGTGACTGCTGACAATCCTGTACTTACCAGAGCAACCCAGAGTACAATGTACTCATCAATAAAGCTGTTAAAATACTGGTCAAGAAACAACAGTGCTGGGCCTATGAATGCTGTGTCGTAGAGGTGCATCTCACTTTTGGTCATGTGGGCAACCTACAAACAGAAAAAGGAAGTGTAAGAAATAAATATACATCAGATAAGGTAGAATGACTTCAGACTACACAAAGCCAAAACACTCAAAGTTCAAGCCGCCTTACCAGAAGATATACAGTCATAGAATGGTTTGGGTTGGAAAGGACCTTAAAGCTCATCCAGTTCCAACCCCCTGCCATGGGCAGGGACACCTTCCACTAGAGCAGCTTGCTCCAAGCCTGTCCAACCTAGCCTTGAACACTGCCAGGGATGGGGCATATCAAGTACTTCAGTAGTGGCAGCAATACTGTTTTAACCATGAAAGTCTACAGCTACACAGGAAGGCCTGCAGAGAAGCATCTTCTCAGAACAAAGAATGTAGCTACAGGAAAAAACCTAAGACATTTTCCAGCCCACAAACTCTTCCTCCTGCCAGAAACAAAGCAGTGAAATGGGAGTAGACTGGGAAGTTTTAAGGTTCAGCTGGGCCTGGAAACAAAACCTGCTGCTAGATCATCAAAACTCAGATACTTGGTGTTCCTCTCCCTCCTGCTACCTGTTCCCATCCCATAAGGAACACCACCTCTCCCTGGTGTGGCCTTCCCACACTCCCCCACATGCGCAGCAGACATGCTACACCACATCCTCACTTCTACCAGCCCAACAGTTGACGTGACTGTGTAGCAAATGGACTGTGGTAAGAAATTAACTTTTCTTCCACGATGAGTTACATCCAACACTGATCCAATGCACGTGGCAACACAACACAGGCCTGCAGAACCAGGATGCAGGTTCAGTGTGTGGGGCAGCAGTTGTTTAATCCCTCATTCATTCTGTTCAACAGGGGCTCCTCTCATCCACCTGCCCCTTGGTACAAAGCTGTTGTTAATTTTAGCCACTATTTCTCTCCAAGGAAGTTAAACCCTGAGCAGCTGTTCCAAACCTCAGCAGCTCTGTCACCTTGTTTCCCCCAAAACGTTCCTCCCCTCTGCACTTGCATCTGAGGGGGCTTTCAGTTCCAGCCCAGCTCATCACACATGTGTGCAAATACACTGCAAAAGGATGAATAAACAGCTGGGAAAGGGGAAGAAACAGAACGTGGGCAACTGTAAGCTGTGCTGCACTGACTGTGTAACCATAGCGTTAGCTTGAGGTTTACCACTGCCCTTTCAAACAGAAGAAAGGCTCTGCTGCACCTCCGAGCTACTAAAAGTAAGTAAAGCAGGAGTATCGCTTCGTTACACAAGCAGAAGTCAGTTCTCACTGGAATAACCAGAGAACCTTCAACTCCACAAAAGGTTTTACTGCGATAACATGAAACTCAAGGGTTCTGGTGCACTTACCACTAGTTTGTTTGTTATCTTAGCAGATACAAAACCAAAAGTGAGTATATATAAGCAAGGATGCCTTTCAAAGAGCTGCACTGCAGATTTCTTGTAGATCATTGCAGCTAACGCAATCACTGACCCAATATGAAGAAAAGGGGAAAGGACACTCGTTCCCTAGAGAGAGGGATTAAAAGCATTAGGTTAATAAGATGTACAAGTTGCAGAGAAACCTCTAAGCCAAACACATGGTGTGCAATGGGTGGGGTCTGCTTAAAATCACATTAAAAACATGTCTTTTTGAACACTAACAGGAACAAAGGGTGATGAAACTCAAACGAGTGTCAGCTGAGAACGTGGTTCTGACACGTCACATAGGCCCTGGCTAACACTGTTAGCAAGAGCAGAAGACCAAACTTGTACAGCTTTCTCCGTGCCAGCACGAAAGCAACTAAACCTGCCTGTTTGGTGGCAAATAATTATTAGGCTGGTAGAGAATTGCCTTTTGGAAAACTTCCAGGGCTCCAGGATCAACCATCACCTTCACAAACAGAAGGAGGTGCTTGTGCAGATGCCTCCACCTGCACTCCTTCACTGGCAATATGACCAATGCAGATCTTTTAGAAGGCACAAAACCATAACCAATCCTCTTAAACTTCCTTCTGAATGGATTTTCACACCGGACTTTTCTATGAACAATTTTGGGGGAAGTCTATTTATACAACCTGTATCATATGATCAATTCAAAAGCAAATATCAAAGTACTATGAGCACTTTTAAATACTCCAAAATGTTAAAACTCTTGATTCCTAAAGCTACTATTCTCACACAGACAATATTAACTTGTTTTTCAGAAGCCAAGCAAGGAAATGAAAGTAAAACATTTCATATGTAGGAGGAATTATGTCAAATAACAACTCACAGCATGGCTGAAAAGCCTCAGCGCGCTGCAGAGTAACTAATGCAGGACAAAGGACTTACTGCTATAGTGGATCCATTTTTGCCAACTCCACCTGTGAAGATCACACCGAAGTAGTTTGTACAGGAGAATATGGTTCCTGCCACAGTACAGAGAGCTGGGAATATTTTCATCTGGATATTCAGTATGGGAATCTTAATGGAAGAGAGACAAGAAGTTAGGATACGCACAAGGAAGCCAAACTGGAATTAATACTTCTGGGGCACTCAAACACTCCACTTTCCAGCACCACATTTGCTTTTCTTTCTCTGCTATGCAGAGATTTAAATTTCTAGAAGGGACAGAGAAATATGCGGTTTTTTCCCCAATAATCCTTCCATCAAGCTTTAAATCCAGGCTTATCTTCAGTTACCTGAAAAGAGCCATCAAAAGCAGGGAAGTGGACAGACAGCAAGAACTGGCTGGCCCAATCACCCAGCCAGCACATGGAGGAGAAATGCAGCAGTCATCTTTTCTGAAGCTGGTTGTAAAACTCACAGCTGCAGCCCAAGATCGAACTGAACAAAGCAAGAGCTATTGGAGGTGATGAAACAAAGTCCCTTAAACTGGATGCTACCTTACAGGCAAGACAAGGGAAGCAAACAGACATCAGACAAGTGATATCAGTCAGCAAGCCAGGAGAGCAAGGAATGAGGTTGCTAGAGACCTGGAAAATGAACACAGGCATGAGTTTTCTCCATTACTTAACAGTAGTATTTCAAGAAGAGGAGAAGCTACAAGTGAAGAAGGAAGAGTTCAAAGTAAACCACAGGAAATATGTTATGGAAGCAAGTGTTTAGAGAGAACAGCCCAAACCTTCCTGACTCTATACAACTACTAAAGGTCTTCATGGGCACTCAATTCAGGAACTGGAGTCACAGCAACTCAAACTGATGAAACATTTTGCTCCCCAACAGCAAGGGGTGCAACTACATACAGAAGCCCAAGCGAGGTCAAGCTGTTTCTATTTCTCTTCAAATACACTCTCAGTGTAGCTTCCGGCAGGTAAAGATCACAAGTTCTCTATTGCATTCAATAACAATCTGTCTTTTCAGGGCACAAAGAGGAGGCAGGGCCAGCCTTGCTCTTAGGCAGCCTACAGACCACCTTCCCAAATCACTGCCCTTGCAGGCTTCTGCCTGGCAGTTTTGGGACACTTGGACGTATTTCTCCCTTGCTCAGGCTGCACTGTTACATCAGAAAACCTCTTCTGAAAGATAGTAAAGGAAGACTAATGACAAGGGAACAGGAGGCCACATTGCCACAGAGTGTAATCATTCACTGATGAGAAGTCCTGTGCCTTGTAACAAGGTCTCTCAGTCTTACAAAGGAAGGTACCTGTGCTGCCCTCTGCCTCACAAACAGTGCTTGGGTACTTCTGTAAAGAACAGGGCGATTTTGCTCTTCTACAGGAAGACCACCACAACGTCAAGCTTCACAGAGGAGTCAAAAAGACATTAAGCTTGACATTTCCCAAAGACAAGGGGAGTTTGCTGGGAAAAGCACCCTGTGAACTCCCAAGTACTACTAACACACCTGAGAACGATGCTCAGGAAAGGCAGAATCATCACTGAATCCCAACCTGGTTGGTGTTGGAAAGGAGCTTAAAAGCTCATCCAGCTCCAACCCCTGCCACGGGCAGGGACCCCTTCCACTGGAGCAGCTTGCTCCAAGCCCCTGTGTCCAACCTGGCCTTGAGCACTGCCAGGGATGGGGCAGCCACAGCTTCTCTGGCACCCTGTGCCAGCGCCTCAGCACCCTCACAGGGAAGAGCTTCTGCCTAAGAGCTCATCTCAATCTCCCCTCTGGCAGGTTAAAGCCATTCCCCTTGGCCTATCACCTCCTCACAGAAGGATGTGACCAACACTCTTCTAACTTACAATTTACTAACACTCTCCTTTTTGTTTCCACTGAGAGCTCCATCAGTGATGGGGGTTAGACTGCACTTACCCAGCAGAAATAATGGGAAACAAAGCTCCATACAGAAATGCAGCAGAGGAAAATCAAAGGAGAGGCATTAACAAGTCCAGCATCTGCTAAATTGCTTTGCATACAAGATGGAAGCAGCAAGGCCAAAAGCTGGAAGCAGCAAAGGCAAGAAAGTATCATGGAGGGAAAAATAACCATAACCTGAGTAGACAGAGGGAAATCCACCTACAAAATGGCACTAGAGCCCCTGACTTAAGAGGACACTACAAGGCAAACTACTAGACTTCCTTGTCTGGTATTCCATATGTCACTACAGTCCATACAATTATTCCACCCTTCCTGGTGACTGCAGGGGTTCCACCTGCAGCCAGATAAATGAAGAACTTCGCAAGGTCACGTCAGTAATGCAGAAGAGTATCACAAGCCAAGTCTTCAGCAGGCAGATTATGTACCCTGTTAAACCCTTTGAAGTTGATTACAGGGGAAAAGCCACACTGCAGAGAAAGCTTCTGAGCACAGGTACAGCCTGGTAAAGGCATCCCAAAGTCTGTCTGGGAACAAGGCATGCATATTAATAAAAGCAAGTGGCAGCAGGCAAAGAATGGACTAACAAGAGCTTGCCAGAGCCTGGATTAAAGCAAGTTCAGAATCATTTGCCAGAAAACTCATGCCAGGCGTCCAGACCAGATGCCATCAGAGTTTTGTGCAGCACAAATTGGGATTGAAGAAAATACGTATCATTAGGAAACAGTGAGGGAAAAGAGCACAGTTAAGTGCTTGTGAAAGCAGCAGTCAAAAGCATGTAAGAGACTTCACATCCATAAGGAGACACAGCAGACTCCTCCCTCCGGGAACTCCTCTTGGCTTGCTCAGGGTCCCAAACACCACAAGCAGCTGGAGTGTTCTGGGGGTCCTTTTGACAAGGCTGCTCTCAGCTGCAGTTTGGAGCTGTATGTATGCATGCTTCAGTCACATCTGCAAGAGGAACAACAAAACCAGGGCCAAACCCAAGCTCACTTAATATTCATGATGTGTTTATGCTTTTAAAGCTTCTGGTCTGGAATAAGCTTGAGTAATTGCAGCACTTTTCTCACTTCAAACAGAAAAACCTCTCTGTGTAATCAATGCGTCAAACAAGTTGCACCTACTTGCTCACTTTACTCACAGTTTCCAAATGAGGATCTCAGCGGCAGCCATACTCACCATCCAGAGACATCACCCAGCTCCAGGGGTGTGCAAACAGCATTTTAACACCCTTTAAAGAGACTACACTGGCAAAAAGCAGGAAGCCAGAACAGATACACACCAGGTCATAGGGAAAAGGAAAGCTGATGAAAGCAACTGACAAAACACAGTTCTGCCTTCAGCCTGTTCAGGTTGTTTTGCTTTTCACCTGTTAGCATAGGAAAGTGGAATGTTTGAGTATCCAACCACATCTTATCCCATTATTTCCACCCCTCCGCCCCCTCCACAGACAGAACCAGATCAAATATATCAAACCACCAGTTTGCTATTACATCAAATATGAAAGGATTGAGGAGGGAGTGCAGTGAGGAGGGGTTGGGGGATGCATTTTGCTCTGCAAGTAG
Organism: Lathamus discolor; assembly: GCF_037157495.1. NCBI lineage: Eukaryota > Metazoa > Chordata > Aves > Psittaciformes > Psittacidae > Lathamus > Lathamus discolor. The sequence goes on from NC_088902.1 coordinate 5,262,883, forward strand.
TAAATAACATTTCTCTCTAAATAAACACAAAATCTGCCACATGGAATGACAAAGGGAAATACCCAATTATGGGAAATATCTCCATAAACCAACATCAACTTCAGACCAGTTTAATCTTTAGGGAGCTGACAGCCAAATGTTGCCACAACCCAGAACCCAAAGCTAGATGGCAAGATCTTGCTGAAAAGGGTTGTGCAATAGGCTATTTCAAAGGGAGATTTAGGTTGTTAGATACCATAAGGGAACAACTTCTAAGCTCACATCAACACTGAATTATGCCAGAGGTTGCTGTGGCACCATTTCCCCCCCTTTTATTAAAAAGGGAAAAAGGAAACTGAGCACATGGATTGGGAAATCCCTATTTGTAATGCAGAATAAGAAACATTTGGCACCGATGAACTGATTTGTAGCCTCATTTATTATAGAGCTTAGCATTACTTCTATCCTCATTCTCTTCAGATGGTATTTACTCTGCAGTTTACACAATTAATTGGGGGGTGTATTTTTTAAGCCTGAAGCACACGTAGCAAAATCAGGATAGCCAAAGTTAGCTCCTTTTCCCAGATATTCCCAATGTTAGAGAGTCCATTTCTCTGGTTATACGAAGCAGATTAGAAATTCATCCATTTGGGGTGACATGTTTCAGTAATTTTGGACCATCTCTTGGCTTTACTGCAAATCAAGATTTCTTTATCCACCTTAAGAATGATGTTTCAAGCACACAAAAAGAATCAATACAGAGGAAGAAAAACTTTCCAGGAAATCAGTGCTTTAGGTGTTACTTCCAGAATTATTATTTTTTCTATTTCTGTATGTATATATTTTTCTCTGGACAATTTTGATAGCCCAATGTGGCTTCTGTAATGCAAAGTCAATTTAGCCCATACGCTGCCTACTGACCTGGGCTGGTGAGCCTATATAACACCTACAGGATCTATATGCAGCCAGCCCAGGATCAGCTTACTTAACTGGAATGATGGAGTGGGCTGGGTTGGAAGGGACCTTAGAGCTTATCCAGTCCCAACCCCTGCTATGGGCAGGGACCACTTCCACTGGAGCAGCTTGCTCCAAGCCCATGTCCAACCTGGCCTTGAGCACTGCCAGGGATGGGGCAGCCACAGCTTCTCTGGGCACCCCGTGCCAGCGCCTCGGCACCCTCTTTTCTTCTCCATACAGATACAAGTTATCAGCCACATTCAAGCCAAATTCTCTATTGATGGTTACCAGCTGCTCTCCAAAAGCTTTCCCCATATCCTCAATCCAATTCAGTGCTCTTCCTGAGTACTAGTACTTTGATATTCACTCCAGTTCTGGCCAGCTCTGTCAAGGGAAGCGGGACATCACTGAAGGTACATTAAAATTTGTGCAACATCTGACAGTTTTCTATCTGCAAACACAAGCTATAGAAGAATAACTTGGTTTAATAACTCTGGTAAAACCAAAATGCAGTTATTGCTGTGTGACCTATACTCAAGGATATATATTGCCACGGTCCCCTCACTTCACCTACATGCAGATAGCTATTCCAGAGATTATTCAAGAGGATAAAACAAGAACATGAACAAAATTACCAGAGATTGCCAAAAAGGTGGTCCTCCAATCACTGCCAGTAAATGCATGATTATTATGAAGATTTGTACTTCAGTCACATCAATTCTGATTAGGTACAAAAAGCCAAAGAAAAAAAAAAGCAGAATTATTCAAAGCCATTTCAAGGCAGTTATTTGCAAGCTCAGCAGCTCTGCTCTGTCATGCATGGTAGAAACCCTCCAAAATCAGGAGGAAATAAAGAGACAACATTTAGAGATACTTTCAAATGTAAAAACCCATTTCAGTTTTATTGCTCGACTCAAGAACCACATTTGTTGTTTCACAGTGCAATAAAAACCCCATTTTGTCCAAAGGAAGAATTGGAACTTGGAAGTGACCGCTGCTGGGTGTGGAAATCAATATTCAGTTTTAACCTTACCCACCAATAAAAGAGAACTTATTTCAGATGCTAAAACTCAAGACAGATATTTTTAACCCCTATTATAGCCCTTTCCCTACTTTTTAATATAAATATTCCCTCTGAATAGCATCAAACTTTCCAAAAAAGCACAAATCCCCAAAGAGTTTATGCAAATATAAAAGGTACATTGAGCTGCACTGCTAAAGATGACACAGTTCAGTCTCCAGCATGCAGCAAGAAGGGAAACCAGCTCTGGTGCTGGCATAGCCAGTGTGGTTTGTAGAAGGGCAAGAAGGAAAGACAGAAACTAAGAGTTTGGTTTAAAGGGCATGCAAAAGACTTGGAGCCAGCAAGAGGGAAAAGCAAAAATCCAACCCAGGGATAGAAGTAAAGAAAAACACAAGTGAAACAGAGAGGATGGACTTGCTGATGTTATATATGAGGCTATAGAACACTATTCCATACTGGAGTACTAGGTCAAAAATAATCCTTCCATCAGTTTGAAATACTTATAGCCTATTTCCCACCTCTAATGATACAGCTCTACAGCATCTTGCAAACACACTTTGCTCATACAAAACCACTGCCCATGTTATCCACTGCACAGGCATCAGGGAGTAATAGTCCAGGGTGGGTTTTTGTTTGCCTTATATGAACTACAAGTCTATATAATTAAGATCAGATCAATGTGCTACCTCAAGCTCTCTCTACAGCCTTTGCTCCAGGTTTGCAGTGGATCCTCTCATTAGGGAATCTCATCTGGCCAAACTATAATTCTGTTTCAGCAGCAGATCAATATGCACAAGGGATAATTATGAGGCTGCAGCTAATTCCCATGTAGAACATGCCCCAGAGCATAGGAGAGCAGAAGGACAACAGCACATGGTGTTCAATGCAACCCCTTATCTTGCTATGGATGCTCTAAACATTGGCTGGTGCTTTCAGGAGACTGTGAAAACCCAGCATCCACCTCCACTGGGCAACTTCACCTTTCCACCAGCCAAGAGGCTTCCTAAACAGCTCCCCAGGAGCAGGACACGCACCTATGGAACAAACAGCAGATCTGCACATGGGGGCATTGCTGACAGCAGGCAAACTAGAGATGGGGCACCCAACCCTGAGTATCACCACTGTGACCTACCAGTGCTTCCTCCCTTGTGAAGTACATAAGCAGTGAAGCAGCAAAGGGGAACATAAAGAATAATGAAGGTGGGAGAGCAGCAACAATCACCACCCAGACTCTTAGCATGTAACAGGAATGTTTAGCCAAAGTTGTCAGAGGAGATCTAGAGAAGATTCTAGTAAGACAATTTCCTTTAGATATCTTTTCTTTCCACTACACCAAACCTCGAGATATGAGATGCATACGAAAACCTTGAGGGTCTTCCTCTATTCTGAGCTGTTCAATAAGAACTTTGTGGCAATCAGAGGGACAAAATTCACTGTCACAAAGAAGAAAGAATGTCCTAAAAATTTCATCTTTTCAATCCTCATCCAAACAAATGAAGCCATTGAGCCACCTTGCAAGGCAAAATAAAACTGCTCAGCCATGCAAGGAGACACACACACAAACCATCTGATTAAATGCAAATTGCTTCCTCCCAGCTTTTGGAGTCTGCATGGAAATGTGTTTTCACTGTGTCCAAGCGAGGAAGGGCTGAAGAACCCACGCGGGCTAAAGAGGAATGTGTTTTAGCCAGTTCCACTACTTCTGTCAATGACCTAAAAGAACATAAAACAACTGAGAAAGTTCACAGAAACAGTGACTAATAGCTAACAGGGGAAACTCATTTATAGCTGTCCTTGGACAGCAAAACAGGTTTCTTTTGGCAGCAGTAATCTTAAAGCAAAATAAAGTCATCTACCTCAAAAAAACCTTTCAGATACTGGAAGACAAGGTGTTCTGTTCTGACACCAAACAGAGCCCAAGCAAATGCATGGAGGCAGTGCCTCGATTCAGGTTAGCAAGAGAGCATTAGCTTCTTTACACAGCCCTGGTACCACCTTTGCTTCACAGCCCACAGCTCCGTCCTCCCCAGGTCCAATAAAATGGCATCGGGCAGCTGGGAAGGGTTCAGCAATGGAGTGAAAGTATGTTTGGTTAAAAAACCTCCTCCCTGACTTATATTTGTTCTGCAACATGAGATTCCTATAATGAAGCTTAACTTCAATTCTACATAAAGAGAAGATTCAACACCAAAGGGCTCCTTAAGACAGAAGACAAAAGCAAGATCAACTGAAGAGAAACTAACACCTAAACTATCAGCTAAATAAAGCATGTGCTCTTAAAACCAAGGATGAAAAAGGGCTGGGAACATCTTATACTCATTAAAACCACTGTTAGACGACTTCAGAAGATGCGCTCGACACCAGTAGAGCTCATGCCTGATGCTGGAATTAGCCAGTGAAGATTCTTTGCAGAAGTCAAACAGCCACTACTTTGAAATCTAAGAATCCAGGAAACCCGAAACGCAGCTTTTCAAAGGAGACGACAAAAGGGAACAACATTCCCTTCCAACCCTTGGGATTCTGTGATTCTGTGAAACAGAAGTTGGGTGAAAGGGAGAAGAGGCATGCTGTTCCTCTATTTGTTTGACTGGAGTTTAAAATGACTGAGCAACTACAGTATAAACTAGACCAAATCCATGCTGCTGCTAAAAGAAGCAGTCATCACCGCTGGAGAAGTCACCACCTTCTCCCCCAAAACTGACTGCTCAGTCCCACTTCCCCTCATGCCAGCACCACAAACCCATGCCACCAGCTGGATTATTGCCTCAGCTAAACTGACCCAGCCAAACAAAGAAGAAAGAGAAAGGTTCCTGTACCAGTTTCTGGCATATCACCTTTCCTTATCCTTTTTGTGTGAGCTCATGAATGACGCAAGCCCAAAGGTGAGGGCAATGGAAGGTCTGAACAAAGCTGGGCTGAGTCAAAGTGACTGTGCAGGTACAGAGCGACCTGACAGGGAGAAAGAGAAGGACTAAATGGGAACAAGTTAAGGCTTCTGAATGCAACACACGCAGGCTGCTACCAGCCTTCAAAGTCCTAAACAGACCTCACACTGTAACATGGTAAAATAAGTGAAAGAATGCAATTAGAAAACAAAGCAACAGTGGTTTTCGCAACAAAGATCCTGAGCAAAGGTAATGAAGGGCACTGCCTAGAAAGTGTCAACATGTCCTGCAGTTTACAGAACATTCCTTGCTACTCTTTTAATGATTACCCTGTAAGTTATAATTGCTTCAAGGTAAAATGTTCTGGTAGTAAAAAGATCCATAAATCACCTCAGTCACTGTGTTGCTTTTAAACTCCAATAGCACTGGGAAGGTGCCTCAGAAAATGAAAGACAAAAGCGGGGTTGCAGAGAAAGTGGCTTAGCTCAGTTTGGACATAGAAGCCTTGACTGAAGCCTTCCTGTACTCCCTATGCTGGCCTTTTGAGGAATAATATATATAGCTTGCTCCAGTGGCTAGGGAAGCTATTTGCAAAGCAGGGTGATAACGTTCCTGCCTAAATAATACATAAATAGCACTATGGGTTTTTCCACATCAAGTTTCATTGCACACTGGAATGCCTCTTCCTACAGGACAACAGAAAAAATGGGGTATCTGATGATTTATCAGCCAGGAGTAGGAAAATCTTTTAGCTTCAGTGCAAAAGACAGGTGCCACGAGGAGAAAACCCCACAGCATTGGGAAACCCAAAGTGGGGAAAGGCCTTTGGTGCTGCAGACCTCCCCTTTTACGACGACTATACACCACTAGTAGCTTGGTACCATAAGCAGACCTGTAGGAAAGCAAACCCATTTCAGAGCAGGAAGGGATCAGCCTGATCAAAGTCTGATTCTATTTGTGCTTTTATTTATTTACTTATATAAATGCCACAGTGGACATCCTAAGAGCAAACGGATGCAAAGAGTCAGCAGTGTGAATTCAGCAGCTCCAGTAAGTGGGGGGGGGGGGGGGGGGGGTCTTAAAGCCACTTAACTGGGATATTTTCAGCCATCACTTGAGCCACACTTCCCCAGCCTGACAGCTTTCTGCCTGACGTTTCCTGACGAATTGAGTCACATCATCATTGCCCAAACAGTTTCTGTTGCTCGGCTGATGCAGCAACACAGTGCACAATATGCAGCAGATCCCTAACACCTATGAAACAAAGACAATGAAAGTTTCCCCCTAGACATCCCACACTCCAATAGGTGGACATAACGTTCTTCAGACACAAAGCAGTCCAATTCCAAAGATCAAATAAACCAGGGACGTTTTCATCTGCTGGAAAATAAACAGAAGACCCTAAGATCACTGGGAACATCCAGGCAAAGAGCTACAGAACAAAGCTCAGACACTGAAGACAAAGCACAAAGAACCCAGACTCAATATTTTAACAAACTAAGAGTGCCAAGACAGAACATCCAATGGCAAGGCTGGGAGAAACACTGAAAATGACCCTGAAAAACACTGATTCCACAGCAAACTGGTGTTAGGAAGAAATACTAAGCAGCAGTTCTGCAGAGCTGAAGACAGCAAAGCAGGGATGAGGTCAAGCAATGGTGACACTGAGCCAGCTGCCTTGGGGAACTGAGGGTGTAAACAAGAATCTCCAAGTGGTTTAATTCGGATAAAATCAGGGAAGCGTAAAAATTGGGAGCTTTAAAATACACATTTCATCCCTTGCTGCCTGTCTGCCTGAACTCACCAGACAGCAGAATGCCTCTGGAGGTCCAGGAGACATCCTCCTCTTGCAGCAAGGCTGCCGTGGGTTTTACTGCACATAAAGCACACATTCTGCTCTCTGAACCTACCCTTCCTTGTCACAACAAACTTGAACACAGATTACTTGCTAGGTCTCAGACTACTGTAGTTTTCTGATGTAACAGATTATCAGGAACATTGTTTTAACTTTTTCTTTCTCAGAAAAGCCTGAGTGTTCTCCAGATTCAATTATAAACTCTTTTCTTTGCAATTTCTCCATACGGTTGTGCTCAGCTCTATTGAAACTGCTTAATTCCAGTCTTTGAAGGAACACCAAAAGGTGAGGTAGAACACAAGTCACATTCCAGCAGTACATGTACTAAAGGGTGACATTGCAGAGCTGCAGGAGGAGGGAGGCAGGGCTGAAGCTCTTTAACTTGAAATGGGTGTGGAATTCTGGAGTAAACCTGTTT